>NW_026534349.1:2293028-2374422 GCF_026225885.1 Hylaeus anthracinus | reverse complement strand
TCCAGGGACGACTCTACTGTGAAACCAAGGATAGGAAAAAATCACAGGACACTCTACAAAATCGAAACCGCGTTTTCCTACCCTCTCGTTGCTGAGTTATGCTAAACTATTCCAGTTAAAATTCTAAACTATCGTTCGTCTCTGAGAAGATGAAAACAATGTTACTCATTGGTCTGTTACATACATTCGTTGTATTCGTTATCTCAAGTAGAAATTATAACGCAAACTCAATATACATAGATAATATAGGATGTTTTCTTCATTGGAGTAAACGAAACATGATTCTTTCTTTAATATTCGATCGATTTTTGTTAACGTGCGCTATAATCCGCTCCCATTCATCGCGGAATCAATACGTATACGCGAGCGCGACTGAGTTTCCGGTTAAATAGACAGAATGTTCAAACGAATGAATTGAATATTAAAATTAGCGATTAACGAAAACACAATTATTTATCTTTTATTTATTACTGAAAACTCTTATCTACGTTAGAATTTTACCTATTCTTGAAATGGAACATCTTATTATTTTTAATTCCATTAAGAATAATTTATTGCAATATTGTACATTATATTATTAAAAGTAACATTACAAACAATAACGTCTTATGTTGATCACACATTATGCATAAATATAATTACCTCTGCGACATCTTATAAATATTACAAAATTTAGTTCAATGAAATTAAACAATTATCATGGAACGGTTCAAGATCGCGCATTAAATTTTAGATTTGATTCTAGATAAAAATGCATGGATCCGTTGTACGGAAGTGTAACTTACGACGAGTAATGCTTGATTTTCCATAAATGAATTAAGAAATGATATTATGTAAAAGTATAGCAAGCCTTCTTAAGTCGTACAGATTCTTCTTTCAAAGAATCAGAAACTTAGATTCCTGTAGTTTCTCTTTGAATTGCTCCAGTTCTGAACAAGTTGGAGTTCACATTTTGATTTAAGATCTAGTGTATTTGCCCCATATGTGAAGCATGAACACGGATGCGATGAACAGGAGAGACATCACGAGTACAGGCACTGGACCTCTGTAAAGAAATGTACAGTTTAAGTTCCATATGGTACTTGTAAAATTCGAATTCATTGGAAAAAACATAGATGGAAACATTTTATTTGAAACTTATGCTATTAATTGTACCTCTACTCACACTTTAATGCCAGGAGACTCGTCTGTATAGAACCTCCACATACCACCAGAACCAGCTCCTGTATTTCTATTTCTCGACGATGTGGCTGTTGTTGTCTTCCTTTGCCTTACGGTACCACTACCACTTGTTCTAGGTGCTATAGCTTTGCTAGGTGAGCGACCAGCGGCTCCAACCGAAGTGGAACTAGGTGCAGAAGGCTTGGAAAAAGTAAACAAAATACGATTAGAAATGTCTCCGTGTCGCGAAATATTGATCTTCGTAATTCTATACCTTTAAATTACTCACCATTATGTTTATGTGTTTTCTGACGTTAGTCCGTAGACAAGTTCCAGACGATTACGAGAAGTATGTTTAGCGATAAATTTGTAGTCGCTTTTAAGACTACGATTAACGAGGAACCTTAACCTTTAATTTTACGCTTTCTTAACAGAGGTTTTTCTGTATGGTTAGGCACGATATCAACGAAATATTGGAATACAAGCCAAATCACACTGTCACAAATGAACCTTCTTCCTCCAGTGATTACTTTGAACGCTTACTGGCAGTGTGAAGTAGAATAGGAAGCGACGTGTCATATACAATCCATCCACGTGGTGCGCTGTAGACACGTCATCATACGTTGTAAATTCAGTCGTACCGTCAAACTAGTATTATACCGCGTTTTTATGATAAACGCGATATTTGGCGCGACAATATTAAAAAATTCTAAATAACGAATCGTGTTTAATTACTTCACTGATTTAATTTTGTTAAATATTTAACTTAGATTTATTCGAAAAACAGTCTACAACAAAAAAATTATATCTATGCCTCGTCCAACAAGGAAATTCTGTAAACAAAAGCTCATTGGTCCGCTGAAGGGAGAATTATAGATCCGACATAAGGAAAGAAATGAAATGATAAAATCACGAATAAATTAAGAAACGAAATTATAAAGTTAAGGGGAGAAAAAGCTGTTTTTAAAATTCGACTTTCCAGGCTTCAAAAGAAATATGATAGTCTTATTAACATGTTGAGTGGGAAATATGTGGGAAAAATTAGTTGACTACTTTTCATATCTTGATCCTAAAACCCTAATAAGGTCTTATTGTTGCGTATGTTTATGTAAATTATTATTACTATTATTTCGAATAAGGAAAAATATTTATATTACATAATACACAACTGCAATTTTGTTTCATATTTTCCTATATTAATCACGTTTTTGGCAATAAATAACATAATTTTCATATAAATGTAGATCTGTGTATTGATCAAACTAATGCATGTAATTTGTCGTACTGTGGCTCTATACAAAAAAAAATCTTAACATACTATGTAGGTACATGCATACAATAATTTATGTTCTACGATTTTTCTTTCAACTTTCATGTTAGGAGACTAGTTATAAAATTGTGACAACATATTATATTATCTCTTATAAAACAATTTGACGTTTTTATCGTGACTTTAGTAGAAACATCGGGATACAAAAGAAAGTCGTACGTATAACAGGAACTGTTCCTTTTGTTTCACTTATTGTACACTTGGAGCCAAAGTTAAAAAATGCGAAATACAAAGTTGTTTCTCTTAGTTATAAAAAACGCACACGAAAATGCATCGAAACATTCATTATTGGTCAAAGTAATTTACAAAATAGAAAATTTAATATTTCTATTGGTCTCAAAGTTTACAATCTCAATTACTTTCTGTACATTACGATAAATAGCAGAAAATGTTTCGTAAATGCTTATAAATGCAATAGTTGCACTTAACCTCACTTATTCACGTAAATAACGTATGTACTAAGTGTAATACTTATTAATGGTATTAAAACAACGTGTATCGTATGATTGTTTCGGTCGTCGAAGAATGTTTTAAATGCATAAATTCGAAGTATTTTGTTCGAGTCTTACGATAGTATACTGTCATACAGTAGGATAAGAAATTTTGTAAAAAGTATGTTGTGTATCTAAACTAGTGTAACTTCATTATGCTTTGGCATTTTTGTTATATTTTACAATATAGAAATACTTAAAGAATTAAAATATTATGACTCTCATCCATACAACTATTTCTGTCATTTAAATCAATCGAGAAGTTTCTAATTTTTTGTTCGAATAAATTTCATTCTATGAAACTTCTATGAAACTTTTATATATAAGTATATACATGACAGTAAGAAATATTCATATGGATTTCGTGTAGAAGTTACTGTTTGGCACAAGAAATATTGTAAATTTTGATATACAATAAATATTGTATGGTACGATATTAAAGCAGGCACATGTAAATTATGTTTCTCAAGCATAATTATACACATTGATAGCATTATTAACTGTCACATGGAAAGTGACATTACCAGGAAAACGCTTCTATACAATTATCCTTTTTAACAACAATAACGAACTATAACAGGATTTTTATACATATATATCAATCTATTGCTCTAATGCTCTAATTCTACTGCAATGGAAGATGAATATAATGCCTGCAAAGTAAACGTTTCAACGAATATCGAATATGTGCGAATTAACGTTGTATCTCTATTTAATTGGAATTTTAGACACTCTGTGCCAGTAAAGTTTATAAAACAGTTATTAAAACAGCAGATATTGTTTTTTTTTTATGTTTGCATAAACTCAAGATAATCTTACTATTGGTTATAAACTAATCTGATATTTGGCAGACATGTAGCTCGAATAAGTTGACTCTGTTTGTGTATAAAGTGAAATAAATACTTCTCTTATATCGTGTAGACTTTTCATTTGGTATTTAAGTACTGGTCACACCTTTGCGAGCTACTAATAAATTTAATACTGGATGTTTTCTGATGTACGATACTGCTTTTTTATGAGTGACCATCGTGAAATCATACCCGTTGCACTGTAAAATTTTGTCGTGCATTCTGAGGCCACTTTTTGCTGCTGGTGATCCTTCGTGTACTTCGGTAACATATATACCCTACAATAATATATGATTAGGTAATATGTTGCAGTCTCTGTTAACATTCACAAAACCATTTAAGAGATGTTTACAATATGTATGTTACATTAATTATTCTTACATTATCTGTATATCCTTGTGGACTTTTCCTAAAATCTTGATCGATTCCTCCACCTATTTTAAAACCACATTTCATTACTTCCTCTCCATTTTCGTTAACTTCTGTCTCCTTGTGCAATGTAATCGGTATCTAAAAACACAAATATGATAACAAACTGTTTGATCGAAATATCTTCTATTTGATACACGTTAAATGTGATTCGATAATTCGTAATTATTGAAGGAAATTTTGCTTTTCTTCATACTATATATTTAGTTTAAGAAGTGAAAATATTAGGATTTAACGAAATATGAAAGTGAACGCCCAAATAAGACAATTGTTGATTGATCGTTAACCAAGTGTTGGAGAACAACGCTTAAATAATCGAGATACGTACGCTTAAGCATTCCATTGCGGTGCCAGCCTGATGCTGAAAAGCCATTTTCGCGCACATAATGACGAATGTTGTGCGTCCGTTTAATTGAAATCGACAAAGTTAAAATTACTCGAACGATTTGGCTAACGTGATTATACCAGTTGTGCACGCACAATTTACACTGATATAACGATGACAGATTTGACGTGACTCACGAATACAATCGACAACGCGGTACCAAATACTGTAGAAATGATTGCGTTCGCTTTGACTAAACGATTAGCTGATTAAAGTCGAACAAGCTTTGAATGACTTTGAATTGTAAGATCAGTTAAAACAATTTCGCTCTCACATTGACAGCCATGCGTAAGTTGCTACTGGTTCCAAGATCACGTCACTCGCGCATAAACTATTATCTTACATGATACCACTACACCAGCAGTGCATAAACCATTCTCATAGTAACTATTGGCTCCCACTGTTGGCCTGCCTGGGTATCCGTAGGGGTGGTTTTATGAATACGAAGTTGGTAGCACTGTACTTTAAATTTCGAAAGAATAAGCCACAACGCGTGGCGTCTGTAGTGTGTGATACATTGTTCAGGAGAATTTTCTATATATTGTAATTGTTTTTTGCATTATATTTAATGTGTGAGTTATTAGTGAGCAATTTACTTCAGTAAAACATTCGTCTACTCCATTTACTTACGAGGCGACAAACATCTCGAGTTACAGATAAATTTTCAAACATAATCAATTTATTATTCGTTTTAAGTAAATTTAAGCCGTTGTAGTGATTTCATTGTTATTAAGTAATTATTATCGCTTTATGACGACGGGCTATGATATATTATTGTCCAGAATAATTGTACTATCGTTACGCTGTCGTAAATAATGATAAAGTCCTTCCAGTAGTCGTAATTTGGTAGCGTTCATTTTGGAATAGTCCATTTGATATTCTATTGCGCGGGAAACGTGTCACTTACCAGTCGCATAAACATTTACTTACCTTGTTTAGAAAAATGTATGCCACCGTTACTGAAACAGGGAACACGTTTTGTTTATTTGCATTGGGTCGAGGGAAGGGAACAGTACGAGGTTTCGTAATATTAAAATAATTTAACTGTATAATTCGATAGACAGTAACATGGTTGACACGAATGACGTAATGCCACATCGAAGTTGTATTTGTATCGGTTGCCGGTCGACGAAATCTAACAACGATCGAAAACAGCGTCGTTCTGTCGTACTCGAAATAATGTTTGCGGCAACCATCGTTCGGCTACTTTACCGACGATCGATAACGAAAATACGCGGTAAATTGTAGATCGAAGGGAACGATTTATTGGGCTAAACAGTTCGTCTGCAAACACGAATTTCGGCGCACTTTCACACGTTTCAGCGACTTATAAATATTAATACGATCGATAAAACAGGAAACTTTCGCTGGTTCTACATATATAATAGCTTAACCTTCGATATTTCATTGTGCTAATCTACTGTATAAACGTAGAAAAAAAAAAAGAAAAGAAACATACAGAACAAAAGGAACGCAAGTGCCTCCTTTAACTATTGACCAGTAAGTACCACATGCGAAAACATTCTTCTTCGCTCCGAAATAGAATGCAACAAAAATTATTTAACGCAATACAGGACATAGTATAAAGATTTTTCCCCCAGATTGTTCTCGAATATTTGTTCGTTGTTACAAATATGAAAACGAATCGCAGGCTTTCTCGTGGAAAGTAAATTCCTGTTAGAGTTTACCCAGTCTCCTCTGACATTTCTTTCAACGATATCCTGTCCATCTTCCACGGTTCACGGTTTTCACATTGTAACACCGTACGTCTACGTTCTTTATCACTGGCCGTTGGTCGAAATTGTACAGAAATTGTTCATCGTCTATCCAACAATTCTCCATTTGGTCGCGACATTAAAAGGACAAACGAAACGAAAGTAATTACAAACTTGTTACATGGCATTTCGTTTCCGCCATTCAGTGGCCATGTTTTTCAACCCCACGCGAACAGGGCAACACGACGCAAAAACAATTAACGATCTCGCGTTAACTCGTGCGTCGCACAACCGATTCGAAATAGTAAAAGCTGAATCACGTGAAGTAACTAAGCCGTTATTTACACGTTTCGCGTTAGTATTAACCCTTGGACGATCGACGCAAGTTCTGTTATTAACTCTTACAAATCGTTTTACGATGTTTTACCAGATTAACTCCTTGTCACGTTAGATGATTCTTTCTTTTAATCTTAGTTTCATGCTGCGGTTACATTTTTCAAAATCATCTTGCACCGACTGAGTTTGTACTAAAATTATGAATTATAATTTCAACGGGTACATTCAGTAGATATGTTTTCCAAAGTATCGACAAACAATTCTTCAAGATTAAAATCCATAGTTTTAGGGTTTGTTTCTGAACAATTTTTGAGCCTCGATGATAACATAACTTCACCGTACTTCAAACTTTGTCCAATAAATGATGTTGATTAATCGTTCATCTAACACATTGATATTAATATTATCTGATTTCTCAGCTCTGTCAACGATCGAGTAAGTAGAACAAAATCGCCTGATCGTTCAAGGATTAAACGTCTACTGGCTAAAATATACAAATAGAGAGACAGGGAGGGAAAAGAGTAACATTATCGCGGCTGCATCGGTTGCCACGCAGAGTAACGCGCAACGACACGCTTGTCGCTCGAGATTCCAACATGTACGCTTAATCAAGGGTCAATCTTAAACTAGATGGATCTTCCGCTCTTGATCTTCGCCAGGTTACGATTCGCTGTCCTCCAGCGAACAATCGAATGTTCGTTTTCGGCGCTCGTCTGGGTGCATTCCATTACGAATCAGCATCCAAGAGCGTCGTTAGACGTTACAGAAATTGTACAGATTCAAGGTCCACGTGTTTAGGGAAGAATGTAACCGTGGTCACGCGTTTGGAGTATTGGTGGTTTCGTCCTCTTTGCTCAGTTCTATCAGCTTCTCGAGAGAGAACTGGCGCGCCCTGGCCGCCCACACTTCCCCGTTCGCCAGCACCCTGAAAAATAACGATAGAAATAATTAATCTAGCGTTAGTCCCACCTACGGATTTGTTAATACGGTTCAAACTAGTAGTTTGGGTTCATTGCGGTAGTTGACTATTTTTAACGTGTTAAACACAGGTCTCGAAGTAAAAGTAAACCACTTATTTGCTTTGGGATCTGTGTTTGCGTTTATGCACTCAGATCTCTGAGCTATCTGAGTAATTAAGCGATACGTAATCACGATTACAAGGGTTACTTCGGAAAGTATATTCTTCCTTCGAAATTGAAATATATCAGTGAATTCGAGGGAAGTAAATATACCGAGGAAGTTGCTCGGTGAATCTAATTACGTACCGTCTCGTGTTTTCGCTAACCAGCCTGTCTGGCGCTCCATAGATCGGCGGATTAGCATAAGGATCATAGCCGAGCACAGAAAGCATCGGCGCGATGTCAGGCATCTCTCTGACCACGTCGTCTGGAATGTGGCCAACCCACTTGGTCAATGCCTCCAAGTTAACTGGCTTTATGATCTGGTCCGACGACCTTTCGACCCTGCAATTCCAAAAATGCAGAAAGAATTCAGCCTCCGATTACTTCGCCGCAGTCTTTTGTCGTCCGTTCCTTCGCTCGTCATCTTTCTTATCAACTAACGAACGTAGAAAAAACGTATTTAGAGTCTCTGAGAATTTTAGCGTGGATCTAAGAGCGAATAAAAATTTCGACGAAATTTCTCGTTATTCCTAAACGAGTAAACACGTTGCAGGTACTGGTATCGCCAATTGCAGAGGCGCGAGTATACTAGGTCGCGAATTTCTAACGTTTCATCGACGGTTGCTTTCTTACTTGCTAAGTGGAACGCCGCCTGGTTTGTTAATGAATTCTTCGTGATGCATCACAGACTCGTTCCAAGGCACGTCTAGGAAGTTCAAGATCTTCTTCATCCATTGACGCGGGTGAAGCACCAGTTGCTCGTAGGGTACCATCAGACACTTGTCCGATCCTATCTCCTTGCACTGTCCGTACATTATGGATATCGCGTGATTCCATTTGATCAGCGATTGACGATAAGACGACAGGTCGAAACCCGTTATGGTGACCTGAAAGACGCGTCATTATCGAGTGCTCGAAGCCAACAGAGGTGATGCATAATTAATGCCTCGCGATGAACGACTATTTCCCGTTGGGCTCGCATGAAACCGTTAATAGGCAGAGTGCGTATGTTACAATACAGGCTATCTCGAGAGTCGTTATTTATTTATGGCAGTAAACTCAGAAAAATATCTGTTAGACACGAGTATATGTTACTTTATGATGCTTTTTCAAAGGATTATAAATGGTGTGGGACTATTTAAGGACGGTCGAAAGTCTAAGATATACATACAGGGTGTCCCAGCCAAGGAAGGAAAATGAGAAGAATTTTAATATTCTGGGCCTAGAATCCCAAGCGAGATGCAATTTCCATATTTGAAATTTTGCATTCGACTGATAGTTTTGGAGTTAGAGCTCCGTATCACTTAGGCTAGAACACCCTGTATTATAGTCCAGGAAGAGTTTCTAAACAATATACAGAAGAACATTGCATTCTTCTCGCAGAGTTCGCTAAGGAAATTTCTCAAGGCTAGCTCACTTCCTTTCGAGGGCGTCTAATAGCTCTGCACTCGGTTCAAACGTTAATTCATTCACGAACATACAGTTGGGCCAGGTATAATTTCCGTACCGAATAAAAATAAATAAGTAAATAGAATTGAAAAGGGAAAAAGTCCAACTATTACCCGCGAAACCGAGAGCTCTGGATAATGCTACTTACAACACAGGATCAGGAGGGGCTGGAAGAGTGATCGACGAAGGGGTTCGATTTACATAAATTTCCATCTCACGGTTTCATTTTTATCGTTCCGTTTGCGCTAGGAAAATACCGTAAATTTTCACGGTTTTCGTCGCGCTTCCCATTTTTCGTTTCGACGCGTACACGTCGTTTTAATATTCGCGAATGAGCCGGGATAAATTTGCATGCATCAACCCCGGGCACAGTGGCGGCGGTTCGAGAAGCATTCGATCGTAGCCCGTACCTTTCTCGAGATAATGGAATGCACGGTGGCACGGCCGTCGCGGATCATGAAGATAAACTTGGCATTTGGAAAGAGATCGAGAATGTAGGAGCCCATCTTGAGAGTGAGGGGATCCTTGTTGCACAACCTAGGCGCAGGTTCCGCGTGTCGCGCGATGATCTCCAGGCAGAACGCCGCTATCGCGCTGTCCATCACCTGGGTAAAGCGTTTATTTCGCAATTAGTATCGTCGATTGTCTGTACAGGACCGTCGCCTATCGAAATCGGTCCTGTAAACGATCGTATGGTAATGGTCGATAGATACACTACGCGACAACTGTTAGATCTCATAGAAATATCATTAAAACTAAACGGATGCGTGAAAGCTGCGGTATATGCACAGCTAGAAATTCTTTCTACCTTTTTCTTAAAACGTTTCTCTGTTAATCTTGATCAGTTGATCTTGAGAAAAGATCTCTGCTCATTCGTAACATTTTCAAAATAAAATGAAAACGTTTAATTAATGAAACAGTTGTCGAGTAGCGTACCTGCGCCATCGACTCCCTGAAATGACAAAGTTTCCCAACAGGTTCTTTACCGAAACTTGATGGCAGCGACATAGGAATTCACATTTCAAAATTAGATAAAGGAAGCGTTGAAATTTTAATAATTCACCATTAATTATGTAAATGTCGCTTGGGACGTTACTCACTTCCTTCGAGATCCCCGCTTCGGAAAGTCGCAGGTTCTCCCTTTCAGACTTGAGCCAGTGCATCCTCATCTGCAGGATCCTCGGTATCACCCTGGTCTCTTGGCCGCACCTGCCGCGAAAAACGATTGGCGAATGAGCTTCCGGGTATTCGACGGCTGGCCTTTGACGGGGGATTGATCAATGACACTCGAGGCGAATCGTATCGGGCGATAATTGGCAATTTGTCCCCGTGAATGGAACTCACCTGACATCGGGATGTGCATCGAGCATGGCGCGCACCAGAGTGGTGCCCGATCGTGGCACCCCACCGATGAATATTAGAGGCATATACCGATCGTACGTGTACCTCTTGTGATCGAACGGGCCCACCACGTATTTCTGAAAAATATCAACGATATTCGATCGGTATTCAATTTTCTGGGTAACAGAATTAATAGAAATTTGTCTCATTAAAAATAATATTAATATTGCTTGAAACGCCATAATAATCAGGTGTTGAAAGTTCGAGGAGACTAGATAAAAGATGTCTCCTACGACACTTTGATTGGTCATTAATGACGATCGTCATTAGGAACGAAAGTTCCTAGCGGAAGGGTGGATGAGGAGTATTTTGTCGAACGATTCTTACAAAATTATAGTTTGCGTTAGGGCAAGTTTTTCCGTGGCGGGGATCTGGCTTGATTAAACTTCAATTACGAAGAAGTTTCTGTCCGCTCTATAATACCTCCTAACGAACGAACTCGACGAAAATGCTTCGCTAAGTCGAAGGGTGGCTGGATCGATGCGTTTCGGACTTTACAGCGGGATCGAGGCGCGCCATTCGATGATTCGATCGAAGAAAAGTTCAAACAACTTCGGAGCAATTACGAAGTTCTGGCTCCGATGCTCGCGGGGTTTCTTAGACTCGACTTTCTTTCCTCGTCTAGCTCCCCCTTTTAATGTTTTTCGTATATCGATTTACTTAACGCTGGAGCGACGTATCCGTCGCTTCGAGTTCGAAAATACTCGAAGGAGGAGCTCCTATATTTCCTAAGATCGAGGAACTCGTTTTCCCGTTATCGAAGATGAAGAAGCATCGAAGCAACTTCACTTTTCGTTCTACTTTTAAAAAGAAAACTTCTTTGAATGTTTCAAAAATTCGCCTTAGAAGTCACGGTCAACATACCCAGTCAGGTTTGTTTTTAAAACATGGCCCACAATGGATGATCCCGCGATTTTCCGCGCCAAAATTAATTATCGCCCCGAATGGTTTAATTAACCGCAAATCATTATAAGGTATAGTAGGATATCATTCGCTCCGACGCGTAGTGTCGATTAAGCAAATAGTACATATATCAAGAACTTTATCGTTCGATCGAGCAGCGGTTGCGTTTTACATGATTATTAATAAACGTGGTCCGTTTCGTGCATACGGACGGGATAAATTTAAATTGAATTACTAGCCATAATTTTCGCGATGCGTTCGCCTGTTTGTAGATCCTCGTTTCTCCCTGCCTCCCCCCCCCCCCCGCCCCCCCTCAAGTTAATTAAACTCCATTTTATAGAAGTTCTTCGATGGATGCGCTTTGTTTCGAAGGTACATGACCAAGTAAAGAAATTAAAGAGAGTAAATTGGATAAATCAATGGTCCATTGCGCTTTCGAGTCTAGAAACAATTGTGTAAATTGTTTAACTGTGTTACGATATGTTTTACATCGCTCGAGAAGGCAAAGAATTTATACTCTTTTTTGTTCAAACTTCAGGAGGAGAATATTTGCCATGAAAAGGCATGTACTAAACGCGCGTGCGACGCTTGGAGCAGCCGCTGCAAAAAAAAAAATACGTCTCGCAATTAGCATTTTTTTACGCGCAAAATAATGTACACCTCCCCGGTGTCTACCGCTTTTCATTCTTTTGTGCTCTTGTACGGGGAAGCGAATAAACCCAGCGCCAGAAATTCTGCGTTCACAATTTACGTTCTGAGCGAGCACGTCACGGGGGGGGGGGGGGGGGGATTCTAATAAAAACCGGTAATTAACGTTCTAATTAGTTGGTCGCATTGGGTTATTTAATGTACCGATCGAGGTTTCGTGTCGTGCAACATTGTTTCGCAGTGATACCTCCGGCACCACCTACGCGTTTAATTTTTAATAATCTACTACATCCGAGCAACAAATACGGAGAAGAGAAGCGGAGTTGGTTTAAAGGTAGTGTAGTTAAGGATGAATAGGTTGAGGTAAGGGCTTTTTTGTATAACGGGGAATGTAGAAATGGAGGCGGAAGTACATGTAACCCTCAGGGGTATCATTAATGAACATATATACAGGTGTACAGCTCAGGTGTACATCGTAATAATGAATAAAGTACTATAACGTTCGAATATCGATACGAGTCACTGTGCACATTTAAATAACAAATAACAAAGATCTCCACGTTGAAGAGAACCCAATGAAAAGCTGAAAGAGATATGTTCAAACTCGAAGTTCATCATTCTGAAGAAAAAAGAATGAAATCTAACGCGACGATACTGAGATACGTATGCAGAACGTGAAGTTCAGTCTGGATATCTCTCAATAAGGATTTCCACACGCAAAATAACCGTACCCATTTCAAGAGCCAAACCGATGGGCATCGTTGCCTTCCAGCGTTTTACGATTTTTCGTCGCTGGTAGCAAAGAAGAAAGGCATGAAAAAGAAAGAATACCTACATTTCGCAATTAGCATTCCAACGTGGAGCGGAGGTGGCTTCACTGCTCCGGGGGCTGAGCCATCCCATCGTTCTCTTTTGGCCCGAAGCACACGGAGAAAAGTGCGCGTGAAACTCAACCGACGCGATTTATGTTGCACGGAGGGCGAGCCTGACAGAACCTCGTTTCTCTTCCGTTCGCACGTTGTCGACAGGAACCAGGCGAATACAGACACTCCCCGTGCACGTATTCACGCATGTTGCTCCTTCCTGTATCCTCATTTGTTTCCCCATCTCGTCGCGTGGTCGCGAAAAGGGAGAGAAGTTCAGGGAAGTCGAAGATTTCCAGGTCGCGATTCTATCTGTACCCTTTCAACCCTTTACCGCTGGCACGATCTTGGCTCAACGTCCGAACGGAAACGTGAGCTTTTGTGCGGGGCGTTTGTTACCGTAAAGCGACTTTTTAGCATACGTGGTACACAAACTGATATTATTCCATAATAATATCAATATCTGTGTCTTTCGCAACTATTATACATTTACTTTTGCTAAAGGGACAACAAATATTCCAACAAAAATGATTGCGTAACTAATGACCACGAAACATTTCTGTTTCAGTTTACAAACGTCCCACCCAATATGTCTTCGACTCCAGAGTATGAACGATGTTATTCGAGACACCAGGCACATAACATTCCTTAAATAATAAATACTGGCAAACATTATTGTGGAGCTAATGGCCTTGGTACGTTTCTGTTTCAGTTTACAAAGAGACAAAAGCCTCGACAACGATGTAAACAAAGTTCGAGTCGCGAGGCCAACGACTTTCGACTTGTTTCTCGGAGATACAAATTTCACTGGAAAATTGGGCCACATCCACTGCCTAATCCGGCAGTTGAGTCCCGCGAGCATCGAGGTTCGCACGCTTGATCTTCCTCCATCTATTAACGCCGGTTCGCGTGTAATCATCGCTCCTGTTTACTTCTATCGGTGCTTACTCTAATATCATTTCCTTCGTTATAAATTCACTCGAACAAAATTCTATCGCTTCTCTATACTTTTCCGTTTCTATTTTTTATCCAACGTTGAATCAATTCTTATATTTAGATCGAATGACAACTTTTTAATTCATTTAGTACTTAAATTTGTATAACTCGACTCGTGTTCGTTTTGATATACTTTACGAAAAGCAGCGTTTCCTCTATAAGCAGCCGATGAGTAAACAGAAGCACTTTCAACAGAAGCACTTTCCGCGATTCGAACAACTCTCGTCGAGTTCAATTTCGCGACGCGAGTTCAGTTGGAGTCTTTTTATTAAAGTGCAATGAAAGAACAAGTGATCGAATAAGACAAGTCCCTCCGCCGAAAAGAAACGAATTAACGAGGGATTTCCCGTTGGTTGCACGTTTTCAGAAGGCTTTTTCATCTCTCCTAATCGTCCATTAAACGGAGCCGACACGTCCTTGCGCACGTTCCATCGATCACTCCGCAGGCGTAAAAGTCACGTCGGGGAGAAGTTTCGCACCGATAACCAGGGTCGATTAATCGGTTACGGAGGCGAGCACAAGGTCATCCGAAAGGTAAGATCTCGCAATTATGACGAAGCAATTGGCTGGATAAATCCGTGCCGAGATCGGATCTCGACTTGCCGACCGACCCGGCAATTTTCTTTCTCGTTCGTTCCTATTAAGGCTCGCTTCCAAGACGCGTGACTGACTTTGCGCCACGCTCGACGGGAAAAATGCCATTTTTAACCTCGGCACTGGCGAATTTTCCAGCCGCGGAGATACCTTTGCGAGGAATGAATCGCGCGATTCATTCTTTGAAAGAGCATCGCGCGGTAGCCTTTAAAAGCGGTTGATAAATTGGAGGGAGATTAGTCGCAACAGAAATCGAATAAAACACTCTAGGTTTACGAGGGTACTGGGCTTCCTTTGGGTGGAATGAAGAAGCTCGAAGGACTAAGCCTTCGAAGCTTCGGATAACACGTTCGCGACCGACGGATATTTTACCGACGAAAATAATCAAATTCTAATGTTGCAAATATGTGGCGTATAAAATAAAGAGATTTCGAAAGTAAGTCTTTCTTCGCGGCTAATCTCGGCGAACCGAAATTCGATTGGCAAGTTTCGCCGCATAAACGGAGAAGTTCCGAAGAAATTCCTGGCCTCTCGCGCACCTCGATATAAGTTCGCAGCGCGGAGTCGCGACTGTCCTCATAAGCTATGCATAGGGACGCATGGGCGCCTGTCGAAGCGGACAGGTTGGATACGCGCGTTCGTAATGGGAAAATTAAAATTCAGATCGAAAGTTCCCTGTTTTCGTCGCATCTTGCCACGGTCCCGTTCTCGACCTCTCGATCGATTTTCTCGTCCCGTGGCAATTAATCGTTCTCGCGACGGGGCTGTTAGGAGATCGAACCTTTGGACCACGTTCGAGTACTAGTTACAAGTTATAGTAAATATTCGGTTAATTGGTAAATAACTTTCGCTTGATAACTTACAATTTATTTCCGGATATATTGTTGTATTATTCTAATCAAAGAATAACACGTTGGCTGTCAGACTAAATCTCGTTAAAATGTTGTCTCGAGGCAATTGAAAATTAGACGATCTAATATTTCCTGTAGTATTTAATTTTGTAGCCTTGCCAAGTTCACGTATCACATTCAGATTTGTTTTCATTAGTGTCTCGCCTTCAGAGTTAATTGATTCAAATCCTTGATGAAAATTCTTGTCACGGTGGATTCAAATCTCCGCGTCTTGCTTTTCGTACGAACTCCTACATTATTACACGTTAAATTTAAGATCTGCTTATCGTGTCGCTCCCTTAATAATAATTGCAATCACGATATCGTCAATTTTGAACAGCCCCGAACGCGATAGAAACGTCGAGCGTTGACGCGCAGATTACGAAGTCCTCCCCGTTTCGCTTCCTCTGAAAAAGATGGAAAGACACGCGGGGAGATCCCGGAAGGGAAAAGTTTCCGAACGATAAAGAACTTTATACGAGCTTCGTCGTACGTCACCGAATCATAATGGAATTTTCCAACAAATAAAGCAAGCGGATAAAAAGTTCGCGAAACTTAATTGTCGCCGTCGACGCACGTTGAGGATGGTCAGACAAGGGCGGGGTGGGAAGGGGGCAAACTGGAAGCAGTTAGTTCGCGCGATAAAGCCCGCTGTTCGGGCGTTGCTTTAATTGCGTCTCGCCTAATTCCTCCCAGGATCTCCCATTGAAATTTTCCAAGGAAACTCGCGGAAACGGCCGCGAGACAACGCAGGGCGCGCTTACTCCTTGGACGGTCGGTCTACTAGCTCGTTCCTCTGGGCTATTCTCCCTCGTCCAAGGGCTCTAGTATTGGGCTATCCGGGCGAGAACAAATTCTGGTTTTGCCGTCTTGCTGTCAGAAACAGCCCTTTGCTCGCAATTTCCTTCGTTTCGCGGAGCAAGCTTGTTTGAATCTTGTTTGAACCGCCACCCAAATTGAACTCCCTTGGCAAGTAGTCGATCTTTGTGCGATAACCTCGATACGTTTACACGTTCAAATTAGCAAACTGATTTTATAAACCTTAAATGATTATTTAGGTGAATTTCAGCCAGTCGTTAAATTACTTGATAAAGCGGGTCCAATTTGCATATGTAACTTTACCTCGTCCACGCTTGGGTAGGCCCTCGTGATTTAATAGCGCGAAAATGGCACGTGACCAGAGTCACTTTAACAATTTCAAGCCAATTTTCTGCGTTAAAAACAACGCTGATCTCCATTTTTAATTTGCCAAGCGCGATTTTGCGCGGGGGATCGTTGTATAAAATTTACAGCCTTCATTGTTCCACGGGACTTGTAATTAACCGCTTCGATAAAACGCTCGCGACCGGGCCGAGTAAATCGTCGCGTCGCCCGTCGAGATTTTTAATCACACCCTTAAATTAGGAAACTATTTTCATCTCACGACCGGGCCGCGCATTAATAACTTATTCCTATGGAGTTGCCCTCGCACCCTCCGTCGAAGCTGGGGAACTGACGAGTAAAACTAGTTACAGTTTCCATCCAGAGGGGGTGGCGAGTCACGAGTATCCATTTTCTGACCATTCGGAAGTTTTTGCACACGCGAAAGTAAAATAATCGCACGAAACGATCCCGTGTATGTGTTTTCGATGAAACTTTAGATTCGAGTGAACTTAAAAGGAAGTCCAGAGGACAGGTTTTTGATTGGAAACCGTAGATATCGTAGACAAATTTTACTATTAGGTCGGTCAACAATTTTTAACGCATAAATAAAGCGATTTTTTTGGGGGGAAGGCAAAGGGTTAATTTAAATTCCGATCAAAATTGTCGAACACTCACCTCCTTGGCGACCATCATCCCTGTGGGTACGTATTTCATGGATCCACAGATGATGCCCAGCTCGTAGAGGGCAAAGATCAGTAGAAGCCCAACGAAGCAGATGATAGGACCCTTTCGGCCACCTCGGCTCAAAAGGAACGACATTTCGTCGACGACGACGACGTCACTCGCGTGCTTGGACGTGTTCCGGGACCGCGAACTCGAGGCCAAGGTTTCAGGGCCTCGTGCTTCCGGTTACGCCATTAGCTCATTGCACCTGTGAAACACGGGGGGGAGAATCTAATTAGATGATGGTATCAATCACGGTGTGTAGATGGTTACATCGGAGGCTAAATTATTTAAACCAGACCAACACTCGAGCCTTCCAAGTAGTTTACTTTGAAGGAGAGTGAAAGGATTCATGAATAGGTTATAAAACAGAAATTTTAGTTTAGGTTCTAATTATAGATATATGCTTTGAAAATAGGATTTTAGAATAGGGGTTAGATGATTCTGTTGATTATTCTTCACGTATATCGTGTGTTACATTCACAAGCTCTGAAAAGATCGATCGACGAGTCGTAAACAGAAATTTCGCTAAGCAAATGTTTCCATCATAGATACATCTTTTGAAAATAATCCCTTGGATAATACTATTCGTTATATTTCATCTGTACTACACATTTCACCCAGCAGCTACGTTCAGCGATCGAACATCGCTGCTCGTCGATGTCTGAAATTTTCGTCGCAGATATATTTGCCACGGGTTTCCTTTCTCAATATTTATCTTCGAGCAGCTCCTCGCGATCGTAATTTTCATTTCGATGGCACCGTGCCACGAACCGTTGAGTTCCTTAAGCGGGTTTTGATTTAGTTGCTCCTCTTCCGTTTCGCGGCTTTGTTTGATGTAATTTATGGATCGACGCCGGGGTACCGGTGTGTGCACTTTACACACGCAAGAATCACCGATGCATTAGCGCGATAAATCTCCTCGCTGGATTACCGTACGTCGAACGATGTTAACCGATACCGAAAAGATGAGGGTAAACATATTCCAATATTTGATCGTGCATCGCAACGATCCCGGGGCATCGATAAACCGGCACGAAACGGGGCCAAATCGTTGCGAAAATTTCGAAATGGGACGCTCGTAGGAGTCGGTGCCACGGGAACCTCGGAACAACGTCTTATCGAGCGGTTAAAAGATTTCCAATAATCGGAGAAAATACGGCGGATTTTCATGGGAAATCGGTAGCAGCTTCCCTGAGTTCTTAGAATGTTTCCAAAATGAACTGCGCATTTTTAGCTCCTTCGTGATTCGTGAAACGTAACAGTCGGTCAGAGGGAGGCAAAAGACGAAGATTAAAAAGAAGGAAGTCTTTGTAGGTCTGCGCGGTGTTTAGTCGACCCGTATCTATTTTCCGGCGACAGCTTTCAACGCAAGCTTCCTATTTTCCGCCTTCTCTTGGCCTCTCTCCTCGAAGTTGAGCGTTTCGCGACGAAAGATGAGAACAATCGCCGCACATATTGCTGGCGTCTCGAGACACGGTACGATTCAACCGTTCCTTTCCGTTTACCTTAAATTTCCTGGCTATCAGGACCTTTTCCTAAACAAAGAGTCGCTTCGTTTCCTTGTATCGACACGGTGCTTCCTGGACCCAAGTGTGTCTTTCTTCTTAACGCGATTGTTCCGAGGCTCGCGTTCGATCGGATGAAATCGAAACGGATAACGGCCTCTCGGGAGACAGGATTATTCGTTCATGGCGACGGTGATTACTAGACCGCGGATTTGTATGCGGATATTATTTTTATAGGAAATTTGAATGTGCAAGAAACTACAAAACGCGAGCAATATGCAAGACTATAAAAAAGATTGAAAGTAAAGTTCATGTTATAATATTTGCAGAATAAAATAAATTCCTATTTAGGTTTAATTTTTGTAGGCACGTTCCCGAAGATTCTATTTTGCATAAAGATCCGCAGTCCAGTGATTACACTTCTTAGTTAAAGGATTAGATGAAACGAAATCATAAAGTAGGGAGTCAGGAGCAAGGTACCGCAAATTATTCGGCGTAGAAATTAATTCAGTGCCTTTCACTTTTACACTTTTATATTTTCAAATTTTTCCTCGATTTCATTTGCGCACCAGGAATAAGCTAGACGAAAGTGTCGAATTTTTCCGCGTATTGGGAATTGCGCTTCACTGGTTTACGGTGACCATTGATGCACATTTTTAAGCAATTCGAGAATCAAAATCCCCTCGACTAGATTTTCACGCGGAAAGTCAGTGAATCGAACATAAATAACGCGACGGGATATTCTGTTTCGCGATGAAGAGAAATATCACTGTATCGTTTACAATTACGTGCGATAAATGCGTAAAATGAATGAAATGTCGTTCAACTCGACTATTAATCTCTCGCGGGGCTGTATTTCGAATGGATTCTTTTTTTCTTTAATAGAATGTGACGGCGTCGCATTTTAATATTGTATTCCGCTTCTCACTGCAGCATACCGTTCAATTTTTATATAAAAGCAAACGTATAATATCCCTCAAGAGGTTAATTAATTTCTGAACACATAGATAACCAAGAATTAGTTTCTTTTTTAAAAGAAAATGAACTCCACGCAATGGAGGGTCGACTTAAACCAAGGTTCGCTTCCCGATCGAGACGATCGCGTTTCTTTAATGGGTCGTCGCGAAAATTGTCAGTTCTTCCCGAAGTAGTTTCAACTTAAACGTTTCCGTGTTCACGATTCCAGTCCGGTAGAGACCGTTCAATTAGCAGAAACACGTTCAAGCGTTGCCCGAGGGCTAGTTTCATTGAATTGTTACATTCCTTCTCGAATTCGCCCCAAGAACGCCGTCCCTGGTTTCTTACTTTGATATTTCCGCCACTTTTGATAACCGTAGTCCGCGACGGTTTATTCCAACGAGTGTAGCGATACCACGGAATAAATTTGGACCGATTGGCGAAATTTAGGCCAACCGCGCTCGCACCGGTACGCGTCGTTTCGTCTTTCGTTTCGACCCATGTTTGTTAGCCGAAATAGCTTCGTAACAAATATACTGTTTCTATTTTATAGACCGAGGGGGCGAAAGGTCGCGAAAAGAACAATTTCATTTCCATTTCCCCGATATCCGTGCCTCTGGATGTCGAGCTTTGTTCAAATATCGCGAGCCACGCGATTGTACCGATGATTGGACGCTCTGTTTGTTTATTAATTAAAAGGCAAGCACTTAGCTCGATCGAATAAATGTCGCCAAGCCTTAATCATTAGGGGACTGTGGATGTGATATTTTCACAGATCAAGAAAGGGAGTTTCTTGGATCAATAATGGAAAAATCCCGAGGATTGCTCGGCTACCTATTCTGCCTCCAATAAAAATTCGTCGAAAGAAATCGAGTCAAACCGTCCCAGCGACTGTTTGAACAGCTCGCTTGTTAGGGCATCGATACCAGCGAATTCTCAGCGCTCGCAGCCAGAGCCTTTCCACCCACACACCTTCCCACCCCTCGTCCTTTCGCAGGTCTAGCAATTCTCAGTGCAGGCAGACTGTGTTTGATCAGACCCTTTCCATTCGAACTCTCTCCTCCCAGCCTCATCCTTTCGACGAAAGGTCTTTTCGCTCGCAGCAACTTCCCCGTCGGTATATGGGACGTATTCCCGTTCGAAACGTTATCGATATCGGCGCTCGTTCTCTCGTGCCTTTCTTAAATTCGACATTTGTCTACGACAGCGAGTTGTCGGTGTAAAATTGATATCGGGGATTTCGCTATCTGCTCGAAACACCCCCTCGCGCACAGGAGGCTGGCAGATCGATGTTTACGATAGCGCTTGGCTGTTGGCACCCCAGACATATTGTTGCTTTTCGCCCAGGCACCGAACGACAACTACATCCCTCTCTTTACACGCCCCTATCCGACGCCCGTTGCCTTTATGATATCGCGGACTTTCGCAGACCTGCCAGGGTCAACGATCGTTCGTATCGCAAAGGGTGAATTTTAACGCCGCGTAGTTGCAATAATAACCCGAACTTCGGATTTTCCCTACCAGCGATTTCGTCCTCTCTACCTAGAAAATAATCACGCGAAACGCTTAGAAAGCGCAAAATCAGTTTCACGAAGCCTTCGCGCGTACGTTTGGGAACAAGGGATGATCGGTGAAACTTCGCGTGACATAGACAAGGGCATGTGGCAGGGCAATAAGCATGCGAACGTTCGGCGTTACATGCGATTCCGTGAGAAATCGAGGCCTGACACGGTGGTCGGAGATTGTACGCGCCACGAAACGGTCTTTGTTTCGACATCCACGAATTTTATCGATCCTCGCGCCGATGTTGGACGCTTCGCTGTTCCTGAGGAATTCACCGAGACACGGATTCTCCAGGTTTAATGAAAGAACTTCGATACCGTCGCCCCGCCGATTCGATATTCGAATGGAGTGACGCCAAGAACGACCCAGAAAATAAATATTTAGGTCGAACCCACCGACTCTGCGTTGTGTTCTCGTTTCGAGTCGCGTTGTTTGACGCGGCATAATTGCCGAACGTTTAGGCGAGGAAATCTGCATGGACGTTTTCTTCCTGGAGCATAATTGGATTCCAGTACGAAAGATACTGTAATAATTATAAAGTCACGAAAGATATTGTTACGACCACACTGCGGATTTTACGCTTTTATCTATAACGAAAAAAACGATATTATTATATTAATCGTGGTATACATTCGACGTACATTATGTGCATTTTTTGTACGTTTGTCCGTAATATCGTACGTAATAAGATGCATAAGATCCACAATCTAGTTACGGCACTACGTGCTAAAGAAAATTTCTGAATCAACAGTGAAATTGAGGATACCTCTCGAAGGAAACATAACCGCGTTTCATCGAATTTCCGCTTTCTCATTTGCTCGAATGCGGCTTTAGTTCTTCGTCCACCGAGTTATGTAAATGAAGTATGTCAATGGGAATCTTTTCATTCGGATAATACTTCTCTCATCGAATAAGCAAAAGAATGTAAATTTGCTGATTCCAGTTTTCCTTGTTTCGTTCCTGTTCTGGCAGAACAGACGACGGGGAGTGCGATTAATTCAATCCGATATTTAAATTTCTCTCGGCGCAGTAAATTTTCGAAGCTTTCTGTCGCTTTGTATCGTCGCGGGGTTCGCTTTTCGAGGGTTACGCGACGACAAGGGTCTTCGTATTTACGTAAGTTTAATGAAAGAAGTTTGGCACGGTGAACTTTAAGCCGATATTCCAATCGACGGTCGTTTAACTGGTGCTAACGAGAACGAATCGTTACCTCCGACCAGGCAGCCGAGTTTCCCAAGGAAATTATGGACATCGATTTACCTATTCGATACGTTTAAAGCGATGGTCTCTTTTTTTTTTTTTTTTACACTTAACCAATTACAATTTTATCAGGGGTTAACTCAATCTACTTCCATAGAAAATCTATTTTCGAATATCCAGGAGAAAATTCGCGAACGTAATTACTTTCGGCTGATCATTACGATGTGATATATTATACAATAATTATATCATTCGTAGTCTTTAATTGTGTAGCTACGTAACACCAATATGATTTACATACGTATCGATTCTAATCGTTAAATATTCTAGAAATTTCAAAAAAAGGCACCGTATATTTGATTAGTGGTGCCTTCTGCAATTTTATTATTCAATTTAATAATTTGCTCTGCCATCGAGGAACTCTTCGAGATAGAAACACGGAGACAGAGCTGTTGACACGCTGGCGTCGGTCCACTGCAAACTGTGCGCGAAGTAAACAACGAACCCCTCGAGGGGTTAGCGCGAACGCGCTTTGATTAACAATAATTAAAGGTCTCCCGTACTGGTCACATTATTAAAGTGTTCGGCAGGGAGAGATCGCGAGTTTCTTTTATCGAAATTACATCGCGCCTCTGTTTACAACAGAGTCAAAGTTTTTTCACCGCGGTGATTCGACGCGATAACGCGATTGTCGGGCTTAAAGTTAATTAATGTTCGTAACAGTGGCACAGATTTTACCGGGGTTCCGTCTCTCGTTTCCCCTTCTGCGCAACAAGAAATACGAGATAAGGGGCGCGTGGATTAAATCCAGCGGAAATGTATTCTTGGCTGCTTCCGTTTCTCGACGACGGCGAAATCCTTAATTCCGCTTATCGATTAATTCCTTGTCGTTTTAAATCCTCCGTGAATTGTAATTCCCTGACCCGCAACCGTGCACAGTCTCTTCGTTAATTAATTTAAGAGTTTAATCGCGTTTTTCATCGACGATAAGTATCGGATCCAGCCATAAATAACGTTCTTTTCGAGCACTATTGGTCCCCCAGGAGATCATCCCTGGAAGTTAACGAGGGACGGGACACTGGTGCCGTCGGTGGACGTGGCACAGTGTCTTCTAGACTCGTAACTGATTTACCCTTGTCAGTCTCTGCAGCTCAATTTCTTTTAGGGCTTAAAACTTCTTAACTATTACTTCCTTTACTTTAATTTAAAGAAACATGTAATTCGTGAAAATAGAATTGCAAAGCTAACTAAGTTTCGCTAAAAAGATTAGATTAATCGTCCATCAAGCCGACTCGAATCGTCGCGGTAACAAACGACGCGTGAGTTGCTTTATTCCCATCGCACTCCCACGCAGCAGGTTCGATTGCTCCAAAAGTCACGGTAATTACTTCATCCATGTTGATGCTCGTCTCCCTCGGAATTCTGATTGAGACATCGACGCTCGGAGGATGGTGACGGCGAATGGAACCGAACGGAGTAGAGAAATGGGATCCGAAATTCAAGACGGAGCGTCGCCACGAGGGGGAGGCTGCTCGAAGGCAGCTGCTGAAATGTAATACTAATAGAAACCGAAATACAGGAACAAAGGGGAACGTCTCGAAACGGTAATCGAAGTTCGGAACCGAGTGGAAACGGATGCGGGGAGTTCCGCGGAAGAATCGAGAAACTATGAGAAAGCGGAACGAACAGACTGCAAATCCGGGAACGAAGTGGTGGATGATAGGGAGTCCAAGAGACTGCGTACCAACCGGAAGAGTACCGATTCTGCTTTACAATGACATCAAGAATCGAGAACAAAGAGGTCGATCCGAGAATATTTATAGGGAGGATAAGTCTAATTTACATTCTTCGAGTTGATCATTTTCTTCACTCGAGATCGTGCACACCCTCGAGATTTTATTTCCTCGTCGAGTCTAGAACTGAGAAAAACGATATATTATAAAGAACCCCGTTCACTTCGAGTGGAACTGCTTCTTTACTGATCGACCAGAAAATTATTTAGATTGATCAAGAATCGAAAACGAAGAGGGCTTAAGAATATTTATGGGAAGGATAAATCTAACCTAGATTGCTCAGGTTGATAATTATCTCTACCCTCGAGATTTTATTCCCTCGTCGAGTCTAGAATCGGGTAAAACGATAGATCGCGAAGAAGCCCCTTCACATCGAGTGGAACTGCCGCTTTGGGCGCACCTAATCGAGCAAAAGATTATTCGTCGTCGCTATTCCATAAAGGTCGCGGTCCAACGACAAAGCTATGCGGGTAAAACATTCGCGACATGAAACTCCGTGCATACTACAATTTCGAAAGTAACGAACTGGGAGGGACGGGGGAAAGATAGTCAATTAAATTGTTGGTCGAGGCAGAGCAGGGCGGAGGTGGCGGCGGGGTGTGTAGAGATCAAAACGGAAATGGAACTCAGGGAAAAGGGTAGAGAAACACAGACGCTGAAACTGATGGTCTGATACACGAGTTTGCCATTGGGCCAGCGGGACTGGCACACGAGTGAAGCTGAAACTCGACGACCGAGTCAGAAGTACGGGCAAAGGAGTTAATGACTGGTTCTCGCGTTTCTCTGGCGGGGGCGGTCGATAGTGTCAGTAGTGCGGGGCTAGGTATTTCCAGAAGTCCAATTTGGACTCGAGTACACGATGCTTTATACGGGGTGTCCGGCTCGCGAGTGACGCGACCGAAAACGGACAAAATTCTACAAACAAAACCGAATCAAAGCGTGGAATAAACTTCCTCGCCCAGGGCTCTTCCTGTTCGAGATACATGTCGAATTTCTCTGAGCCAAGTGCGCGCTAATGAGTCAACTTCGTGACGCTTGCACGGATTAACAGATTTTACAAATTCATGGCTTTCGCTTAATCTTGATGATGCTTGGGACAAAGTGTAACTCAAATTGACAGTGCTTTTATGGACGTATGTTACATTATTTTGACATACGATCTAGTTTTATATCGAGATTTACCAATTTGTTATAACTACGATACTATTTATGTTCGCTGGGGTAACTGAAATTTGAGACGTAAAATTACCTTCCCAAGTTTCGTCTTCGCTACTACCTTGGAAACTATCGAAAATATGAGAAAGTCTTCTAAAGAAGCTTCGCAATTTTCAACTCTATTCCCACTTGATATAGCGACTTACATATATTTCAAGCTATCCCTTATTATCTCTATCTCATCCACGCTTCTATATCCTGCAGGAACCCTAATATACACGGTCTAAAAAAAAAAAGTCATACTCCATTTTCCTCAGTTTTGCTTCCATTCTCCAAGGAATATTTCTCGTTACCAAGAACCCGCGACAATAAGGCAGCTGCTTTGTTCGACTAAAAACGTTGGGATTTTCTACCGTGTCTTTGCTGGTTCCCTCGATGCGATCCTACAGAAGCAATCCAATTAATCGACGGACTCCACGCGCGCTCGCACGTATAATGCAACGCCAGCGCGAAGAGCGATGCGCTTTCAGGTGGAAACGAGGCCGATGCGCGCATATTACCGCTGGAATATGCATCCCTCGGCTCTGTTCGTCTCGCGACGGATTCATCCTGTTCCGCCAATCCGCCAATGGCTCGTCTTTGATACGCGCACGCTGGAAAAACTACACCCCGGGGAACGCTGCGCTTTCCACCCCCGCGACCGTCGATGCATTTGTAATAATTACCTCGGATGTAGTTTACGGCGGATAATCTGCAAATGCTGTTTCGGTGTTGCCCATCGGTACCGCGTGTAATTGCCACTTTTTCCTCAATTTTAGCCTGCGATTGGAATTATAGAAAGGGGATTCCACGTGATACCACAGAGAGATTTTGCACAAAGCGAATCGAGAGAATTCCTCGGGGGGGGTGGTATTTACCATTTGGGAAGGTGAATTTTGGTATCGATTGAAAATGTTCCTTGGTAATCCATTTGTCTACTTGAAGAGGATGGAGATATTTTCAAGATATAATAGAACCTCGTTTATAGGAATAAAATCATGCTCGGTCTCCGTTCGATGTACGGACTTGTAGCTGAGTCTAGTTACCCTCTAGCTTTCGGTAGCTGAGCTTAGTTGCCCTCTAGCTTTCCATAATTGAGCCTTGTATCCTCTAGCCCCCTGTAGCTCAGCCTAATTACCGTTTAACCCCTCGTAGCTTCTATTGCTTGAAGAATCGTATCGTAAAGACCGTTCTTCTTTGCCTCGATTTCATTTGCTTCCAAAGTAACGAATCAAAGACAAACCACTTCCAATAACGATTTAATACCGATATCCATCGCTCTTCCACCTGGACCTCCAGTATGATCGATTCAAATCGTTAACGAATGGTCACCCGTCGGTAATCCCCAACAAATGAAAATCGTCGCAGCCGAACTAGGCATTAAAACTCGCTCGCAGCGGCTGAACAAGCGTTCCTTTTTATCTAGCAGGGAACCGATCCGATCAGCCGGATTCCGTGCGCTAACATTTCCCCATTACGTACTCTCGTAAAACTGTTAAATTGATTGTAAATTCTCGATACTCGCGCGCCAGAGTAATCCGCGATATTCGTTTTTATTTCGTGCGTTGTCGCGCGTACGCGATCCGCCTGGCGGATGGGGCGGCCTTCGAAAATTCCTGCGAGACTCCCGATGTCGGTTTCCGTGCATTCGTTCCAATTAGCAGACGAACTTTTCGCACGATTCGCCGCGCAACACGGCTCTCCACGCCGCGAACGAGCTCGTAAATTTCACGCGATATCTCCATTTGACTAGCTTTTTTCCCACGAACCTCGGATCGCGTTCGATTCCGCGGTTTTCATCGGGAGGCGCGAAGAAAATCGTGTTTTCGGGGAAAGGAAGGGCTAAGGGAGAAGGAAGTACGGAAAATGAGAGCGAGAAATAGAAGCGAGAGCTTCGACAAATTCGTATTTTATTGGGTTGATTCATAAATAAATTATTCTACCGTAGGTAATCGATAATTATGCTTTCGAAACTCTAAATGGTAACTATAAACACTAAGTGACATAGACGATTCTATACCCCTGTTGCCTGAGAAGGACTAAAACAAATCGATTCATACAATGGCATTCCCAACTCGAGATGTTTAAAATACAGATTTCTTTAGATCTGACAGTCGTTTTCCTGTTTCTGGTTGGCAGACACTGGCGCGGAACGAAAGTAATTTTCCCCTTGGGCGGGGGATGAAATTTGATTATCTCTTTTTTCCTCTTCATCGAGTAATAGGAACGAGAAAGCGGGGGAGGTGACGCAAACACGACCACGCCGAGATCATGACGGGATATATACGGCCTTGCTGGCTGCACTGTGGCAATGAGCGGCAAATGGTGTCGCGGCGCACCAAATCACGCGAGAGTCTCGGCTACTAATTGAAACAAATGGTCGCAGCCGAGCCCCCAGGACCCTTTTGTTTCGCCTCGCGCGAAGGGGGACCCGCCGTCGAATCGGAAGTTGCATTTCGAATCTAATTTCGCCCCTGTAGACGACATGGAAAAAGGGGTGGTAACCATGAAAAGTATCGCGCGCAACTTTACAGCGCGGGCCTCGTATCCACTTTTTCCGTCGTTTATATATATATATATATATATATATATATATATATATATATGTTTTTCTTTTTTTGTGGAACAGCCAGACAGCTTTTGATTCGCATCAAGTCGTAAATAGAACGCCAGACAGCTTTGAAATATTTGCGCGATACATAACCAAACGGATTGTTTACAGTACCGCTCATGTTTTGCGTTGTATCGTATCTCTTTTTCTATTTTTTCTTTGCAGAGTATTTATTTGACAATTACCAAAAAAATATCGGGTTCTCTTGCGTGTTCGATCGCAAATACGTTGTTGGTTCGGACTCTATTGATTCATGTTGGATAGGTTACCTTCGATATCAGGCTTCAAGAATTATTATTAAGCGTAGAAATATCTACTCGTCATTCTGTTACGTTAGAGTATCAATTTTCATAGCAATGAAACACACGGCTTGGTTCCAACATTTCGTTTTTACTCTACTTTTAAAAGTTGCACGATTTTCTATCGAGAAGGAATGGTAACAAAGAATTTATCTCTACGCCTAGTAATAATCATACTTTCGATACAAATTTCTTTAAGATAATCCACGTAAATTCGATGCTTCATGTATAGCAGAGGGCAATCAACTGCTCGAAAATCTCTTAAGAGTTCAACACCGTCCCCGGCAACGAAAATAAAAAAAACCGAGAAATTAATTACTACGCTCTCCCTTTGTTTGACTTCTTTTCAAACACGCACTCCGCTGTGGTCTTTTACATCTGAAAATGGACGACTCGTTTACAAGTTTGTCGACAAACTAAACTTGCGTTTGCTTTACAACACAACGGGGGCGCCAACGTTTCGTTTCGCCCCGGCGATTTCTGCGAAAAGCGAGTCGGGGGAGCCGATGGGAGCGTTTTTTGCGATGATAACTCGTCGGAGACATGTGTAATTGAAGGCTGACGAAAAAAAGAGACCGGAGAACCATTCGAACGTGGTAACAGGATATTGCCTTCCTTTTTCTTCTTTTTTTTTTTTTTTTTAAATTGAAGACCCAGTTGTTCATTTTTGGTGAGCTTCTAAAACGTTTAGAAGACATAGCATGCTGTGTATCTAAAAACACGAATTCGCATAAAAGTCTAGCTATGATAAATCAAATTAATTTAGCAATAACGGGTACTCGAACAAAAATTTGAGAAGGGACTCGAGTGACCCCAGGAGTTGACCTCGGCCAGGGGTCATCCGTAAGTTAACAGGAAAAATGAAGTTCGTGGAAGCAAGAGGAAGTTTTTCTAATAATAAAGTGAATCCAGCAAAGATGGCGGAAACGGTTAAACGAGCGCCTGGATTGTTCTTTATGGGAATCATTTCAACCGTACTGGACGGAGAATTTTAATTCTGAAACTCGTCCTCTGTACAGGGCGTGGCCGTGTCCCTGTGAAATGGAAATCCAGAGGGAGTGGGGAGGGGTTCCTTTTATTGCGACAGCAATGATTTCACCCAGCGATATTGCGTCCTCCGCAAAGGCTTAATCCGTTCGGTTCACTATCAACGTCCGGAAGAACTTTTCGCGAGTAGATTGCAAACCGCTTACCCCGAGTGACCGACCAGCCATTTATATCAGTTTCTGCGATCGTTTGAAAGTTGGATCTCGCGGGAGAACTTCGTGCTATTTCAGTTTTCCATTCCACTCGCGATTATCCCAGCTTCCCACACGTTGCGCACAAACGGAAAAACGACCGATGTTGGACATTTTTTTCTTCAGGGTAAAGAACGCGAGACGAGCGACTGAAACTTCTTTTGTCGATCGATACGGTTGCGGAGTTGGTGCGTGATTTTTTTCAAGAGGATTTAGAGGATCTAGAAAATGCGAAGGTAGTGCCCGCAGAAGTTGTAGAATCGCGGAATTCCTGGGGAATGGGAAGGGGTCAAACGGGAAAGCAAAAATTCCCCGCGATTACAGAGACCCGATCCGTTGACACGCATTTTCGCGAGCGTAAATTGTCGCTTCCCCGAAAACGGGAGTGTTGGCCTCGTTTTCACCTCGTTTCCATTCCCAGCGGGTTGCTCTTTTTCCTATCTCGTCGGAGAGGCCGCGCCAGCCCGCCTCTTTGGATGACATATCGGGCAAAACGAAAGCCCTTCTCGCGCCGGATGCATTCTCGGTGAATGAAGGCTTGATTACACGAATCTCAGAGAAGATTCGAGGGCTGGCACTTACACGGTATACTCGTGCGAACGGCGGAAGCGAAAAAGAATCTACAGAGAGAAAAGGGGCGGAGGTGTGGGTGGGGGATTGAGATTAGACTCGAAGAAAAGAGAATTCTCGTTAGCGATACGTTTGCACGAAGCGCTCTTTACTCTCTCTTCAGGATAAAGTGCAAGTCGTTTCCCGATGCTCGACCGAAGCGTAAAGGTTATTAAAGCAATCGTTGCATTTTCGGTGCCGTCAATGGATGTCGTGCGCGTAGCTGACGTGTATCATTTTGGCTGAATTTCTTTCGTTTTACTTTTTAACGTTCATTTTCGCTCGAGACGAGCAACGAGACGGAGGTATTAGCGGCATTCGAGCCGATAGGGACGTCCATTGTCGGAGATTCGAATGACGATTTACCGGCACGCGAAAGTGACACGCAACAGTGGAAGAGTCGGAATGAATAGCATTGTTCTTGTTCTTTTCGTCGTCGTGCGAGCGGGTCATTTACATCAGTTATAGCGCTGGTTCGCTTCGTCTGCTCCTCTGTCCTGGTCGACTGCGAAACGTGACCGTATTTCTACGACTCTTTTACCTTCCTTCGTGGAAAACGTTGCCTTTATTCTTGAACCCGTTAAATAATTGCAAATATCGCGAGACACCCAGCGATGGTTTGCGGTGAAAGACCGAGAGGAAATAATTTCCACCTTTTTATCAACGTTGCGAGTATCTTTGCGTCTCTTGGCATTCGTTGTACCTTGTTTCTTCTACTCTGTGACCCGTGAAAATATTTTTCCGCGTTACAGTGTACAAGGGTGGGTCAAGCGAAATCGCCGCGAGCTGTTTTCTACCGAGACATCTTTAATTCTTTTTCCAAATTGAATGGGGCAACAGGGGCTAATTATTTGACTAGTTCTTCCGAGGATTTTTATCTAGTTGAAAATATCGTCCGCGCTTTTACCTCCACGTGTGGCTTAGGAACTCGTCGCGCAAGAAACGACGAGCGAAACAGGTGGCGGTAAATAAAAAGCGACAACTTGTTCGTCTTCGTTGGCCAACTCTGCTCGAGTGTGTTCTCTCGCTGAAAACGCCTAACTTGATTCAGACTTGGCCGGCTAACATTCAGTGGGATTTCCTTCTCCGTTTTTATTCGTTCGGTAACGCGTAACTCCTCGAACCTTGGCTTCTGTTTTTATCTTTCGCGACGAACGATATTGCACTCCACTTTTTCGCTTCTCCACCAGCTGAAATTTTACTTGCTCGAATGGTATCGAATATACCGGAGGACGTATCGCTATCGGTTCAAATCTATCTTCTTCTTTCATGGTTTTTGCATTTTTGCACGATCCAACCTGGCCTTAGGCTAAAAGTGCACGATGAAATTTAGCGTGAACGTCTTGCTTTGAATGTAAGGAGTTTATCGGAAAGTCAGACAATTTGGTAGTATTCTGCATGAGTATGTGTGCCAGTGTATCGGTAACTTCGATATGCTCTCTACTCGCAATGCCACTTTTCACACGAATGAATTCAATTACGTCGCCTTCTTTCTATTCAACGGATTTTTGATTCGAGGTTATTTGGCTTCTCGACCACGCGTTGTTCAACGTATTGCGGCCCGATATCGGACGCGGTAATCTGTTTCGGTTAATAATTCAGAGGCACGAAACGTTTAACAATAGCAATTATGCATGGTAATACGTAAACGCGGCACGTGTTTGCACAATATCGTGATTAACGTTAAATTACAAGTAACTCGCTCTACGAGCATTCGAATTCGCATTGGGCCGTGTTTGGTATGCGTTTATGGGATGTTTGACTTGCTGGCGATCCTGTACATTCGATGATTACATTTATTATTTCGATCCTTTATATTTATACCGTGAACGTTTACGAAGCTCCCAAGTGCGATGTACACTTAAATAAGTGTACATAAACATGTTTTAACGAGTATGAAAATTCTTTAGTAAATTTACACAAGTATAGAAAAAATATTCTTTGCTAATTTGACACAGGACTACCTGTAAATGGATAAAAGATACACAGAGTACAATGTACCAGCTCGTCGTCGATTACATATTCTATACAATGTAGATTCGGTCCTCTGGACGCATTCTAATTACAAAAACCACGCGAATGTGTTCATCACCAAGGTTCGGCCGTCTTATTCTTGGCTTTTCCACTCGTTTCTCTTCGTCGAGGCACGAAGAGCGCGCGAAAAACACACGCGCGTCCGGGCAAATTGGAATTCCAGAGGGATAACCGGGTTTCCGCTCTATTCGCTTCCCTCTTTTCGGTGCATATTCCGTCGCCCACCTCCCGGGGCCGTGGAGGGTTGAAACTTGGTGAAAAGAGGAAGAGGGAACGGCGTCGTCTCCTAGGCTCGGCTTGCCACGCGGTTAACCGTCGGGAACGACGAGCATCGATGGAGTGCTAAGCTTTTACGACGATTCCGTCTAACATTGAGTTTCCAACGGATTATTATTCGCCACCACTCGCGATTATGGTTATTTTTATTTTTATTATCATTAAGATTGGCGTCGTTCGCGATCCTTTACGAGAACCTCGTCGATCATCGTTGCGACGCTTTTACGAGGCGAACGTTACCACCAGATGATGCTTCGGTGATTAATCTTTCGATTAAGTGGCGCGTACAGGTGGATATTTTTTTTAAATTTTGGTTTAGATGAGGTAATTCATAGACTTTGTCTTTTTTTTTTTCTTATATGCATGAATAGGCACGGTTTGCACTATTTTTCACGATAATTCGTTTGCTTTGATGATTAATCCTTTGACCCAGAGCGACCTTCATCGGTGTCCATTTTACAAAATTTTGTTTTATCGGATTTAACTCGTAGCCTTTGCTTTTCGTACACGTGAATGCGCACGATTTGCAGTATTTTCACATTCGTCGTGAAATTTCATTTTTCAAATTTCATCATTCAAATTTCAAATCATTCGTTTATTTACCGTTCCACACAACTTATCAGAATGAAAAGAGTACGCAAATTTGTACAGAAATATTTTTTCGCTGCATTGGAAATATCCATCGTTTATATGCTCCGGGATCACGAAGAAAACAAATAACGAAAATCAAATCGAAAATGTGTGAACAAAAGTACCAAAATACCGTGGCCACTCCATTGGAAATATCCTGGATTAATCTCCAATCGGGGAGTGAATTTAAAAGTGTGGATAGGAAGCATTTATTCGCGAAGAATCGAGCGATAGGGATCGACTGAAACGAGCCGAACGCAAACAGCTTTCGTCGAAGTACGTTTGCATCTGGATCATATGAATTTATCGGACGGTCCAATCCGTAGCAACGGGATTAAAATTGCGGGTGTTCGAATCGATGGTGCGACGGTTTATTTTAATCACGCGCCGAAACTGATTTTCCGTGTTGTCCTGGTTTTTTTCTTACTGTTTTTCTTTCGTCTTTTTTTTGTTTTTATAGAACCGCTCGTATCGACCACGTCGAAAAACGCTATCCAAAACCCGACAGCCGTCAGAGGAAACGCGTCGGTTTTTCAACCAACCCTCGCATCGCGCATTCTCATTTTAATTGGTGATTGTTATTTGAATTGAGTTACCGCCAGCTTATACGCGTTTCCATCGCCGAATAACAAGTGAACTCGGAAACGTTGAACGGCGTGCGAGCCTCTTTGAAGCGTGTCTATTGTTTTAAATTCGTACCAACAGCCAACAGTCACCGCGCGACTGAAACAGCCGGCGAATTAATAAAACACACGAAAGTTAGATACCCAGAGATATTCAATAACTTATTTTGGATTTCACGAGGAAAGTTACAGAATCCGTGTTGACTATTATCGACAAAAAGGGTGTTTCATCCAGAAAAAGATCCAAATTTGATAAATATACAGATATAAACGTGATTAAATTCAAAAAACAATATAAGATACTTGGAATCTCCGCAAACCTAGCGTTGATTAAACCTGAGAAGCTTCCCTTATCAATGTAAAAAAGTTCCCACGGATCACCAATTCGATTTTTCCTCTCCAACGGATTCTCCTTTCCCACGAATGACCAATCTCGATCATCCTTTCCTTTCTTACCAATTCGTGCGCGAGGAAGGAGGTCGGGAATAATCGAAACGAAAAATACAAACCTCCTTCCTGTTCCTGGTCGGTTTTCGATTCCCTCCAGTGATCGTTTCGCGATACGCGGTCTAAACGGGAAGCGGAGACGTGAGGCGGCGCTTCTTAACCGGAAACCGTCCAACGAAGACGATTGCGGAGGACTTGTAGCGCTGGATAACGGATAATAGAATCTCCGCGGTAAGATGAGTTCTTCGTCGGATACTTCAGGATATTAGAAACGTGCGTGGATTGCAGACCCGCTGGTCTGGGTGACAAGAACCGGAAATGGGCATGGGTAACCGATACACCGAGTCCATCGAGAGGACCGAGACGGACGGCGAAAGGGAGATTTAACGATCCACGAAAAGTTAGAAAAATTTAATAACGAAAATTGTATTCAATTTATTATACAATGGAAAATACAACGATACTCATAAATAATCGTTGCTTCTCGTTGAGGTTTCTTGGAACACACAGACGAATTCCACTCAAAAGTAGATGTTCAAAAATATCTTTATTCGTGTTCCTGGCATTCTTATTCCAGTCGTAGCCGTCAGTTTGGAGACAAAGCACGATTCCCAAGCGGCGTGGCAGAGGGAAAAATCGATTTCACGCCATTGTTTGGTGGTCGAACGTATTACACGAGCGCGTTAAAGTTCATCAGCGCGGAATCGATTGGAGCGTGGGCGTTGTTCGAAATTATGCAAGTTCCCCGGGATTTTTGAGCGCGACCGTACCGGCTTCACGGTGTTAAAAACACCGGGATAATACCATTAACGAATAATAATCGGATCAGCGAGGAGAAATGCCCGGGTCGGCAGATATTAAAATCACACGATAAATCGCAGAGTGCCGGAGATGAAACGCAACGAATCGGAGAAACGGGCACGAATGTACAATTACGGGGCTCCGCGTTAATGAAATCGCATCGAGACGACGAATTCGAGACGTTAATTAAACAACCTAACTCCCACGTGTCGTATCGTTAAACGAGGGATCTAATTTCTTGTGCAAATCGAAAAAGAAACGTGTTTAACGCAGAGCGAATTGTCTGAACGGAACATTCTCGAATCGGTACTCGACGGACCAACGTTACATCGGCGTGTTAAATTTATTGCATCTCGAATTATGCAAATTTCTGACCAGCGATCGTTCATTGCTATCAGCGCACGCGTCAGGGCTGACAATGCGGCTGGTGGCTGTGAACGATGAGGCACATTTTTGATCGAATGGTGCAGGTGATCGTGGCACGCACAAATATAGTTTAATTAAGCTTCCGACTCATTAATAACGAACCCTCTGGGTTTGTACTTCTGTACATTTAATCCGAGTTAGAAAAATATATAAAATTTCGAGAATAAAATACATATTGCACTGCGTGGAATGTGACGTACGTTCATTTGAATTTCAAATCTTTACGTGCATCTGTAAAAATACTTTCAAAGCACGATCGAAACGTGGTACAATGAATTTAATTTCAATATAATTATATTCACCGACATTATAGACTTTCGACATACCTTAACGACTGGACAGCCCATCCACGATCAAAGAGAATTGTCGTTAGGTATGTAAAACATCGTTTCATTGTTCGTAGAACACTCAGCTTCGCAAGCTGCTTACGTTTCACGTTTGTAACGAGATGTTGCTTTTATGCGTCGCGAAATTTACAAGCTGCCTCGAACGCGAGGGGTTGCTAATTCAACTAACCCAGGCTTTTACGTTGAATCGTCTGAAAAATGTATCGTCGTTAGCGTCTTGTTTTCCTTTTGTCAGGACTATTTGATGCGGCCTTTGGCTTCGTGCGTTGCTCAAGAAAAAACGGAAAAAAGGAAGGGAAAAAATAAGCTAGATAAAATGCGAGGCCGCGTATACGTTTTACATTTACGCGAGGTAAAAGCAGGATCGCGAGCATAAAGAAGGATGGCTCGCTTAAAGCGCCGCGGCTAACGACGTTTGTATCCATTCCGAAAAGGATTATACAATATTTCCTTCTACCCGTTTCTTTACGACTCGTTTTACCAGAAAGATGAATCTTCGCACAAAGGACGCCTCGATAAACTTTGCCCTATTAAGACACGTTGACGTTTTGCCCTCGTATTTCCATAGGTTGCGTAGGTTTCTATAGTCTCCTTCCTTTCATACATTTGTAGTGTCCGCCCCTCCCATACCCAACAGTAAGAAGTCAAATAAGAACACGAAACGTAGGGTACGGGATTGGTCGCGTAGGTAAAGCGATCGACTCCCCGTGCCTTATTTTTCGTTTAGACTCCTACACATTTATGCACTCGTGAAATTACTTTTAGTCGTTGAATGCGCATTGCCATTCCTTCCAGTTTTCGTTTCTATTCCATTTTTCCTTCATCCTACAATTTAACATCTTCCCCCGTTGCGTATTTTTAATCGATTTAAACAAAAATTATTTCTCGCAATTTTAATTGAACAAGAAAAACGGGAACACTGGGGATTTATTCGATATGTTTGTTTAAGCAAAAGTTAGGTTTCATATTTAAGCGTTGAAACGTAATTTCAGTTTATAATTCAGGCTGTACTTTCCGTGGAACAAATAACGCATCAAAAGCGGTTTATCGTCTGTTTGTTGGCGGGAGTTTTGGGTTTAGATGTGAATTCTGCCAGTCTCTGAGCGAAACTAATCCGTAAGTTTAATATTGAATTAAAACCGTGGGAAGCGTCGATCACTGGGCCACCGCTGGTTTACCCTATGCAGCGCTTTTCAGAACGTCGACAAAGCCGAGCGCTGTTTAAAGTATAACGTATCGCTCGAAATAACGTCGCCTGAGTGTCAATTTTCGTACGCTCGGGCGATATGCGTCAATCTTTTTCTCCGCGTTACAGGCTAGTACTGTAGGGCTGCGGTATTATTCAGCATTTTTTTCGATCGAGGTACACGATCGGATGGAGTTCCAAATATACAAATAAAAATTGTCAGTCGAACCTCCGGAAGGGTGGAAAATGTGTTCGAACGAATCTATCCTAGTAATTACCAAATGTACATATCGACAATTGCAAACATTGCGTGCATTGCCGGGGGGTATCGGGAGCACGTTGTTGCAATCGTTCGTTGAAGTTTTTCGTGGAAAACGCGGTTGTAATCGTGGCAAATTTACCAGTCAGCGAAAATGTTTGTATTGAGAATATTAAACAAGCACGGAATTGCGGTTCGTCGAAAAATTGCTGTTGCCCGGAGAGCGAGAAACGCGAAACGTTGAATAAATAGCGGCAACTTTCGAATCGAAACAACGAACGAAAGTGCTGTTATGCATTTTTCTCTCTCGGCCAATATTCCGCGGAATCGAATAATTACAGCCCAATTAACCACGAGCCGGGCATATTTAAATGGAAATTATGTCTTTATGATTGCGGTACAACGGAAATGGTTTGCATCGTGTTACTTTCGATCTGCTGGTGAAAATGGATTCGTTTATTGCTGGGCACTTTTTTCGCTGAATACAGAAAGATATAAAGTCGAAACTGTAAATGCAAGAGTACGTTATTATGGGGTGCGATGATTTCTAGAAACTTGAGACGAGTTTCTACGTTGATATTAATTTATCGTATACTTTATAAATCCAATCTTGCATTTGCAATTTCAACTCCGTATTATATGATTATATTCGTTCTGAAGATGCCTCTCGATGCTCGTTTCTCTTATAGAAACTTCTCCATTTATATTTGTATTAGAGATACTTTCAGATATTCTCTTCTTTTCTTCAGGCGCTCGATAATAAGGTTAAGTGGAGTGTCTATAAGTAGTCGAAGTTCACGAACAGTTCCACCACATAATACCGTGCAATATTCCCAAGTTCATAAATTAGACGTAATTTCAGTAAAATTATAGCAAGTGCCCATTTACGTGCTCGTCGCGTCTTCGTACCGATTCTCCTTTCGGCTTTCCTTTCTTTCCCATTCACCTTCATCGAAAAGCGATCGTTCCTCGACCAGGTGTGCTCGTTTCGCCGTTGATATTTTCACGTGGCGCGGAAACCCCCGAAAAAATGAGGGGAGCGTTTCGGAATAGAAACAAGGGGCGGATGGTCCGAGGTCGGGTCAATTTTTCAATACCGCGACTGGCAAATATCGACTGTCGATTCTCTTTTTCCTCGTATCATTCCGACCAACGGTCCGTGCTCCCTTTTCTCGTATCGAGGCCCGACGTTGCGCGTCCCTTTGTGCGTCACGTCGATCCGATTGTTTCGAACGGAATAAAAAAAAAGAAAAAAAGAAAAAAAAAGAACAGCCTGGAAAAAGGGGAAGATTGTCGCACAAAGCGACGAGTAATTAGAACATCCGCGATATTCGACCGTCGTTTTCACCGTATCTGTCGAACAATATGAAACATATGGGGAACAGAGTCGATGGAAAATTTGTTCAGGGAAATGTTTCCCTAATGGATTCGATCACTTGTTTTATTAACCCTTTGCGCTCGAGCGGTGATTCTCGATCATCGGTAGGTTCGAAGTGTTAATAAAATGATTGTCGGTGAGGCAAAGGTGACCTGATCTGAATCTAAGCTTAGCATTCGTGGGAATAGAATACCAAGCAAGCATGTAGAGTATTCAACGGTATTTTACAACGAAAACCATTGTAATTCGAGAAGGGAACTCGTCTCTGGTAAGTTCTGTGTCAAGTGCCTTTCGTGCCAACGAACCCATATAATAATTGGTTACTCTTGACAAGTGGCTAATCAATATTTCACGAACGGAAAACAAATTTTCTCCCTCCGGTTTCGTCGAGTGTCGAAGCTCGCGCATTGAAATCGTCGAATTCATTGGAGTTAAGATGTCCTCAGCTGTCCTCGATTTATAAATGTAATATTTTATTGGTGGACTTAATGATTTTTTTGTTAAATTGATATACATGTGATTGAAAGGACGGATCGAAGGTAGTTTACAATAGAATCGGTGCTCTTACGGTACCATGCGGTATCGATGTCGAACAGGATTAATTCTAGCTGCATCGATATCGACACTTGATATCGAGTATCTGAGATTTCAATACGTTTCGGTAGTTTCCTCTAATTGCAAGGGAATCGAATAGCTCGAGTATCACGAATGTGTATCGTATCAGTCTTGTCAGTCAACGCGCGTTCTCGAAGAGGATCGATTCATTTGTATAGTATAACACGTATAGTTCCCTTTGAATTCGCTGTTGCTGCCATCGACAAATTAAATTTATTCAAACCGTTGGACTGTATTATATAATTATGATTTCTGCCAATACAGACATAAATTTCTTCTCCAATGAATAGATTAAAAACGAAGAGAATGGTTTCTGTTATCTTTCTATCGAATACGCGAAAGTAAAACAAGGCTAACAGCATTTTCCGAGGTCAAAATACATTTTCCAGCGTAAGTCGGCTCGATAACGACCAGAATCGTTTACCTTACCGGATATCGAGTTCTCCTCCGTCAAGAACGCTCATTGGTTGCCAGTTATCGGGCCGATAAAACCGATCGAGTCGAGTGGATCGGAGTTCCCGTCGACAAATAAAATTAAGAACAAAGTTCGGGCAAGTTGCATCGCGTTCGCTGATTGGAGTTTCGCGCCGAGTAATCCGCTCAAATCGATCCGGATCCGTTCGTCGAACGAACGGGATGATCGATCGTTTAATTTTCGCTATATTCGAAATTCGTAACGATAACCACTCACGTCAGTCGCGTTGATCACCGCCGGAAATTGTCAGATTATTTTGGGACCGAACTGGATCTGAAACAGGAAGAGAATTTTACATTTAAACGGGGTATCGGTCCTTGCTTCGTGCTAGGTAAAATTTGATAAATAACTTGGGTCACGAGAAATCCTTAGAAATTCTTAGAAATTAGAGAGACTCTCTTAGAAATCCTTTTATATAATAATTATTATTTTATAGCGATATAATAAATATAGATATAGATTGTGAAGGAAGTATGAGTTGGTTAGCATCCTAGCGCGAAAGCTCGAGGACTGTTAAGGCTCGACGTGCATATCGATTAACCGTTAGTTAAACATCCAGGGCTTATGAAGGCCTATCGGGTTGTCGGTTTAATCGAGGACGATTCATTTCCTGTCGAATCAGGGAACGGGAAGGCAGCGCGTGCTGGCCATATATCAGACCGGTAGTAAACGCAGCTGCGAAACAGACACGACGGTCGACAGTAGAACTGACTCGTATCTGGTCAGACGGCACCGTGAACGGCCGGACTATGCTTACACTAACGTTGCATCGATGAATACCCCATGAACCATTACGAGGGAAGAAGATTAATCAGTTCTGGATTATTGCGTGAATTTTATCCCATGTTTATAAGTAAACAATAAAAAAGTAACGCAGAAGCCACGACTACTTGGATCCTTCTTTTTCTCGTCCATTTTCGTTCTGTCTTCGGATCGGTATCGACTTCAACGAGCGAGAACATTTCTGACGGTTGTTCCCCTGCGTGGAAATTGTTCCGGGAACATTTCACCGGAAGCGATATTTCTTCGCGGCGCAATACACCTCGCGTATCCATTTGCCTCTGTTTACCCGACGGAACCAAAGACACTTTTATTCACTTTCCCCCGTCTGTGATTTATCGAGTCCATTCTCGGAGCAAAGGTGAGCGCAGCAGAGTGTACCCGTGCTCCGTCAGACGAAGCGAACGTTCTCGGAGGTTTCTCTCCTCCTCTAATACACGCAGATAAGGGAAGTGGAAACCAAATACGAGGGAAATACTCGACGGACTAATAAAAGGCCGAGGAAACAGCGTTGGGAAACAAAATGATTCGTGTTACGTGTAGCCACGGGGCAACGTGTTCCTCGAAGGGTCTCTCTTTAATTCGAAACGCAAGCACCCGTTCAGCTACATGCAAATGGTACCCTTCGTGTAGGTGATACCTCCTTCGTTAAAATAATTCTTGGCCAATGGCTACTGCGATGTAAAATTTATAAAAATTTTCCAAAAAAGAATTTGATTTGGAATCTTTTCTTTTTCTTTTTAATAAAGTTGGTAATCTTCCTTTAGCGAGATTAAAAGAATTTTTCATTAACATTGTTCATTTTTTGTCCGTTCAGGTAATTCCGCCAATGTCTGCAATACCCGGACAACATTTCAGCAGAAACGTCTGGTCGAAATTGCCCTGTCAACATGCTGTTTGCTGATAATATACGAGGTGGTCGGAGACACCCCCGCACCAGGTACTGCTCTATTTTCCCTTCAAATTTAACCTAGCATTTATTACGTTCAATCCATCCCCTTTAAGAATCCAATATACATCTAACGACAGACTCTTTCACGAGATAATCTCAATAAAAATTCTCGAAAAGTGGCCTAACAAATAACGAAAAATAATAACGACGCAGTGTCGCTAGTGTTCTCGTTCGGTTATCAATTCCCTTTCAATTTAAAGAGATACTTCCCAGGAAAACCCTGCCAGCCAGAAGATATATAAACCAACAAGAACGTACGCCAGCTCGAGAAGTTTTCCAGCGACACTTTGAGAGGCGGTGTCCCGCGAAATCGTAGGGGGTAAATTCGCGCGTGACCGCGGGCGTTCGAATACTTTTCCAGAATACATCCGCGACGAGGAAAACGGGATAACAGATTGCACGGGGGGGCAGGCTCGCGAGAAGTCTGTCGCGCGGATTCCTTCCACTGGAAACTTTCGAGCGTAAATCCGCCCTCCACACGGAGGGGATAAGCGGCACGCCTAATCCGCGACGTCGCCGAGGATTTAGTATGTTCTCCGACGCGCGATCGAGTCGAGAACCCTGCTCTCGGGCGCGATTCAGATTTTATCGGAATTTTTAAAAAAAAAAAAAGTTATTTCGTAATTGGTTAGGTTTCCGTGTCATACGGTAGCATTATTGTTATTAAAATGGGTGTATTCACGGAATGCAATTAACTTGAGAATTGTTCAGATTGGTGTTTGTAGGGGAGGAATGCATCCGTTGAATCAAAGAAAAATTAATTAAACGTATCCATAAAAATTCTCTCCATACATTCGAGGGTGCTTCACTCTTTCAACGTGAATATCAACCAGTATAAAAAAAGAGGACGTGCGCTATTTGTCTCTATTCGACGTAGCTACATAAAAATCGAAACGTTCAAGTGAGCGATGGTCCCCGTCGGTCAGGTTAGGTACTCCACGTCGCTCTGCCGTGAATGTAAAACATTTACGAGACGTACAATTGACGGGGGCGAATAGAATGTTAGAGGGAACGGTATGAATCTCCAGCGACGGGAAGTTCTTTGGAAAAGGGAGGCTCGGGCTTGGAATAACCGTGGATCGAGTCTCGTCGAACGGAAATAAACGCGTGGCGGAGGGACGAAACGAGGACAGGAAGAAGAGCGACGGGTTTGCTGGAAATTTATGTCCCCCGGAATCCGTAACGGTTCGCGTTGCTCGCTGTTTACCCGAAAAACTTCTCCATCCGCGTGTTGCCAGTGAATCTCTCGGCCGCGACAGACGTAAGCGCGGTTGACGTCCTGATACGAGGTGGAACATAAAAGCATGAACCACGAAGCGTCGATTCTCTTATTGCGAATTAATCCTTCCATAGCAGCGATAATTCTTGAAGACTTTTTAAAGTTGTATATCGAATTCTGTTTTTTTTTTTTTTTTTTTTTTTTGTAATTTGTTTATTAGAGATTTATTCGTACATCTTCTCAGCCTTTTATATACTTTTGGGAAAATCTTTGCAAGTTTCACTAGGATTCTTACAACTTTCACATTGATCGAAAACCTCAACGTGTCACAATAAAATGTATTTCACTCGATTTCCACGTTTCCGTGCATCAAATTCGCGGTGAATTTATCAATTTTATCAGTGAAAGATGAAACGCGGATTTTCTTGGCGTTAGGACGTTCGCTGTCGATTGAAATGGTTCGCAGCACCTGTCTCGACTTGGCTCGAACAAAAAAAAAAAAAAAAAACGTGGCCGTTGTCTGAACGAAAATAACGTTGATTTCCATTCTGACACGGCAGATTTAATTATCGCTGCCTAAGCCGGCGTAGAATTGTTGGAGAGTCGATTGGGTTTCTCTCTCGCGTTTCATTCGGATCCTGGCGCCGCCGCGCTTCCATTTAAATTCAATGCTTAAATCGCGTAATTAGAGGGAAAATACCCGCGCGGTATTCCTCAACGGCAGACGAACAACAATCCGGGATGTAATAAGTTCCGAATTAGCGAGGCGATTACACCTCGAGCTTTATTGATCTCTTTACGGTTTCTTTTTGTAGTCTGAACATCGTCATTCTGTTAGTGGTATTTCCTTTAACCCTTTACCGCATCAATTTTATTCTATTAAATAGAAAAACGGTAAACACGATTCGATACTGTCTCAAGTTGAGATCACTTTTTTTTGGAAATAGAATTATTCGAGAACTTGTGTGAATTGAAATTGGCAAAATAAAGGACAACATAAGAAACTATATGTTCAACAATTGCCAAGCGTGGTAAAAACCACAGTTTTTCCCACGACTCGATAGCGAAGCGCAATCTCAAGGTATCGTCCCACATGAAATGAAATTTGAAATCCAACCACCGTTAGCTGGGATAAGAACACTTGGCGGTCGCAATAAAGATTTCGCCGGAAGGATATCCGGGGAGGAAAGTAAAATTTGTCGAGCCGGGAGATTCAAGGGGCACCGTTCCAACTCTCGTTATTAAGGTGGCCCTTTATTTGACAAAATAAGCCCGATCTATCGCTCCGACGAACTGCTACTCTATCGATTTCGCGTCTATCGAGGATTTCAATGTTTTATGGGGGAAAGACGACACACGGGAGAACACGGAGGATATCTAGCGTGCGTATGTCGAAATAGTTCCCATAAATAGGGATTCCGACTCGTTGATCCTGTCGGACTCCTATGCACTTCCGGTTCCCGTTGCGTTTCGACGAACTTCCCGTGCGAAACATGGCTTTTATTAAGATTACCGGACAATCAGATGGAATTTTCTCACGTGTCTCTAAGTTTCATTTAAAATTCAAGCATTAGGGTACCCCTACCTTGCTCGTTTTAGAGATATTCTGTTTGTTGTAGTTTCAGCTTTAGCCACAGTCACGTGGAGTATTGTGTCTGGGAGTCCAAAAATCATGCTAGCGCGTATCTTTTCTTTTTTTTTTTTAACCGGTAAATGCCTTTAAAGAGCCGTATCAATAACCCCATTAAGTTTCGAATCTCCACCTCAAACAGTTGCCTCTCTAAAAAATTCTCAAGACGTTCCAGTTTTCTCCATCTTCTTTTCCATAAGAATTGCGCTCGAGGAAAGATATTCCAAAGCTCAATTTGCTATATATATAAAAAAAAAAAGTCCAATCTAGCCCCGGTTAAACAGATAACGCCCATCCGACTACGATTTCGCACTACCAGGCTCGATTTCCCGAGCGTAAACACGCGATAACTTCGAACGACCATTTTTCATTCGGGGCGGTGGCGTCGCGACGGAAAAGCAATTTTGGGCGAGGCAATGTTGGTCTCGACCGCGAAATCACGGCGATAACCGATTAATTATAACGACGAAACGCGCACGCGAACCGAGCTCGTCCCTTTTATCGGTTTCGCGCTGTACCGCGAAGCGTTGACAGGCGTAGTCGAGGGGTTATTAACGCTCGCGCAATTTTCATTCCCAAGCTAGTCAACGAAAACGTTCCCGTAGACGACGTTCGCGCCGTTCGCGGCAATGATTCATAATTCATTGTTTATTCACGCGGAAACGGAACCACTTGTCCTCAGGATTCAGGATTTATTCAGCCCGAAAGAGGATCCTGGGCGACGGTCGTCGGGTCCTCGTCGCGGAAAACGCTTAATTCGCGAGCTCACGGTTTTCCTCGAGACTTTTTCCTGGCCGGGCAAGGTAGCTGAATTTAATTAAGAACTTCACGAGCGCGCAGGCAAAAAGAAAAGCGCGCCTCACCGCAGCGAGCCGCGTCGCCCCTTTCGTCGCCGTAATATTACCCCGTTTCACTCGTTCGCGCCAGGGCCGCATCGGAGAGCCATTCTCTTTCGAAGGATCAATTTTAAATTCAATTCGGTGAGAGGAAAGGGAGAGGGAGAAGACTCCGTAACGCGAGCTTTCATTTAGAGTCACTTGAATATGGGAATATTTGATTGTTAATAAATTGTCAAATTGTTTGTCAAAAATTGAAATAAATGCAGAATTTCACATAGAAAAGGAAACAGAAAGTATTAACAAAGTTGTAAAATACACCGGCCGTTTGATTTAATTATGGATGACTTGTACAGTCTGCTTTAGATTTGAAACCGACCAGTGTACGAAAAGAGCTACTCTTTTTTCTTCACATATTTGCCCGTTTTACCAAAGAAGAACATCAAATTTTCATTCATGGTTAAACACGTAAACTTCTGCTTTTCTAATAATTTCAATATTGGCAAAACTGTGTCTCCTTTTCGTGCGAATAGTGCAATTTTAGAGTTAACCCCTGAGAAAGCTGCAATCCCTGGAGCACAATCCGACCCTGGCTTCCACCTTTACCTTTGCGTTTCGACTTTTTCTCCTTCTTCCCGTGTTCTCATCCCAACGTCGCCCCATCGAGGTGGGGACGAGCAATTTTGTGGCTCAAAGGAATTCCTGCACTCCCCAGAATCTCCTTTGACCGAAATGTCTTCGATCATTGTGACGAGTTTCGAGGGTTTCGTGCAGCTGCAAAGGGCTCTTAGGTTCGTTCCAACGTTCTCGGGTTTACACCTTCGGCGGTCCTGGGTTTCATTCATCTGTTGATTGCGTCGATTTTCTTCTTGGAAGGTACGGGAGGACACGCTTAAAAGTTTCTTTATGCAGCTCGTACAAACGCTGGCGAATTAAATTCTTTCTTTTTAGGACTGTCGGATACTTTACATTCTTTCGATGAAGATAAAGTAATGTATAGATGAATTTAAAAATAATGTTCATTGTATTCTAGAGGTGTAGTATTTAAAAACAAGTAAAAGGAAAAATAGAGGATCCCTGTTGACGAAAATTATTCAGAGCAAGGGGTTCCCAGGGACTTCTGAGTAACGATATCGGATTTCGTCGTGGCGACAAAAATGTTCGCCGCCGAGAGAAACTGATTTTCCGTCCGTGCCGTCGACGTTCCCCGACTTTTGCTAAATTGCTCGAAGCGTTTGCGTACTTTAAAATTAACGCGAGGAGACAGCCACTTGTAATCTCCTTTGAGCGACAACGACACGAACTTCCCGAGCGGAGTAGGTGTCAAGAACGCCGGGGAAAGATGAATCGCTTTCTATTCTGTAATAACGCGGCGTCATCTGGCTTCCGCGAAATGGGAATAAAAACGTCGATGTCCTACTCGTCAATTCACCCTTGTATAAACCAACGAATACCTGAATCCCAAGTGTCAAATCGTGGGTGACGAAAACAGTGTGGAAAAAAGTGTAATCGTTCGAACCATTACATTTATAATTATTACAAAAGGTGTAACGAGGACATTAGAAAACATTTTAATTTGCCCTCAGGGGCTGCAGCTGTGCTTGGTAGCAGCTGCGGTACGGGTTTGGCGAACCCGAGGTACCCGAGCTCCCTGTAGAACCATTGGGGGTGTGGGATGTTAGTGAATAGGGTGATAAGAATATATGCGTAAAAGGGGAAAGAAGTAGGGAAATATGTTTTGTAAAGAATAGTTAAGTTTCACGATGGTGGTAGAGACTTGGTTTACAGAGGGTAGAGAAAATATTGTAGAAGAATGTAAAATGGTCCTGCATGGCTTGGACACAGTTAAAAACTAAACCAAGCAAGTCTATCAGATTCCAGCAAAATACTTTAAAAGACGGAAGCGACCCCACTCGTCTGTGTTCTTCATCTCGAGTAACCGAGACAGGGTGATGACGATGGTAACAACTAACTAACCCTCTCCCTAACAACTCACCTCATCCTAATTTATCCTCGACTATTTCCTTCCTTAGTATAAACGACACTACCCTTTAAACTCGAGTAAACTGCCGATTCGAGGGTCCCCCCAAATAAGAAACGACACCCACCGATGATTCGCGGAAGTCGCAGTCTCTTGGCCCCCATTCAAACAAAGGAAACGAAGTTCTCTCCCCTTTCTTCGCCCGTGGATCTGCATCCAAGAGTAATCAACTAGTTAAACAAGAGCATCGGGCTCCATCATTCTCAAATTAACATCCACGACCCAGTTCGACCAGCGCGGAAAGGCTCGAAACCTCGATATAGATCCTCGGGAAGGGGGCTAGCCGTGATAGAAACCGTGGAAATAAGGGCGAGGCTCGAAGGAGAAGGCTTTAAACAGGCGGCATCCCCCGGCTGGTGTCGTTAATGAATAATTCAGACGATGATTTGCATGAACCAGTGCAAACGTCGGACTTCATTTCAGTTTTGGGACGGCTGTACTAATGGCTTGGTTTTTGCGCTTCGTCGACGGCGTGTCGCGCGTCGCGGGGCTTAAAACGAGCTCCCAGGCGGACTTTATTGCCTGGCTGCCGCGGCCAGATACGTGTCTGCTGTCGGGACCGACTCATCCGAGATGAAATGAATAAATAAGTCGTGGAAATGGAGCTGTTTCAGACGCTGGAAATCACGGGGAGCTCGAGAGCTTTCTTTCAAGCCTCCAATTCGGATTGAAACGACGATATCGCTGAAATATGGATCTCATATGGATCTCTTGTCTCATATTCGGAGACCCCTCGGGAGTCTAATTTTCCGAAAGCAAATATTTTCAAGTCCAATATGTCACTCGAGAAACCGTACCCTCCAGTCACCTATGCATTTCAAACAATATTCGTGTTCCTCGGGCTGCGACGTCCCCGTATGCATAGATATAAATTGAAAATAGCAAGATTAGCATTCGAGACAGGTTTTTCGGGACATTCGACCTCTTTGTGCGGGGAATTCAATCCGCCGGAATGCGAGTCCGTGGTGTTTTAAAATATTCAAGCACACGCTGGGACAGACGGAAACGTCGCATGGTTTCCAGCTAGGGGGAAGAGTAATCATGATTCTTTTGAAAGCCTCTCGAGCAGGCGTTCTTTGTTAGATTTGTCATCGTAAACAAGAACGACGCGGCTTGAACGCCATCCTTGGTCTATTTTCCATGAAGTATGCATCGCGTTCGACAAACGAGTTAATCCGTGTCCTTCCTCTTGCGATAGATGCCATATTTTCCCCGTGGTGCGGCCCATCAGCGGCGGTTTTCGTTTGCTATCAATAGTTGATGAAACCAAGGCAGCTGCGGCGGTTCCCATTTTTCAGATAGAAAACTGTTCGCTCGAAATGAATGTTTAAAATGAAAGGAAACTCTGGTAACGGTCTATCGCGGCATTTCCCATCGCGAACCCGTGAAATTAATCAGTTTTCATACGAAACAAACTAATTTTATACTTGGAGCCCATGAGTTTTTTCCTCTGTAAATAGTTTTCAGTTCTAAGTCGCCACACCACTTTCGTTTACTATTCGCTGTACGTCTTATCGCTATTTTCTGAACGTTCCGTCTTATAAATACAACGTTCATCATTCACTTGAAGTTTCTGTTCCTAAAGTTTACTCGGTCTTTCGTTATTATACATAGATTCACCATGAATTATGCATTTAATTTAATCCTGAAGGGGTCCTTATGTAAAGTTGAAACGTAGAATGAATAGTAAACGTTGTATTTAGGAAAAGAGTTTTTCATCCACATAGCGTATGTACCGGGGCTAATTTATTTCGTATTTGTTACAAATTTGCTCCCGATGGCTTGTCTGCATTTTAATAACGTACGTTAATTATATTCTTACTTATTGGTTCTTCGACGAATATTCAACAAACTCCGTCTCATTTTGCAGTCGACGTTTACTCGTCGTTTTCCGCGATCACTTTTCCTTAGGCTACCCTTCCCGGACCCAGTCGCACCTGTTGAGCTTATTAACAAAGTGGCCTTTCGGCGAGAGACGCGCCCTTCAAATTTCGAGCTGATTCGCGTTCCTCGAGCTTTTCCTCGCTCCTTTAGTCTCCGCTAGATCGGTCTCGGGAAAATTTGGAATTCTTATCGAGCGAGCTTCCCTACGAGCTATAGCTATGGCTCGTAGCCATTAATGCCAGGCCATGTTTTTTTTTTTTTAAGAATATAATGAGTTTCGGTATTAGATCTATTCTCCAGAGTACTGAATTAGAAAAATATCGGGCTCTTTTTATAGTCGATTCGAAGAAAAATAGCTTTTCTTCTATAAAGTAACAATCACCTATAGATCAAACAGCGACTTCTCAGCCGAGAGTGGACACGCTTTACACTTCATTAATTCGATCATATAATCAGAAATTAATTGAAACCAGGTAATCGAAGCTAGTCGATAATTCAATCGGAAATATTCACGACTGATTATTAACTCGGACGTTGAAATATAAATTTCATTGGCTCGGGACACCGTCTCGTTATCGATTAACTCGTTTACAAGCCGGTTGAAAATGTCGGCGCGCGAAAGCTTTGTAGCTTATCAGAATTACGAGCGGGGGATGACGTGAAAGCGTATCAGAAGATGGTGGATGGGTTGAAGACTATCGAGCCACGTACACGCGTGAATTTGCTGGGCTTTTGTGTTGACGTTCATTCCCAGCAACAGCCGAGGCAAGTCGATGCAGGGATTTAATTAGAGAAGTCGGACGGGAAGGTTCTCTTTGATGGAAATGCTCGCTGTTTAGTCTGACGCGTAAACTCGACGGCTCTGTTTCTCTTTCGCCCTCCATCAGCGTCTACGATTCCGCCAAGTTCTGCTCGTGACGCTAACAATAATCTCAACTCATCCCGAAAATCGCGATCCGAGCTCGTCTAATGGTAAAACGTAAACGTTACATTCGTTGGAAACGTTTTGGATCGCCTTAAGATATTTCTGTCGAAAGTGGTGAGCCGAGAGGTGGAGTTAGGGGGCCGGGTGTGTGGAGACTGCAATAACGCAAAGTTTGGAAGATGGAAAGTTTCAGGTTAAGCGAACGCTAATCTTCCGTTAAATTCCAAATGTTCTCTGTTATGTTCCATGCGCGGCGCGAAGCAACGCGGGGTTAATATCCGTGAAAATCGCAGAAATCGGGTGGAAATTAGCGAGAATATTCGAAAGCCCGGGTCTGGCCGGGTGTATTGTGGTCGACGACGCGGTTAAACGAATCTCGCGACAAGCGATTTCGAGCTTTAGCCCCGACGAGGGAAAAAGAACAACCGCCTGGATGCGTTTCGTTCGAACGGAAATACAGGGAACGCGGCGATACGTTAAAAGGAGCTTGAAAATATTCGGTACGCGTTTCGGAACTTGCGTTTGTTGGATCGTAATTTCAGCCAAAAATTATTTCCAGTACGGCGATCCTCGGGGGATGGAGCTGAAATATCGAATGGAAAAAGTCGAATAAACGGGAATTATTTTTGACGATGAAAGGAATTATCTTTCTTACTCGTTTACTGTTTCATTATGATTGCTTTGTGTTATTAAAGGAATTTTTTTTTTTATTAAAAAATAGTAGTAGTAATTTCACCGATTGTCGAAATAATTCCGCAGAAGAGAAGTACTTTTCAATTTGCAGAATTGACTTTTGAAATGGCGCGGTATTAGAGTGAAGTTTTGTTGAAAAATTCTGACGGCAAACAAAACCGGGGGGGGAGGGAGGGGGGGGAGGAGGGGGCAGCGAAATCGATCGACGCGATTCCTGGGGAAAGGATTTAATTGGCCGTTAAGCGACCGTTCGCTTCGACTCGATAGGACACTCTCCTCGTCCAATTAACGTTAATTACATTTAACTGCGATAATAACGATGTACGCGCGGTGATCTTCGTCGAAAGTATCGAGTTCCGTCTGCTTGACAAAAGGGACGCGTATATCGAGTGTTCTCTAGGAAAGACGAGGTTACCAAATCGTCGAGTGAACTTTGCGAACGATTACTTCTAATTAACACTTGCTAACCGTACGCGTTTGCATAAACTACGCACAATAACATGGCTTGATTTAGACATCTGTAGCACTTGCTACATTTTTTTAATAATACTAATCGTGTCTGCGTGAAAGTGAATTGAAATTCTATCGCAGCATTAAAAATTCTTTGTCTAATAATCAACTAAACGGTAAACAAATATTCACCTTGTATTCGAGACAAAAATCCGAATTTTTTATTCGATAACCACACAGCTGAAAACGTACACGCACAAAACACGTTCAAAACGTGGCAAACAGAAGTCCGTTCCTTTTACATCCAAGCCAAATAAGAAAAAAAATATGAACAAAACTGAAAAAGAATAACATAAACAAACGAATATCTTAAAGGTCCACTGATCACGCATTCCTTTGGCGCGCCGTGAACCGAATGCAAATTCTCGTCACAGAAATTGGTAATTATCCCGGAAAGCCTGATCAAAGTGTGCCCCTCGTCGAAATTATAACGATTGCATAAAACTTTGCATAAAACACGGTTCCTGAAGCGATATCGTATAAAAGCGACCGACTGCGCCGCGAAGGTTCGCGCCAGCGATGGAGTTCGCTTTAATTCATTCGGTTTCTGGTTAATCCTCGGCGTACAGGTGCCTTTACCGTGAGGTCTGCATAATGCATACACATTCCTGTCACGTGTCGCTAGTGTCAAAGCACGGGGCAATGTCATCGCGTCACCTGGAGCGTTAACAAAATTCCCGTCGAAACGTATCGACGATCGCGCTAGAAAGTGGTCGCAACGTTAAACAAAGTGCGACGCGGCCGCCGATATTCATTCATTCGTTACAGGGAAATTCGTTTGATGCGCGTGAACCTCGGCGAATGAGCAAACTCACCGAGATTGGTAGACAGGAACGTTCCGAGCAATTTATTTTTATGCGTTTAATTGTAGCTTTCAGTGGTCTTCTGGTTTTAAGAGCGATACAAAGATTAGGTAGTGTTTAGGTCGGTTGCTTTTGTTGTACAAGTACAATAAGGTGAATATTTAAAGATTCATTTTATACATAGAATGTATTTCAACATTTTGTTATAATAATCAATTAATTATAATTATTGAGTATTATGATTGGTTGGCCTTTATTCAGTTTTCCTTCGAAGACCAACAAGGTGTTTAATTATCCCGAATCACATCCTAATAGTAATTCATTTCATTAAAAATTCATTCAAAAATTATCACCTTATTCTACTTAACAAAATTCGGTTATGCCCGTCAACGCAAGTAAAATAAAACGTAGCCTAGAATCACTGCAATTTTTATTCGTCACTCGGAATTTGTATCCACGTAAGAACTTTGTCCATCTTTGATCGACGAGTCGAAGATGTAAGGGTACAATGGGAATGTTTGGCCATGACGAGAGTTCGTAACGTTTGCGTAATGGTTTAACCAACCAATGAATATCAACACTTGCGCAAACACGGCAAATATCATTTTGCCATGGAGTTTGCCGCTGGTACATTATCGTCCAAAGTCAACAATGTTTTAACGCGGTATGTTTGCCAGCCGCTACGCGAGATCGATCGAATGCTAACTAATTAACGGACCTCGCCGGTGTCCCAGCGATTCCGGACAATGGCAGGAGCAATTAGGGTAGGCTTTGTTCGCGAATAATATCCTGTTGCCGCTTCCACGGAATACGGGGTAATACCGTCGTCGTTTGGCTGAAACTGCCGCTGTATCTTTTCCTGATTCAGCGAAAATACACTCCCGCGTCTTGAATTCATTTTATTTAATACTAACGCGCTCGTTTACTTAAACGTTTGGCCATTTCACAGGTAGATTAACATTTTTGCGACCGATAGAATTCTTGAGGCGAAACAAATTATTTGTAATAATTAAGTAATTCATTAATTAAGCTCGTTGCTTGGATTCAAATTTCCCTGTTTCGATTCTATTTTTAATACAGGAAAGCTTCAGAGAAAGTAACCTTTGATGAATAAATATCTCACTAGAACGTACGTAACAGTGATACCAGTAGAAACGGTTAGCCATAGTCATAACGGTCACGCGCCGAGACATTTTCGGAATTCATTTTCTCGAGAACAAAGTCTCCCATGCGAAAACTTTATTCTACGTTTTTCATTCATTTTTTCGCATAGAATTACCACATTGTCGCTACAGTTGCACATAATCCTTGCACCACGCAGAATTGCGGCTCCAAATCCAGCTATATTTGCTGCCCGCAAAAACGGTGTTCCCTATCGTCGGTCGGTTCGTTTGACAGAGTTCTCTTGCGACAGAAGCCAATATCGTCGAGAATCAACAACAAATCGATCGCGGGGAAAACCGGTGTCCGACAGAGAGGTTAGAACACTTAACGGATAGGGCAAGCTTCATCAAAGTCGAGAGCGGCTAGCCGGGAAATGTTTCCTTGCCAGCGCTGCAGAGTGCACATGACAAGTGTTAATATCTGGCGAGGGGGGTCGAAATTTTCACCGGAAGCCAGGCATAAATCCTGCCGCGTGCTCGGGACGGTCTATTGTTTTTGCCGTTTCGCTTGCACGCCCTGGAAAGGCTCGCGTTAAGCGTTCCAAACGATATCCTGCGCTTCGACCTTGCGTCGATGTCGCGAAGAATTTAATCTCGCGTAAAACGGAGGGGAAAGTCGCTAATATTCATTATGAATTTGTCTGCTAATAACGGTGCATAGCGCTTCCAACGAAATGAAATTTGCCCGATCCATCGAATAAAGTATATTTTTAGATCAATCTTTTTGCTATTCTCTTTGAAAAAGGACACTCACCACGCGTAGATAGGTGTTAACAAGATTGCATGTCCCTGTAAATTCGATTTAAATAGGTTAGGTCCGAAAGGGGAAAGTTTCTGATTGAACGAGACGGCACACTCGAATCGAGCATTTCGAGTACTGAACTCTGCGGTTGATGCCGTCGCTAAATTCCTTGTAAATAAATGGGCTGACCATGTTCGAATGCCTCTATATCGCAGGAATTTATATTGTACGAATTCCAGGATACTAATATACCTGACGTAAAGGAGGGACCAAATGACCCGCGTATATTTTAAACGAGTTCCAGCGAGACACGTAACGTTTCCAGAGTAACGATAATCTAATTCGTACGGCTGTGGGTCCATATTTGTCTCGACACTCGAATTTTAAACGGGAGGGTTAGATTGGCTTTCTTAGGATTTCTATCGCGACAGGCAAAAAACGAGGAAGTTCTAGAAACGTTGAGGCCTAAACATTTTTCGCAGGACTTGCGGTAATCGAAAGAATTTTCGAGCGATTGCCTTTTTCAGGAGCGTGCGACCACGCCCTTTTCGCGTACTTTGAAACGCCCCTCGCGCCTCGGGTGAAAGAGCTCCACGCCACACTTTTATGTAATCGTTTGCCACCCCCCCATCGTTTGTTAGAAACCTGTTCCTTGCTTGCTCCAAATCGCGCGATGTTTCCTTTTTATTTTTAAATTCAGAAACTTCAATTCAGTTAGCAAATCATCTTCTTCTACGTACAATGTCTATCATTAATTCCACTTATTTCAATTTCTTGTTATGAATAAATTACTGGGTTGTCTAGAAAGTTCGTGGCAATTTTTAAGAAAAATTCAAAGGCCAGCCAAACTATATCCGTTACACCTTCCAAATATTTCCTACAGATTCTCCTTCGTTTAATCTCGAGATTCCCTGTTCAAACATTTTTCCAACATTTTTTTTACGGATCGCCTTCGATCGCTGAGTGCTTCCAAGTCTACGAACGACCCCTTCGGAGGAGAATTATAAAATGTCTTCAACTAGCCGTAAGTTTCCCCGGCTCTCTCGGCGAAAAGTCATTCACCAGATTCCACGTCCACAATTCCCGTGCGCGAAGGTTCAGTTTTCCGAATCGGGGTCGGTAAAAATTTCAAGGGTTACGGCTGTTGGATCTCGAGAGTCGCGTTAGCGAGCCCGACTCTAATTTTTCTTGCTCCGGCAAGGGCGCGATAAAAGAAGCCGGAGAGAGAAAGATTCCGCCCACTGTCCCTTCCCGGTTTTAATATTCTTTCAACGTTCGCGTGGATGTAGTAAAGGAACACTGGAGGGAGGATCGCTCCGGGTATAATGAACAGTTTCATTGGATATTCCTTGGAAACTCTTATTCCTTCCCAGAGGAATAATTAATCGAGGACGAAAATTTGTGAGCGTCGTTCCGTTCTACGGTGACAAATGCGAATATCGATCGGTTAATCGTTCGATTATGAAGAGTAATTTTTCTCGGGTAATGGGAAGCATACGGTTCGCTTCGTTTGGATCCTTGACACCTGGATGGTTTTTCTATCTCCAGGAGATAGAATCGGATAGAATTTTTGTTCAAGGTTTAAATTTACACATTTTAATACGAAAGAAAGCTTTATTTTACGCTGCAAGTATCAAACTTGTGAATGAATTTGTTTGGTATATTTTATTTCTATAGATTTGCCATACCTTGTCCACTTTTAGATACATCTCAAAAAATCAGTTTATAATATTAAGTTTACCACTCGTAGCATAAAATTAAGCTTCGTTTTGCATCAGAATATGTATTTAAAAATCTTTAGAAAATATACTATACTACTACTATAATAACTACGACCCTCGTCCACGGGGAAAGAGGAATCTATTTCATAATGAAACGTTTCGATTATTTCGGTGAAAGTGATTCGATCCAACATCTCTGGAATTACTTTTCTTCTCCTTTTTTCTTTTTCTTTATTCGTGGTGTTTTGTCCTAGTTGCGTCGGTTCGTCTATTGTCTTCGCGAATCCTTTGATGTGTTCCTCGCTGGGGATACGCGTTACGCGAGAGCAATTTCGGAACAATTCCAGACGAGTATCGATAACGGGCAGAGAATGGGTGGGATATAAAGACGACACGCGTATGCACGTAAATATACACGGGGTGGAAGTCCTCCTTGACGTGCATTCGCCGTCTGCGAAGGGAAACTCTGGACGCACGAGGAGTTCATCGCGTGGCTCCGGAATATCCGTTCGACGATCATAAATTTCGCGACGTGGCGTATTAACCGCGAACAGGCTGAAATTTTTATGCGAAACTTCCCCGACTCGGTGCGCCTGACTTCCGATCGATGGGTGAAAAATATTCTCGGAACACAGACCTCGCCAGAAGTGTGCTTACGTAATAGGAAACTTCGTGCCGTTAGGCGAACGCGAGAGGCATCGACGGGCAAACGAAAAAGTGTATCTCTTTGCATTTTTAACGTGCACGAACAGGTCCTATCGTTACCAGGCGGACTGTATTTGTTCGCGAAGATGGGAAAATGTTGAATATTTTATCGCTTGAATTTTCAAATATTCACTTGAGCGATATTAGTATACTAATTGCATCACAAAAAGAAACGAACCTCTCAACTAGCGTTTCGAGCCATACTAAAATAACAGAGATAAAATAACAGAGATAAAATACCTTGAGTAAGTTCAAAGAAATGATCATTTAACTCTACGAGAAATGGTCCATCGCAAGTATTTTTTTTTACCATGGAAGCTCACGTGCAAATAAACATCGGTCTAAATGTTAAACCGCCACTGAGAGTGTCGTAAGTGTTACTCAACTGGAATATCTAACGGTTAGGTGGGTTCGTCCGGTACCGTAATACGGTTTCCATGAATTTTCAGCTCAGAATGTATGCACTCCTCTCTTTTCCCGTGGGTTGTATCGCGTTGTCGCAAAATTCCATTTCGCGAGTCATACCTAATTCACGATTTCCCGGTTAGGGGACAGGATCCGCGTGCATGTGGGTCGTGAGTGCCCGTTTTTTTCGCAGTCTGCGGAAAACTGGCGGCGCGGCATCTCCAAAGTGCTCAATTTTTGCGAGTGCACGCGTGATCGGGCAATTATTTGTGATTCAGTGGACGAAACGGGCGGGGAATGAAATTGCGTTTTGTTTTCAAAACGGACGTTTTACTTTGAGTTATCGAACGCACGTGAGTGGTTAGGCGCGACGTGGATCGTCAGATTGTTATTGAATTTAATAGAAATATTATTGGGAAAATAACAATGTACGGGGTATTGCATTTTCGAAGTAGTACGGATCCTCGAGGTATATTTTAAAAATTAACATACATATGTATCGTTCGTGTACGAGGAATATATTAATTGTATTTAATTATATTTGATATTGATAGACAAGGAGTAACAGAAGACAGGAGTACAGGTAGCCGTATCGATCGACATGTCGATCGTCGTGGCGCAGGAGGTGGGGATGGATCTCGGGAGTCCTTGCGCGCGGTGGGGAAAAAGGTCAGTCATGATCTAGAGCTCGGCGAGGCGGGTCGATTCAGGCGTCAATTAGGATACACCCGACATTCATCGTCGAAGTCACGGCAAGGTGTCAATTAGGACATGTCGGGGTAAGTACAGTAACTTAGTTTCCGAAGCAATTAGCTTTCTTGTAGTAATAATTAAGCGTCAATGTCGTAAGCAATCAAACTTATAGCTGCGGTTGCAAATCAATTAAGTGCAATTAAGTATATCGCTGCAATCAGTAACGTCATGTTTCGCGTGTTATTAACCACAGTCTCTTCCGTTACTCTAAGATCGTCTTTTGAGAATAGCAGTCGTTAACGAAATTGAAATGTACGTCTTAAAAGCAGCGAATACTTATCAATTTTACTAAAAGGTCCTGTGCTTTCTTAGACCTCTGCTACAGTTGAATGGTGCAGTTCATTTTTTTTTAAAAGGAAAGGTTCTTACAAATTTCAACAAAATTTCTTGACGCAAACGATATCTTCGTTAGTTTCCAAGAAAACAATTCAACCGTAACAAGTTATTATACATGATAGCAGTACACAACGATTCTCAACCTCATTTCTAAAGATTTTTTAAAAACCATCTTCCAATCCGATAACAAAAGTGGCCGCTGTTAAAAGGAAAGCATCTCGGTGTGCGGAGAGGAGTTTTCTCAACTGCAGGCGAAGTGCTGTAGATAAGTCGATGCTAACAATTTAAGAACACCGTTGTTTAATGACCGAGTCGCGGCGCTATCTTCGTCGAAACTCTCGTTCCGAAGAATAATATTCTCTGGACACGGGCGAGGCGAAGGTAACCAAGGGGAACAGATGAAGCTGGCGAACTCGAGACGCCGGCAGAAATTTTATTAAATCCTCTGCTCGTGAAATATACAGGGAATATGTAAATACGATCCAGGGCGAACGAGCGACGCGCAGTAGCGACAACCGCTTATCCGCATTGCTTTTGTCGTGTCGTTCGGGAACACCTTTTCAACATTTTCTTCAACGAATCCGGCTTATCGCCGTACCTCGTTTGTTCCACCGACGGAACACCAAAGAAACGGAAATGAAAAATGAGAGGTTAACATCACGCGTGTCGAGGTATGACCTCCACCGACGATTTGGTTAGCAATAATTTGATTATTTGTGGTGTTCACATGAAATTAAGGAGGGTTTAAGCCACGGCTTTCCTATCTCCGTTATGGTTTTAAAAATACAGCCCCCCAATGTCCGCAGTTTTTACCAGTTTCCACGAAAGATGTTTTCACAAATACATTTTCAACCCCGCGGAATTATGAATGGTACGGATTCTTCCAATTTTCGTTTTAATAAAAATGGATTAATCCGCCTGAACGCATTCTGACTAATCCGCCTGAACGCATTCTGCTTGATCCACAAAAATGGTTTCCACAACGGAATCGTAACGGTAACATTTTTTGCTCGCTTTGGTCTCCGGATCCGGTATCTACAAACAGTTCTGTTATTCTTTTTCCGTAAAAATCATTTTTGCAAAAATGCAGTCAAAGAGACTCGCTCGTTTCAATTAACACAAAAAAAAAAAAAAAAAAAAAAAAAAAAATCGTAAAATCGGTACCTTTGATACTTCCGTAGTTAAAAATTCGTTTGCAAAGACGACGTTCTAAAATACTGCGCACTTTGAGCACGTGTATCTTTCAAACAAATAAACTAGGAGAATGATGACATAAACTCCCCTTAAATTCTCATAGACTACCTCGCATTTCAGTATCCTCCGATGACAGATCGATATCGCGTAGGATTTCCATCAGCCGTCGCGTAAAAGCTTCCGATGCTCCAATGTAGCGACGATCGTAGGCGTCGAGCCAAGCACTCGGGTATCGAGCAGGGGTGTTTGTTTCGCGAACACGGTTTCGTTCGATAACACGTTTCTCCACTGCGCGTCGTCGCAAAGTTTCGGTACAATTCGCAAAACGCTCAATTTACCAGAAGGGCGAAGCGGTCGAAAGTTAGAGCTCGCGGGGATTCGACGATACGTTAGAGAAAACGAGCACCGGGTACGGGGGAAGTAAAGCACTTCTTGCCGAAAAATTTACAGCCAGCCGACGGAACAGCCGAGCCGTAAATATTTTTCCTGGTCGGCGACCCGCGAGAATTATTCCCCTTGTCCCCCACTTTATGTTTCCCGCTCGAGTATGCAAGACCGCCGCGGTCGCGACTCCTCCCGCGTTTTGCGGCTACAGCTGCAACGACTTTTTTCCCCCACGTCGACCCGGAACCCACCGCCGCCCAGATTTCATTCAATCTCGTACCTAACCAGCCCGAGAAATGAAATTTTTTATACCCAGTCCGCGCGGTTGCACCGGTTTCACATTGTGACCAGCATCATTCCCGCGACTTCGTGTTCGGAGGTCGGAGAGGTTGCCCCTGGATGGAATTCAGCCACGGTTATCAGAATTTTTTTTTCGAAAAATGTTATTTCACTATTCGTGGACGCGTGTATTCGTCCCGCGAGGGCGCGGGCGTCGAAAGAAAAAAGAGGAACGCGGGGAGAGGACATGCTGAGTCTTCGTACGAGATTTCGATTGCATAGGGTTCGGGAATGGCGTCGTTTTTCACGTATTGAAAGAAGAGACATTTTTTTTTGTAGACATTTTTATAGAATTCTAGCGTGTAACAGCGATCGGTAATTACTTTTGCTACGTAAATAACTTTTCTGGATTACCTTCGGACGAAGACGAAAATCCTCGTGGCCTTCCAATTTTCAGATACACTTTTCACCCCGAGACGCATAATTCCCCGGTGGAATTTTGTCCACCTCGCTCACCGTGCTCGTATCTTCCGTTTAATTTAGTTTAACAGCGATAACGAAGTGCCGCGCGCTAACACCTAACTGCAGTCGGACTATGATAATTCGCGTGGCTCCGTGTCTCGGAGAGAAACGAGCCCCGGGACTGCGATTTTCCATCTTTATCTCCTAACACGTGCCGCGATTACGTCACGGTCCTTCGCGAATTCGTCCCCGAAATTATTTTATTTATATAGTAGGATTCAAATTAAAATCCTTGGGTCCCTGGTAAGGTGAACGTGTACTCGAACGAGACCTGTATTAAAACTGAAGTTTACATAAAAATTGTCAATTGGAATTTCAATTCGATCGAAATCTAACACTTTAATTGCACAGCAATTTTAAAAGTCAACCAGCTCCCAGATATCGTCGAAATAAAATAATAAATTGTATACTACGCTCGTATGAAATATTTATTGATTCTAAACAGCCATGCGTTATCTGTTCCCTGGTAAAGATACTAATAACAACGGTTAACGCGACGTAAACGAATCCTTCGCGTAAATTCGAGTCACGTTCACCGATCACCGGATTTCGGTTTTTACGCGGATACTTTGCGCGCAGTTATCGGTTCAATTAGTTCCATTTACAGGATGGCCATCCGTAACGATCGTTCGTCGACGTGCCGAGGGGATCAGACGTAACGGGCTAGAACTTTTTCCAACGTATTTTCGCCGCTCGTATATTCATTCGTCTCTGGGTTCGCGTTTTCCACTTACTCGGGAGTGGCTGGCCGCGTCGCACGAGCGGAAAAGTAACTTTAGGGTATTTTTCAGCGGCACGCGACCAACTTCTCGTCGGAAGCAGATTGCACCGATCGCTCTAAGTGGCTGGGGTTTTAACTGGCTACCTTCCCCCTATTGATTGCTCTGCTCAAACAGTTTTGTCAGTGGGAATTTTCCGTTCTCTTTTCCTCTTCCTCCCTGGGCGAGGATTTCGCTTCTTTATTTTTGTACGAGGTGGAATGTCTTATCGTTAGGTTTAGTAGTCTACGGGGTGGTTTTATTACTAAGTAGAGCTTCATGTATCGTTTTATACTTTGGAAGTACCTATATTCTTTTTCCTTTCTTGTTAAGGTATGCATTGTCAAGTGTAATGCCAATTGAAGTAAAATTACGACGCCTAGATTTAAAAAACTTTTGAGAAATTCAATAAACAAAGGGTTGATACGTATATGCTCCTCGTTAATACCATCAGGCTTCCGGATTAATTTACCAGGGCGATTGATGATACCAGGCTGTCGAAACAGAATGAAGTTCTCAGAAATTGCACGCAAAACGACGTTCGAATGCAATTTCGCGCACAAAAGCGACCGATGAAGGAGCATTAAACTGAGAAATCGGATTCACCGGGTACGTTCATCAACGGAGTTAGCGTATTTCCCGAATCCCACGGAAGACACGGAATTATTACCGTGTTCCCCCGTCCGATCGAACGAAGTTTGCGGTTTAATTCGATTCAATCGGCCTCTTTCGAGCGTTGCCCGTTGGAAATAAACTCTCGTAATTTGAACAGCAAATACCTTTCCACGTTCGCGAGGGAAAGCCGTTCAGACAGAGCCGTCTGAAAACGCGCGGCACTTGAAATATTATCGAGACCAATGGCGTCGACGATAACGGCCCCTCGAGCAATTGATTTCGATACCAATTAAGAAAGTTAGCAACACCCCGCGTCGAAACGACGTTGGCCCTGCCGGCTTATCAGTCGTCTGACAGAGAACTCGGCGAAAGGTAAACACAGCGTCGAATCGATCCTCTCGGGCAGGACTCGTCCGTGATCGGGAAACTTGTATTGCTTGAGTGGGAAACATCGAGGGATGTCCGCATCGTTTCCTCTAGCTTAGTCCCGTTGGGGTAAAGTATTTTCTTTTTTACTTGATTTATTTATGGATAGTGGATTCGGGTTATTAGGTTTGAGTAGTACACTGTTGAAAAGCTCGTTGATACTTATATCTAATACACGTACACTCAAGGATACCCGTGTCAGTGGTTAGGTTAGTTCGGAGCAAACTCGACAGGATTTTCCTGAATTTACATGCATTCTTTGAATTTACTTCAGGGCATTCCAACGTTTCAAAATAGAGAGGAAACAAAAGTAATCAAATATTAGTTGTACAAGTTAATTCTGCGCCTTTCAAACGTAAACTTACGATTCGATTATAAAGAAAAGGTGGTTACAAATGTGACTTGTGTATAGTTAGAAATACGAACAAATTCCTTGCAGAAAGAGAGAACGTGTCTATGTGCAAATTGAACAAAGTATTGTTTAGGTTTAAAGTGCTTTAACGTGTCCAGTTTCGTCTGTGATCGTCGATGACTCGGAGCGTAGAAAGCAAAATGGGGTCGTTCCGCGTCGAGAAACAAATAAGAGCTCGAAAAGTATATGTCGAATGTTCGTTCTTACTGGTAGCATTTCGCATTCATCCATCATTCGGTAGGTGCTTCCTCAATAAAAGTCGCGGGAACGTATTCGGGAAGAAGAACGAACGGCTCCCTGGCGAGGTCTCCATCGGATCATTCTACGTTTCATAAAGATGATCTCCGACGAGAGAGACATATGAGAGTATCCTTATCCGACAAACGTATCCTGACAAGCGTAATCATTCGTGGAAAAATGTGTCTCCTCTTGTTCCTTCATAATATCAACAGGATCTTTCAATCGCGTGATGCGATGTCCAATAATAATTTCAAGGAAAAAAAAAAAAAAAAAAACAGTCAATCCCATTTAATTATTCATATCCTCTATTTCTATTAAAAAATTTGTCTAAATTAAATGATAGCTGATTGATGTTTCCAAATAAATGTACATGTTTACAATTAAATATTTATTTGGAAAGGTACGAATACGTATGGGACTGACGGTAGTTTTATTAAACTCGACTATTTACGTTAAAAACGTACAACCAAAGTTTTGAATTTGTTCGCTCTCCTTTTACGATCAGTTGCATTTCTCCGCGAAGTTTTTAGCGCATTATCTATCCATCCAGTGAATTACCGATGAGGATGGTTTCTCGTTTGGAGGAAGATAAAAGCGCGAACGTTGCCGAGATAAAAATACAAGGAAATAGGGTGATCCATCTTAGCCGGAGTATAAGCTCGCGCCCACCCTCCAACCCCTTCTCGCTTTCCCTTTGAACCCCTGAAACTATCCCGTTGAAATACGTTTCCCTAGCTCCCATACAGCTACGGAAATAAGTTCGCCTTCCGTCCCCGTCGGCCCTTTATATATATTTACTGTCCACTAACGGATGATCGTTCGCCGTTTATTTATTTATCGAACGAATGACGGCGACCATTCGTTTCGAAGCACTCTATTGGTCGCTGCCGCGCTCAACCCTTCTTGAGAAACGTGCTCACTCCGACAGGCATGCCAGGCTCGTTTTACCTTTTCATTAAAATGTCAGTTGTTCACGCCAACAGCAGAATTTAATGATTCAACGTTTGCGAAAGGATGTCAAGCGCCTTCAAACCTGAACGAATTTATATAAAAATGAGAAACAATTATAGTGGAAACTCGTTCATACCTCCACCATGGCTGGAGGGTACTGGGCTCAGCTACGAGTCGTATATTCGAGGGTGAGCACGATTTTGTTCAGATAAACGAGATTCCACTGTAGATAGAATAACATTTCAGCTTCTTAAACAACCAACCTGCTTAAAATACCAGGTGTTTAAACAATTAAAGTTATTTATTACATAATAATACATAAGAATGCATACGAAATGATCTGTTTCGCTAGAAAACCAGGCTGCATTTTCTCCCAAGGCAATTTCAGTATACCCACGGCTTTCCCTGGCTAATGTCCCCTCTCTTACTGTACCTTCATTGTTCCTGCGCGAACTTCAGCCTCAACGACACTTCGCGACGTTTCGCCACTTATTCCACCGTGAAATTGAACCGTGATCTCGCGTCGAGCGTATGAATCTATCTCGCGATAAAAGTTTCACAGGACGATCGATTTACGCGGTCCACCAGCGCCAGTATGCAGCCGCGATAAATATTCGAGGACATTTCCCGGGATAATCGAAGAGAGAAAAAAAAAAAAAAAATAGCGTGACAGGTCGGTTTTCCAAACCATGTTTTATATTTTTCATAAATTCCATTCGAACTTCCGTGGCGGGAAAAGGACCGCACGATGGAATCGCCCAACAAATGCATATTTGTATGATTCAAAAGGAAGACAGGAAAGGGATACCTCGTGAGAAATTTCGAAAATATTTATTTATTTATTTATTTTTTTTTTTTTTATAGAAAAAAGAACGTAGTTTATTTTGAACGCGAACATGTCGGGTTGCCTGTCCGGTTGAACGGGTTTTTGTGAAATTTTATATTTTTAAATCTAGGAATATTGACCGAGAGAACGTTGTAGCTCGGAAATTTCTCCTCTCTTTATATTTTGTTTCCGTTTAAAAATTGAACTAACACGAGTGCATTACGTGCTTTTTATAAATATAAAATCTCCTATTTCTATTTCATTCTTTTGTGAAACGATGTAGCGAATGTTGTTTTTTATTTTTATTTTTTAATCGAATGTTCAACCTATCTCGTAAGATATGATAAAAATTCATTTTTGCATTTCCTGATCGACGAATCGAACCGATACCAGCAATACCGAGCGTCGAAGCGTTTCCGACGATTACGGGAACGATAATAATTGCCGCGCGTCATGTGGAAAATTCGAAATTGCGGGGGCGTTACAATAAAATCGTGTCAGACGATGCCAGTCGACGTGCTTGACAGCGTTTTGGGTACAATCGAACGTCACTCATTCGCGGAATGCATTATCATTATCGTGTTGTGGAACGCGTTGCACTTCGACTACGTGTACAATGAGTCACAGAAATGTATGCACACCCTCGAATAGAATTTCTTTTAACAAGACAAATTTACAAGAAAGAGTGTCCTTCCCCTTTCAAGAATAATTTAAAACGAATATTTTTGATGAGAAGCAACATTTTCCAAATTCCTTTTAAAATAAGAGAAACTGAAAATTCTGTTCCGTCACAGATGGAAGAGTAGTGAAAAAAGTTATTGTTCATACTTCCCATTAAAAATATCCTACAGTACTCGTGCCTTCAATGTTGACTTCGATCTTGAGCTCCATTTCCTTTTCAAGAAACACTCGCAAGAATTGCTTTCAATGAGAAGAAACTTGCCTATAGAAATATTTCGTGGAATAGAAAACGCACCCTTTCAGGGATAGGAATATTTCTGCGACCCACTGTAACGAAGCGAAACGGAAACGAGTGCGTAACGATAAATAAATTGCATCGATAAAATCAGTCGTCGGTTATATCGACGCCGATAGTCCGCCATTTTAATCTTTCGTTTGCAAATGGAAGTCAATTTCGTTTATCGCGGGGGTGGATCGAGTGGAGTCGAGCGTCGAAGCGTAAAGCCCGATAGAAAAGAATGACGACAACCAACCCGATATCGACGTCGTGCGACGGAAACCGTTGGCTGGTAATAGCGACACTTAAATTTTGTCTGAAATTTGCATTCGAATGGCTCGCCTCGGAAATAATCGACGAGGGAACGATACAGGGACTCCAGAGAAGGAACGAAAGTGTTCCACATACATTTAGTCGTTTCACAACTCTGTAACGCGAACAAATTTTCATTGGACATATAAAAATAACAAATAAATTATTACCAGCAATTTTGCTGGCTCACATCTTTAGTAGAATATTTATCAGCTGATTAAATTTTCCTTGAATCGCACGGTCACTGACACTGGGGCATAATAATAATAATACTAATAGTGTAACAATACTAACAGATTTTAATATCGACTAGCTAGCATTCGAAATACTAGCGAAGAGAAAATAAAGTGATTTTCCGACCAGGCTCAGCAGCGTATCTTCTGTAGATAAGTCTTTTCCAGGCGAATGCAAAGTCTTTTCCCCGATGATTTCATCCCTATTGTGCGTTGCTGCTCTTGTTTACGTGAACATTAACGAGAAATACGAGTCTCGTCGAGAGGATATCGCTTGCGTAAGGCATTAACCACGCGATGAAACCCTTTACGCGTATGCTGACAGTGCAATTACTAAATTATTCTCCAGGGTTCTTTCTTCGTCGTTTCATCATGCTCGCCGGTCGTTATCTTCTTATACGCGGTAACTGCACATCGTGTAAATTTTGTAAAAGATCGAAGAGGTACAGGATGGTCAAAAAAAAAAAAAAAAAAACACTCGTAACGTTTACATCGAAGAAAGTTCAGCGGAGGAACAGGAGCAATAATGCAAAATATTATCATCGGAGAATAGGCTCCTTGTATCGTTATTGCATGGACGTATGTGATCCTTTTATTATTCGGTATTATCAGTTCCGTTTCTCTGTTAACATTTTTTTGACGCATACTGTACGGATTCAAGCCCGGTCGCGTTTCCACGCGCCGCTTCCAAACGGGTTAAAACTGAATTTTTCATTCCGTCCTACTTCCGGGCGTAATTAGACCCCCGACCCGTTGCCAGTCATTGTTATCGTTCGTTTCGAATCAGCGAAACCAGCTCGCTGCGACATCCCTTCGTTTTACACCACGATATAAACGACCATTTTCTATCTTACGTAACATCGATTATAGAATCGTTGAAAAATTCCATTTGATCTTCCTTCACCGCTAGAAACCATCGAGATAACTTTCTTGAATACCATTTCAATTACTGAAACGACAATTTCATTATTACCCTCATCCCGTTACGGTAGCTAATAAAGTTGCTTCGCCTATATTTGCTCGCGCAACATCCCCTTAAATATAATACGAGCACGATATTTCCAAGTAACTAAATTTCAAGAAAACCGGCTCTGAAGGAAGAATTTCATGCCCGAGGAAATCAGGGAGGAATTTCAATTATCCGTTTTCGAAATGGCGAGTTATTCCGTTGGTTCATCGGCGAAGATAGCGGGATGGCCTCGAAGCTGCTCTTGCTCGTTGCAGCCCCGGCAAACCGGAAACTAGGCCGAAGGCGCCGACAACTGGCGAACCCGTTCAACCCCTTTCGCGCAGTGATTGGCCACTCGCCGCTCGTACGGAATAAATCACCAACGATGAATATTAATACGGTCGCTAGTCGATCCGCAGTCGAAACACGCCTCCGTGAGCAAAATGGGACAAGGGGATAGGAAAAGAAGAGGGTAGGCGAATTTCAATTCGCCCATTTTCAATGGTAGGCTTCGAAGAAAAAAATTTGTTAATACGGAGGGCGATAAATTAGTCGATATATACAGTGGTGTGAGTAATTGATGGTTTGAAGTTAAATATTTAATATAATAATGGAAAAGGGAGGCGTTAATTTATATACGTACAACCTCGCCCACGCGTAACGAAAATATTACTCTGGTAAATTGTAGAAAGCACGAAATCGTATCAGCTTTATTTCAGGGGAAGGTTACGTTTACGCCAGCAAGTCCAGCACAATTCCGAATAGGTGGTAATTTAAAGACGCGCAAGGTTTTTCTGGAAACCGCGTTCGCGGAACGTGCGGCATCTAATTAAAACGGGGAGGGGTGCTCAACAAGTGTTGAGTACTCACCTCTCGAAAATAACGGTTTTCGCTCGTTTGCCATTTTTCCCCGAAATATTATACCGCGAACCGTCGCGAAACGTGCGTATAAATATTAAATGCTGTTCAGTTTTTTTTACCACGGCGAACATTGTTTTTCTTTTTCAGCGTGTGCCAACTTTGATACATATACGGAAATGCTGCGGAAAAAATTTATTCGAAAATGCAATATCAATTGTTTAATCATTTCACTGTGGAGTGTATTACTTTTACTACTATAAAATCATTACTATTAAAACTACAGAGATCAATGGATAGTTGTCATAGATGAATTGTTATCTTTGTATATAGAGAGAAAAATTTGATTAAAATTATTGCTAACAACTCAAGAACTGACCGACTTGGTAGGTTTAGAACGAATAGTCTGCCTATAAATATCTATCGTAATTACAATAGATTACGAATCGTATTAACAATATAAATTCAAGAAATATTCAGTCCAAAAAGTCTTCTCGACGACCCCATAAATTGCGTCAAAGTGGCGCTGAAAATGATGCCGTGGGCACGTAAAGGTTTAATCCAATGGCGCGGCTCGAGCCTGGTAAAAAGTTCCATGGAGAGGAAAATGGAGGGAAGTGAAATCGTTTCGGTAAGAATGAGCGCCGAGCACATAATGCCGTTGCCGGGTAACAAAGTTGTAATTGAGCCGCGTGAGAATTTATGTAACTTTAATTCGGGCAAAATATTTTTTAATCGGATTAAGACGAATGGGGGAATAAGTTGGTGCTCACGGGGCTCACGGGCTGACTCTGCTCGGTCAGACGCGTAAAACGAGGATTTATGCTACCCGTAGAAGTGTTTTACCATTTTTATAGCCCCCTGGGAAGCACCTGCGCATTTAACGGATGCCGGAAAAGATTGAATAGGAAATGCCCGGAGCGTACTTGGCCCGAAACGAAGGAAAATCAGTATCGCGTGTTGTACCTTGAGATCTGCAACAGAAAACGACAACATGCTCAGGTTAATCTTAAGGTGGTAAATCCTGACAGAGGATGTTAAAATTTAATCCGATAGGGATTATTTACTTTATCACGGATACTAAACATTTTATATTTAATTGGTTTTCAGAACGAAGCTCAAAAATTTCTCAGCGGGTGTTTGCTATTTTTAGAGACATTTTTAGCGAGGAGAAAGACCAATTCTGAATAATAATACATATTAATAGTTCGAACTTAATTTAGGAGAAATATTAATCAATCGATCAATTTAGAAATCCGAGCGTGTGGTTCAATTTAATTTTAATTTATTCTTAAACTTGGCTCGTTCTTAATTTATTCTACTATAGTCGCACATCAAGCCTCCATTTTACGGAAGTTATATTTACAGTTGCACCATACGTAACATTTTCGTGGTCCATCGAGCGAGTCAATGTTTCGTCGAGATCGCGTTTGGCAAATCGAAAAAGATTTATTTTCGCGTTCGCTGGGACTGTTTTGGATTTAACCAGCTCCCAGTAGGAGTCGGTTGATTTGTCGAACAGAGCTTGAACTCTGTTCCAGCTTTGTTTTCGATGCGAGCTACGCCCCGGAGCGAGGGACTCTCCTCATTACCGGAGGATCCTCCTGTTTCTGATTCGAGTAATTACGCACCACGCTATTCTCTCGGAAACGGAATTTTAACGCTATGCACAAGTTGCGTATAACAATCATCGTCACGGGCTAAATATGTTAACGCGATTGAGCGACAGGAACGGTCTATGATTTTTAATTTCTTTAAATACAATTTAGTAGAAATGTTTCAAAAATCTCGAGCAGCAAGAGTATCCTCTTAAATAACCGATTGATAAGGATCGAGTGTTATATCACCAAAATAAAACTTGCTTCCCTTTGATCGGTTAAAAAATTAGTAAATACAACATGGTAAGCAAGGAACTGTCAGTCTTGTAATAAAAGAGGTCCCTCTTTTTCCCAACGCGTTCATTTACCAGAGATTTAAGCACATCGCCGTCAACTCCCGTGAATATATCAGGGTTCTGCCAAAATTCGCTGGCGTTCCACCCCGCGTCGTCTGTGTTTCATCCAGAGTCGTGTATATATTCCCCGTTATCAAGCGCTTTTCAGCTTCAGCCGGTTTACGTAAAGATACTTTCACCTATAGCCTAGCACATCCGCTGGAAATAGCCTTTAGGAAGTAGCTCGTGGCGAGCTCTTATCGGGAACGGCGAGCAACAGAAATGTTTTACGCTCGCATGCAAATCCTTTTCGGAGAAACATGTAATTAAATTGCCGGCTTTATGGCGGGGATACACCGACGGAAACTGCGAGCCGACGACGCAAGAACAGCATCTAATGTTTTACTAGGACAGGGAAGAACGGGAATTTAACGTCAGACTCTTGTAAACAAGCCGGGAAATATAATATTGTAAGTTTAAAGAGTTCTCCGCCGTGTTGCACTGGTTTGTAAATTGAATCCGCCAGGGGAGAACGTTTATGCGAGAATTAACCGTCAGGAGATGGGGTTTATTTGTTTATTCGTTTGAAAGAATTGGATCCTTTTCGTGCAGAAAAAGTGAAAAAAAAAAAAAAATAGGAACAGTAGATGTTGGATAAGAGGATGTATGACAGGAGCGCAAGATTTTTTCCTCTGAGAACGAGAGAACCTATCCCATTCTCTCGGGAAATTACATTCGTCGATGCCGCGACCCTTAAACGCGACGCTTAATTATCCCAGGAAAGAAACTCGCTCGGTTGTCTACCAAATTTCGTTAGCCGGGTAGAAGAACTTTCACGCGATTTCCGTCTGCCGTTCGATTCGACCTGTGCAAAGTTTTCCAGGCACTTAAACCTGAAGTTTACTCAGTCCCGAGTCGAATAAGAAAGGGGAAAAAGACAGGGGAAAGCGATTGGCTCGAAACTTGCGATGTTAATGGTTCGAACATCGTAGCTCGGACAACGACGCAACTAGTGGGGTTTGCTGGGAAACTTGAGCAGGAATTATTTTATTGGCGGACGTAGCAATTTTAACATAGCTGCTGTTTCTTACTCGTGCAAAAAAATTGCACGGTCGTCGATTTTCATCGTAAAATTGAAGAGCTCCCGCAGTAAGATCCAAAATGTTATATATATACTGGTTGTCATTTTTCACGAGTATTCGGAACGTAATGATAGAAAGAAAATCCACGATAGGGTGAAGCAATGAAATCGATGACGAGGATCGGGACCGGTGATATTCGACGCACGTAAGTCTTATTCCGTAGACACATTCCCTGGGGAAATTGCGTTCGTCGTCGTTGTGATTCGAACACAAGGGGTTGCGGTCTCGGCGTCATTGTCTCGGAACGTTTCATCGGCGATGTCTGTTTGCGCACGCTGTCGAGGCAAGTAAACCGACGCTGACGGCTGCCTCGACTCCGTTATAATGGAAGTGGATGCTAACGACTCACAATTACGTTCGCTCGAGCGTGAAAGACGCGTCTAAGACGCGCACAAGACGTAAACAGCACGGGTGGATTTGCATCGCTGAACTGCCAGTGAGTTAGTTTGATATTCAGACACCGTGTATAGTATCTACTTTGAGACTTTATTCTATTTTTTCTATGACGAAGGATAGAGTAACCGGTGTACGTATTATATTGGTGTTTCGAATCTGGAAATATTGGATTTATTTAGAAAGCTAGACGAATTTGCGCATGTTGCAGTTAGCAATTAATGTTTGTAAAATATGTAAGACATTTTGGGACAACCCGATATTATTATTAATCGCTCTTATTATGCACGTGGGTATAGCGTGGACTTGTAGAACTTGAGAATAATTAGCCCTGATAAGGAACAGCCAGAGGGCTGCTTTTCAAACTAATCTCGACATTCGTACGCAAACATAAATAATTAAGGTAAGACACGCGAACGCAACGCAGGTAAGCGATCGATTAATTATTAGCTAATTATTAGCTAATTATTATTATGCGCGAGTCAACTGGACGAAATTTCTTCTACGCAATTTACAGTGTTCGAAACTATCCAAAAATCCATTGGAAGGGGACTAACACGTTGAATGTAACATAGCTTCGCGGTTTAGTTTTTGACCAAAGGTGAAACGCGACCGGGACGTTAATCACACGATGGGATTATTAAAATGATATACGCGCATTTAAATTGATCGTATAAGCGATCCGATTGTAATCAATTTGGCGGCAACGTCGAAATTAATTATTTAGATATCAAAATAATTAACGACAATTTTAGTCGCGCACCAAAGCCCGTTGCACTCGGCGTGATCCGTGGGAATACTCAAATTTCAATTAGTCGTTTCGCAGATCCCCAAAGTGGTAGCAATTTACACGGTATATAATTAAGCAGGATATTTTTGATTGAAATCAGACGTACTAGTTCTTTCTAAAATTCTCGATAAAAATAAATTACATCGTGATACAAAAGAAAATATTTACTACTACTCCCGGGAGGCCACCATGAATTCTCCCTAGTCGAGGTAGCCAAAATTTGGTTTATTCGGGAGTTAAAGTTTCAGATAGAGGGTTAAGGGTGTCGAGAAATGGCGTCTAGTATATTCTCGACGCCATCTCGAGGAGCCGTCACGTTGGAATCGTATCCTGCGACGAAGGATGTCTCTGTTACTGGCTGAGGGAACGTCAGCAATAATGAGACAACGCCTGAACGGGGTTACACGTGGCCTGGGTCCAGCTACATTAACTAACAACGTATTTCCCGGGGGGTGGAGGGGGGGGGGGCGGCGGTGGCGGCGTGAATCCAGTCAGGTCGCCGGCTCCTGGGAAATATGGAATTGAATTGTTACTGTCGAACAACGCCTGTGCCCGCTGTTATCGGAAAGCGATAAGGTCGATCGGCTACGTTCGGGCCGAGCAACGCGATCCGCTGTCACTTCGTCGCCAACTTCGCGATTCCTCGAGAGCTGCCCCCGCGAACTCTCGAATCGATTATCGTTACGCTGATTTTCGTTCTCGTGGTTTTGGAAACTTTCGGGGTCAGTCGAGGCTCACGTGGAACGCAAATTTCGTCGGGATAATTGATTAATAGGCGCTTAGTGCAAAGTGATCGATTTCGATTATTGGAAGCACGATGCTCAGCGTTTAAAAATGATTCAGCCGTGATACAGGGAAGAAATCGTGGATCGTCATTAATACTGCAATTATTCCAGAATTTTTCATTACTTTAACAACGACCAAATACGATGGAAAATAATTCTCTAAATTATTTGTGTAATATTTGGTACGTCTTTTCTCCCCTCGCGTTTTTTTTTTTTTTTATATTTTATTTTCGCTACACTTTACTGTACTTAGCCACTACTTTACTATATCTTGATACTTCGACTACCGATCTGGAAAGAACCCGCACCATAGAAGAGAAATCTCTGTATCGATCTACCCCGAAAGTAATGAAACATACTCCAAAGGTCCATCAACCCGAGAAATCTCAATAAAATCGATGCCGAACCCATCCCCTCGCGAGTGTACGTCGCTTTGTTCGACAGTCACGTGGTCCAGGGATACTCTGGAGGAATTCCAGCTAATTCCATCGGACTGTTTAGCGAGGCAGAGCGAAATGAAACGAAGCCGATGAAGCGGATTGCCACTGGAATACGGAGAAATTATAGAGGGCAAAGAGGATCGGCGGGGGTGTGTCCTTTCCCGCGATTCTCTTGGATCGATCCCAGTAGCCGCGGTATGGAATTTCCACCGGCGGAATCTCACGAATTATACTCCATCCATCCATCCCTCTCCTACTCCTCGTGTCGGTTACTATCGAGATTGGTTGCTAATGTATTTGCAACACTTATTAGGAGGCTGGCTTTGCGCCGCTCGATTCAATTAGCGCGAGTTTACTATCGTACACCCTCCAGTGGTTGCCGTCGACGTCGGAGTATCGCGACGTCTCCACGGAAAAGGACGAATTCGGAGGTTCTTCGTCTACGGGAACGAGACGGATGGATTTCCAAGGATATGTTGCGCGAGGATGTAGTATCACGGTTGGCTGTTAATTAGCTTCGTTGGTTGCCGTCTTCCCTCGGGACGCGTTTCGTCGAATCCTGTCGCATTCAATGTTTTGTCCCTGGAACGTTGGCACTGACTCGACGACGCCCAAGATATTTATTCTTTCATGACGCGTTCGTTGGGAATGTTCGATAGAGAATATTCCGAAGATATTCTGATATTATCTGTGAATCTGTGGGACGTATTGAAATTTCAAGGGATGATCATTGATAGGTGATGGGATAGAGAATGCTGCTCCTTAATGATTCGTTCAGTTTTCAGTAATTCTTAGTCACAAATGCCTAGTTCTCCATTAGAACTCTGTATCTTCTTTCGAATTTCTTTTACCTGCAAACAAGATTGGGGGTGACGGGAGGGTGTCGCTGTGAGGTCGTTAAAAGCGACCAATGTACTTCGATGTTCAAAATCTCACTGTTGATTCCAGAGAAGAATTCTTCGGGGACATCGTTATGAAATAACGATTTTTTTCTCCAATCACTTATCAATTTTCGAACCCAAGTATAGTTTTAACGAGCATTCGTTCCCTTGGCGAAGCACCGGGAGCTTCAAAGGGCGTCGATTAATTGGAAGTGACAGCCACCGAGTTATGTTTTCCCGTGGCCAGCAGCGCACTCTGTTTCGAAGGCTGCCTCGTAATCGATGAAATATTTTCCCCCGTGACGTCAGGGATTTCGCTCAAATTGAAATATTTCGCGCGTCACGTAAAAATAGGGGGGGGGGGGGTACGGGTTGGTCGCCGCTTCGCTATTTTTGAAATTGTTTCGAAAACACAAGTTCTTCGAATTGGACAGTTTCCCTGAAAGTAAATAAAAACTGACAATTTCGGGGGTCAGTTTTTTTTTAGACCATTCAGAATAGACTGAACTTAGTCGAGACTAAGGCTGAGCTAATCCACGCTCGGAAATCGGAAAAACCGGCAGATTCGCGCGGTTCCTTCGCGAAATTGCCGTAGCTCTCACGAAGAATTAAGCTGCATCGTTGCCGGCCGATATATCGGAAAACAATTACGCCGTCTCTAATTGTGGGCGAAGTTACGTTACGCTCGCCTCGATACGACCCTCGGAATGGAAGAACGCCGCAAGTACTGCGAATAATACCTCCGGCGTTGTGTCTACCGAGAGAGAACTCGACCACGAGTTCGTTACGTTCTGGTTAATGCAAACAAACTTTGACTGAAATTGCAAATCGACGCTCGAAAATGACGAATTTACATTTCAAGTCCGACCGTCTCCGATGTTCCAGTTGAACTTGTCGAAACGGACAACGAACGAATCTTTAAGAAGAACGTTTCTTCCACGCATTAAGAGGATTATATATTGAAAGCAGAGTGCTTCGTATCTTTGATAATAATTAATCACTCGGGCGATTGGAAGAAGTTCTACTAAATGCAACGCGTACCTTTCGTTTTCGTTCCCTCTCTATCCTATGCCCATCTCATTTGCCAAACCATATTTGTGTTTCAATAGTTCCGAAGCTGGTATAACTGATTCCATCGAAATGTGTTTACAAACAGCGGTTACCATCTCGCGAAAGGTCTGGCTTGCTACTCTGTAAACAGTATTGCATAGCCCTCCGCGATTCCGAAGGGTGGACTGTGTAAATTCGATCAGCCGAATATCGCGCGCAGAAGTGTTCTAATGAAATCATGCAGAAACTGCTCGTTCAAAATTGCTCTTTTCAAATGCGTACGTGCGTGTATATTCCGCGAGCATGTAGCATACGCCACACGTGCATAAAATACCCCACTCCGGTTTCATAAAGAGTTATCGCGTCCCTTGCCACGCTCTACTCGAGTAACAGGGAGTTACTTCCTTTTGGAGCGGGGTTTTGCATCGGGGACAAATCCGGATGACGCGACGCTAGACGCAGATCCCGCGGATAGAGTGAAGCTGCACGGAGCAAAAAGAAACGAAAGGGGAAATGAGTGGAAGTCAACTGGATTTCCACGTGGATTTCAACCTGCTACCTAATCCAACTTCGAATCTCTAATTCCGTCGGATGCTTCCGGCGAGTCGACGCCTTGGAGAACAGGTTGTGAATTCTGAAGCGATCTTTCCATTTCCGATGCTTTTACTCCTTCTCGGGAACGCCGTGTGTCCCACGTAATCAGGGTTATTCCCGTGGATCGCGCGGCCTCGGAGTCCGCATGATCGTCGAGCACATTTCTTGGTCCACGTAGTCCCATATCTAATTTAATAGAAATGTTAACGAAGGGCCAAGAGGTTGTTTTTCTCCACTCGACTCGGGCGAGCATTTTTCCAGGTTCTTCGAACGAGTTACGGTAGAGGAAAAATGTCGACAGTGGATCGCTGTTTCGTGCTTCTATCGACTTAGTATCTTGGAAAATAATGGATATATAATCAACGGAGAAAATACATGGTCAGTCTGTTGGGCTCCTTTTTTTTTTTTTTAACGGACAACAATTTTTGCTCGAGTTTTACTCACGATATTACTTCGTATTTGAAATATTAATAATCGAACTCTACTTAAACTCCTACATAAGCCGACACATTCTATTATAAGTAAATTTTTTTTCTTTCATAAAACGTATTTCGCGGCAATATCGACAACGTGTTATAGTAAATAGCCGCTTTAAAAAGTGTCTAACGAAGCTAGCGATTTTTCGGTCCGTTCGAAGTCGAGAATAGACCGATCACGATCATAAATTGATTCCCCCTTTATCCTGGGGGGAGGTCAAACAAATTCGCGAGTTTTGATTTCTGACGGTGGCTCGAGCCGCGATTCGTTTCCATAGCGAGAAACGAAATCGATGCCCAACGACGACCATCTTTCTTTCGTGCCTGACACGCGTCACGCTGCGCATCATTCGTCACCATAGAGGGGAAAAAAACGAGTGCTAATAACTCTTTGTTTGCCGCGAACCACAGAGAAATTCGTGGCTCCGATTCCACTCGAGACGCCTACTTCATACATCACCGTCGTCGAGCTGTTGATTTTCCTTATTTTTCTCGAAGCTCCGTGTTTTTAGAAATTACTCCGATTGCCAGATGAACGGAATCGTAAACACTGTAATGGAAAAGGAGAAAAATACGATCGTTCGAAATTTTAGGTAGAATTGGGAATCAACCCTTTGCGAGGTAACTTTCTATCTTTGAGTCGTACTTTCGTCGCTCTTGTAAATTAATCCTCGCAAAATTCAACATCTCGAGTCATCTCCATCTCCGAAGAACGTATAAATCCAGTTGAACTGGCGCGAACCCTACGCGCGCATAACTCAAAGAAAAATCCCGCGTATAGGAGAAGTTAACTAAACACTGAATGTATTCCGACGTCGCGTGACTTGGCTCCCAACAAACGAATAAACGATATTATAAATGACATTATAATAAATCATATTATATCGCTCGCACGTACAGGGATTCCACCGGGTGCGTCATAAATCTTTCTGTGAGTCACACTTTGCCTAAGCACGGTCTCGATAAAACATGATGAATTATGCGCGCGGCGTCGTTATTTCGATGCAACCAGAAGAAATCGGTTTCGCGACAGTGTCGAGCGAGGGAAAGTCGCCTCGTTGGCGTTATCCTTCGCGGTAAAGAAGAGGAAACGAGTTCTGTGGCTCGTAACGCGCATTGTCCTCGAGATGACGAAAAAGATAGCCAATATTCCATCCCGTGGTATTCCTACGGGAAGCACGGACGGAGCATTGTCGTGAAGAGGACGCCGGACGATAGCCAATAATCCCGCGCTTTCGAGATTCCAGCTCCGAAAGGCGTGGAATCCTTTTTCCGACTCCTTGGCAGCGGAGCTGGGCGAACCGGGCGCCAATAATCCTTTCGTTTCAGGACACCGCGATTGTGCCACGGTAACCTCGTTGCACCTGGAATATTGTGTCGCGGCCCGATTTCCGGATCGATGCTGTTCGCGCCCGATAATACCTTGGGGAACCGCGCCTGTTGCGATTCTCGTTTAATTCCGCGCCAGTCTCTCTGATCAGGATCCCGCACTTCAGCGTGATCAGTTTTCACTCTTCGTTACTGGTTAGGTACCTGTCTGCTCTGGACTGAAATACGCGAGACATTACGGCGAAATTTTTACTTTACTATCATCTTTATTTTCCGAAGGTTTTTCTTCTCTCCGTTGCTATGTATCTGGGGACGTTATTGCAAAGCTCGTTAAGTAGTATGACGACTCCAGATTAAAATCCACAGGACGTTATTTTAAATCGTGATATTTTGAACAAACATGTCGTGAATATTTTTATTTTATTCCCTTTGTTAATTTACGATTCATTTTCAAAAATATATCATTGTATCATCGTTGATCGTCGCGTGTTCCGACATAGCAGGCAAATTAAAAATTGCTTCCTACAGGGGAAGTTACTTATGAATCGAAGTCAGTTTCTCCGAAAATTTCCTACAGAAATGTACAGTAGAATGTATGCGGAAAAAATGAGAACTCTCCTTTAATGTCTCGCGTACTTCAGGTTGGAGTGACTGGACCGAAGCCCTCGATCCTCACCCCCCCACCCCCCACCCCTCCCTTTGAATCTGGATTGAATATGCAAACGCGTGGCAAATGGACGGAAATGGATGAGCATCGGAATCCTCGCGAACAATGGAATTTTTCCTCGAGAGCTGATGGCGAAGCCTGAAAGGATTCCTGGATTTTAAGATCTTAAGATCGTGGAGACAACGGGGGATGCTTCTCGGCGCGTAATTTCATTTCTTGTGCGCGACGTCCTCCCATAAGTAACGCGGACTTTCCCCGGAGCTTATGCGAAGCCAAGGATACCTCTCCCATCCTCTTCACGGGAAGATTCCTGCGGGTTTGCTTCGTAAAAATTCATCTTACGCCTGAATAATTTCTCGTTTCTTGAAAACGACGAGCAACAAAATCGAGGACCGCGAAATCGAATATTAATGGTTCAGCAACATGCAAATCGGAGAACGATGTCTTCTGATTTTGACAATCTAACAAGAATGGAGATAATAATCCCTTTTAAGCAGAAATGTATGAGTGTAAAACAAAGACGATGTTTGATAATCAAGAATTAGGGTGATTTAATACATACAAATTGCTTCTACACCTGGATATTTCCCGAGGGTAAAGGGTAAAGTACTTCGTCTCTGTAATAAAAGAATCGAGCGCCGGGAAGTAGAATTTAAAGGTTGGCCAGGATTGGGTAGAACCGCGGGAAAATGGGTCCCCGATGGTGACGGGACAACGACAACGATCCATTCAGAATTGCGCGAAGAAGTACTCTCAGCGAGGATGTGGTCACAGTTTTATTGGATCGTTTGTTTCGCGGTCAATGGAAACGAGAAATAAGAGGGCGTGGAGATTGCGAGGCAGCCGCGTAAATCGCTGTACAGCAACTCGCGCTCTTGGTTTTCCTGTTTTCCCTTGGTTAATTTGCATGCTCGGTGTTCTCGCCGCGAGCTGGAGTTCAAAACAGGATGGTCATAGATTTCGACGATGTTCTTTCCTCGAGGCGGGACTGGAAAACGATTCCTGCTTATCGAAGGAGGACAAGTTGGTTCTCGAGAGTGGTAAAAGGAAATAGAGGGCAAATAAAAAAATGGACAATGAGATTCAAATCAATCCTTTGTCCATTCCAAGGTATTCCTATTTCTAGTCACTAACATACTCAAATGAACACTGCTTCATGATTCAAGGTTTACTTTACCTACTTCGGGATGACTCCCAAGGTTTATGTTAGATTCTACTACGAATTTACGTACCCTGAAACGAAGGAGGTCTGGCGGAAAAGATAGGAGGGTTAATGATATTTCGAGACAAGGACCTGTTCGAATACGCCTCTGAAGGACCATTTTACGGGTTCTTCGTGATACGCGCGTGACGGGAAACAGTAACGTTCGATTTACGATAGAGCCTGGATCGTTGAGGGGTGCGATGCGGTGCAAAGTCGATTCTGAATAAAAGATGATGAGCCCGATAGCGGTTGCTTGATAAACCCTTACGGTCGCCTTCGAACACACAGCCTTGGCGACAGCCTGGATTTATTCATGCTCGTGTCCTTCTCGTGGACTCATTTGAATGCCGCCATTTTCAATATCACGGCGATAAAGGTGTGTGAACAAAATCGAGCCAGAAATGTTTCCATTAGAGCAGTGTTTATCAAAAATCAGAGAACAAAAAAAAAAAAAAAACATTTTTAAGGTAGACAATTTTTATACGTTTGTTTCACTTTTATTTTCAAGGATTATCATTTTAATGCTAGCTTAAGAAAGATCACGGTGTCTCTAAACATACTAATAATGCTTGTCAGGGAGACTATTCTTCTTCTATAATTTAATACACTTCCGCAGCCCCACTACTCGGTTTCATTAATAGTACGGCTTCTGAATAACGAAATACCAAAGTTATCGACAAGAACGTATCGCAGACGTCATCAGGTATGCACTGTGACGGGCATACAGGTTTTCAATATTGGGCGAGAGACGGCGTCGTACATGAGAGGAGGGAGCGTCAAGTTTTTGGAAGTCTCGTCCCAAGCGATGATTAATATTCCATGAAGTTGAACGGGAAATTCAGGGGTGGCGAGACAGGGAGGACTCGTTAAGTTGACTAACTACCTCCCGAACAGGTCGTCCACGAATTTCCGTTCGCGTGTTCTACGCGGCAGCACGCGTGCCCCGTCGCGAACCTGATTTCGAAGTACGAAACTCGGGAACCTCGTACTGTTATAGTTTCACACGAAGGTAATATAAAATCATTGAAGCGAATGTCATTAACCAGGAACGTGGAATAGAACCTGCGAGAGCTAGTTGGCAAGACCTAGAATGGGTTACACAAATTATTATTGTCTTGAACTCGGTGCAAAAGCCATTTAAGAAAAGAATTCATTTACATATTAATTAAAAGTAGGAAGTATGAAAGGCAAGAAAGTAAATAAATAAAATTATTAGTCGTCTCGGTCCTCGAGAGAATCGACCTTTTAAATAAACTGTTACAAATAGAACGAGCACGAGAGTAATGCGCAGTGCGCGGACGAGAAAAAAATTGGGATACAAACTCGAAGGAGGTTCTCGAAGGGGACCGGGAAGGGTATTTTGGTTGCAAATGTAGACGAGGGTATGAAATTTTCATCGGCTACTCCTGAAAGTTGGAGCAACCACTTGTCTGACTCGTATCACCCTCCGTCTACTTCCAAGCGTTCGGGCTGACTATGCACCGACCTATATCACTGACTTCCCTGGAAACCTCGTTTATACTACTGGTTACGCCCGCCATGCGGGATAGCGTTTCGCAAACTTTCTGGCTAACAAAATATTTTTCATTCTTACGCTCCTCCGGCGTGGCTCGTTCCGTTTTAACATGAATATTTTATCCTTGGAAAGTACACCGAAAATAAAAATGAAACTGCTTCCTGAATTATGAAACGCATGTGTTGCACTAAAACAATTCGCATTTTTGGAAGAAGTGCATCCGCGTAAAAAATTAGTAAATATAAATGGAGAATGAATATATATATATATATATATATATATAT
>NW_026534349.1:2272780-2292928 GCF_026225885.1 Hylaeus anthracinus | reverse complement strand
TATATATATATATATATATATATAATTCTTTAAATAAAATTTATTTCAATAAATATATAAACGTCTTTAAACTGAATGTATAAATGTATTTAAATACGAACCTCGACATTTATATAATTCGATGTTATATCATACACGGAGATCTTCTAACTTGGAACACCGATACCTTTTTTCCTATATCTTAAAATAAATTGACGTTAAAATTTACCACCATCACCTTGCATTCCATAATACTTTCCGACCTACATACAGAACAAAAGTTCAACTTCCATCTAAAAAAGAAAGACGCCGCGAAAAAAGTTAATTATACGCAAACGATGACCTCTGCTCGTCGCAGAATCTTATTAAAGAACACGGGTGCATCGTTTCGGTTAGCCAATTTCCAAACTACGGACGAAAATGTTCCGCGAACTTTCCCGTGACCGAAAAAAGGGACGTAGGCCGTGCTTTCGATCAAAAACTTTGCTGCAACTCGCTGCTAATAAACCGTCGAGCGCAGGAGCACCGTGAGAACTAAAAGACCCTCGAAAACAGCTGAAAGAGAGAAGTTGACTTCGAGTTTCTTAGCGATACAGTAGCCGAACAAAGGCCGTGCTTCCCTGCTCTAACGTTTCTCGTGGGCCATTGGCTTGATTAGGGGAGAGTTGGGAAAGGAGACCGCAATTTGTGATAATTAGCTGCAGCGAGGTCTACGCGGGGTCACTTTGAGATTGGAACTCGAAGAAAAGTCTCTTTTAAAGGAAGACAACGGTCAAACTTGAAGTCGAATGTTATCGAACTGTTAGGAAAATTTAGAGAGGGAAGGTTTAGTGTAGGTAACACTGTGACATACGAGAATTTTTTGGAAAATACTTTCTTGTTGTTTATTATAGTGCTTTGACTCTTCGATTCGAGTCACCTTTAGACTCACAATTATCACAAGTAAAATTCAAATTTCCATTGACTAGTATTTAAATCAATATTAATATTATAAATATCGATCGTGGCCAACATATTTTTACTTGTGAGACTGTTCCAAGAATGATCAATGAAAAAAGTCGAATCAAAACTACCCCTAAATTCTAGTCTGGAAAGAATCCAAGATTCAAAGTAACTTTTTCAATTCGAAATAAAGCGATCAAGTTTGATTCATCGAGCTGTTTCCAATCGCGCCATTCGGGTATCAGTCGAGGAACCTTTGTTCCTGAATCACGCCAGGGGAGAGAGATTACGAATTCCCGTGGATGTAATTTGCCCTCGGGGGTGAGAGGGCGCGGTAATCCTCCCGTGGCGAAGAGCTCGAAGAAAGTCGTCGGCTAGAAACAAGAGAAAGCGACGGGGAACGAAAATCGTCGAACAAAGGAACGTATTTTCATTCGAGCCCGGGCCTCGAGCGAAACGAACAGACTCGGGATTACAATTCGTAATCAGCGTCAATTTGCGCCCCGACAACTTGACCGACTTTCACCTGCATCTCCGAGGGCCATCGATCCGTCTATTTATAAACATTTCTCATAATTCGGGTCAAGTCCAGGCTCCTTCGAATACTCGATGCAAGAGAACAACAACGGTAGTCGTCGTATCGAAGAACAGGGTTGGAGTATGTTTTCCTTGTATCACTTCTAATCTGTCACTTGACTTAAACCGGGGAGATTTTATTTGCGACACTATCGATCCACCCCGCGATCTTTCCTAATTCCAACCCCTCATTTTTCCTCATGGGATCCCTTGTCTACAGAATCAAAGGAATTCCCTCGAACAATAAACTCATTTCTAAGTCTTCTACGAAAGACCACTCGAAACAAATCGAACTGTCTGCGAAGTTCGTCCGCGTTTCTCTCGAGTCGTGAAATTGCCGGGGCGTTAACTCTCCTCTCCCCATTCTCCAGGAATTAATGCAATTTACCCGAGACACGGAGAGGGTTTAAAGTCGACCGCGGCTCGTCACGGTTAAACGCGAGGAGTCGTTATGATCTCGTTTAGTCTCCACCGATTCCCAGACAATGTTAAACCGCGCGTTCAGCCGTCGGATAAGAGAATCTCAGCGACTCGAAGGCGAATGCAAACCGCGTACACCGTGCACTTGGCCTTTTATTCGACGAGAAAGAGCAGAGGAAGCGTAAAAGATCGTGCTCCGTTCGCTGCGGGCTCCGTGTATGGCCGCAAGCTCGTAAACACTGGATCTTTTTAGAATCCCACGGACCATGGAGAACGGTAAACCTTCTTACGACGCCGAGTGGTCGATGGTTAGAAAAGCTCGTCCTAATTCGATCCATAATTCACGCCGATTCCACGGTTATGGGGCTATAAATTAGCTTAGCGGCCTACGGAGCTGACTTTAAAGACCCACCTCGTCTTTAAACAGAACACTTTTTAATACTTTCCGCGGTATCTGGAATTTCAAAATGGAAACAAAGTCTCCTTGGAGACGGTTATAAATCCGATACTCTGGTCTGAATTCTGTAACAAACTTTTAGAAATTGTTCTTTCCTAGAGGGGAAAATGAAACAGCCGTAAAAGAAAGCGGTGCTTCATCGAAGTGACTGTTCTAACTGATGACTTTTCAATCAATTTTTCCAAGACTTGCATTTCCGAGTTAATTTCTAAACATGTTTCGTCTCGAAGCTCAAAGATATCACCGATTACGAATGCACGCTGAACAAGTCAGGAAGCTTCCCAGGTATTAATTCCCAAAGAATTTATTTGGACGCAATTACCTCCTCCCTTGAGACACCTTGGTCTCGTCGAGACCACAGGAACCAAGCCGTTGAGAGCCGAAATTTACTGGACTCTCAAACTGGTTGCCACGCGGTCGTAAAACAGAGCGTTGGAGAAGGCGCGATAAAACGTCGAAAAGAGGAGCGGGCGAATGGTCGGAAACGGATCAAAGTCCTCGTTGAAAGCTGAAATTGGCCACGTCCCGTTGCCACGTAGGCCATATCTTATTGGCAAATCCGATGAATGAGCGACTTCTGTCGCGGTTGAAACGTAAAATTGTCGAAGAGCCTCGAGGGTGGCGGTAAAAACTTTAGAGCTGCCAGTCAGCTCACAAGTCAATGCGGCCATCAGGTAGATCGTGTAAAGACATCGATGTCCCGTTTGTTTCGACACGGAGAGACCATGTCGGGGCAGAGATCTCTTGAAAATCTCTATTAATGTCTCGAACAGAGTGTAAGAACCATAAGAAAAATCTCGGAACCAGTAACTGACATCGTTTAAAAAAAAACTCCGGTCCCCACTAACGTACAAGAACGACTCGGTTCGTTAATTGTGCGTTGTCGAGGCGAAGAAGAGTCGCGAGAGTGGGTTGAAAAGGAGGGAAGAAAGGACAGTGGGTCGAGAGTCGATATCCATGGAGCCAGAGGAAGACCGACAGACGATTTCCGGTGATTCATGCGAAGGTTTACAAACTGCCCTATACCCTGGGGCGCGTGCATACACGGCTGTCTGCGTCTGGATACGTCGTGAGTCGAGCAACGGGTCCTTTCTCTTGGGGTAGGTCGTCGTGAAAGGGGTCGTTGAAATTTCCGGTTCTATAGTCGACAAACTCGAGCACCAAAAGCCGCCTGCAGGTATATTTCCCCTGCGCGGTGTGTCCAGTTCCAGTATGCTTTCTGCATAATGAGAGGTGTGGCGGAGGATGGGGTGGGCTTGGACCGCCGGGGGAAGAGAATTGAAATCCCGTGCCTTCGTGCCACGGTAGCGGAGCCTCCCCTAATCGATGACGAGCGAGTAATAGGCTCTGCCCTTCGAGAGACTCCGCGAAACTCTCCCTTTCTCCACCGACAAAGCCTTCAACCCTCCTGGCCTTAGTTAACGCGACTGGAATTTTCCTTTCGTGAACATTCGACGAGTCGATGAATGATAGCGATTTGTATTCGACAGGGGTGGCTGAACATTCTGAATATTGTGCGTCAGAATATTCTTCGACTCGAGTATTCGTTAGCATGATTAGTATTAAAATTAATATTTTTAATTTGTCAGCATTTTTTGTATGCAGAAACGTCTGTTGAATATTTTGTTGTTGTTGAAGGATACAGCTGTGTCTCTACACGTATGTAAAATTTTATGCATTCATGGGATAAACATGGGAAACGTATTACACCGTACGCATTTCATAAAGCGAAGCCGTGATATTAATATTTTACTTTGTACGAGAGGATACGTTTATTACGCATTTTTCATCGTGTAGACAAATACTCGTCATTTCATATGTAGATCCACGATTGTGAATTTAAATTTTGAATTTTAATTTTAATAATTCCGGTGTCGAAGTACGTATGCTTCAATCGTACATTAATTATAATTAACTTCCTTTGACGTTACAAACAATCTTCATAAAAATTCTTACATTGAAATATCAATATCAATTTCATTCCTATCAAAATTACTACAATGTCATACCATTTCTGTATGAAAAACAATATTCGTCGTACTCTTCTTCTCGCTATCGATTCATTATTAATGTAATAGTTTTCTGGACACGTTGACCACTGGCTGTAAGATTCGAGTGAAACAATGCGAATTCCCGCGACGGAAGAGTACAATGCATTGGTTTCGTTGGGTTTTTCCGTGAATAATTGCGCGAAACACCCGTAACTCAATGTCGCAACTCGAGCCGCGATAAATAAACCCCACGAATTTGGCAGTTGCGACTCGCTGCGAACAAACTGCCCTCAGTTACCCGTAACTTTCTGGATAGACGTTGCGAGCGAAGTTGGACGATGGTCGTTCGTTTCGACTGCGCAATTAGCGGAGTACAAATAAAACTGTGTAACCCCCTGAAACGTCCGGCGCCTCTGTGAGAAACTTATCTTTTCATACAGAATTTTTCAAAAATGTAAACCTCTCGGAGAACGAATTATTAAATGGATTTCTGTTCGCTCTAATTGAATACATGCGAATCAAAGCAATTTCTATGAAAGTCTCGCTTTAATATGGTATATTTTGTAAATTTAAGAGCGAACGAAAATGTTGTTTCTAAAGTCGTCCCAGGGGCTCCGTGTCCCGCATTAAATCCTGTTCTGCAGTTTAATGTACTTCCTTCGTACATCCAATTAATAGGTTGAAACGCGGCGAGTTGCATAGTAGTCGGAACGAAATTAATTGGCGGCTTACGGGTCACCGTGGGACTATCCCACCCCCCATACAGTTTAACTACTCCGCTTGATCTCTATTCCGCTCATAGACTTTGAAATAGTACCGCACAAATACCCAGCAATTCTATGTAGCCCACACCGAACCATTTGCTCGCGATGCGGTAAATTTGGTTCAACTTCAGGAACAACGAAACTTGAATTCAACATAATAAAATCAGTGTTAGACAGACTAGAAACTAACGCGAAGTAATTTTAATGTCATCAAAAAATTGCACAAACTGAAAACGTAGAAAACCCTGTGGTTCGCCCTAATAATAATCTTTATTAATCCGAAGATGACTCCAATCTTAAGGACAGGAACCTTTTATTATTTACTCAGCAAGACTTCTAAAAATATCAATTGGCCATGCATCGCCGTTTTAGCGTTCGAGAGAAGTCTTGAATTATAAAGTAAACACCGTTCAACCGAAATGCACTTTATTTCCGTCGCGATTTAAATAAGTAAACGATATCGACGCCAGCGACATTCTTTGGTCGCGGCATCGAGAGGTCGATCGACGGTGTTCCAACCGTACTTTCGATCCTCCTCGATTCCCGTTCCATAGACTCGAATTTTCACGCGGAGGAGGTCCGATTGAAAATAAAACTTCGCGAGTATTCATCGTTCGCTGGAGAATCGTGTGCGCGTCGGTGTTCTGAGTGGCGTTAGACGGAAAAGCGTGGACGACTAAAGCCTCGCCTGTATAAATAGCCTCGTCAAACGTCGAGGTCGATCGACCCAGAAATGCCAGAAAGGTAATTGAGAGGTTCTAGCCTGACGCGCGGCGAATAATAGATCCGGCGGGCTGGCTCTCGATCCTTTGCGGTCAGAAACGAGTGAAGCGTTGTTTGATCTTTCGCGGCGCTACCGACAGACGCGACATTTGCATTTCCATTACGATACTGGTAATTTCCATTAGCACAAATCAAGCGAGCGCGGATCTAGCCAGCGCTAACCGCGTTGCGGTAGCTCGCAGGGGCTTCTCTCTCTTGCGGTTCGACTTCAAACGACGATAAGCGAACCTCAAGCGACGAAATTGGTGTATGTAAACAAATTGACAAATATCGAATTGGTAGTTGTAAATTATAGGGTTTATTGGGCATCTTTCATTTCCATACCGTTTTATTGGATTCAAGGATATTAACATTATATACACAGTGAGCCCCATTCTCTACTACCCCAGACGTTTTCTGACATTTAAATAATTTCCTACGGATTACCGTAATCTCGCCCTATGTAATATCGAATGTCAGAGGAAGATCGAAGCTGATCGTTTCGAATGAACGTCATTAGTTAGCCTGACACGGTCGTTCGGCACTCGATGAGATGGCACACGCGAGAGGCGCGCAAACTTTGCTCGATGGCTGCATTCAGCTTTCAGTTCAATTGCCACTTTGCGCGAAACTCGCCTTGAAACGAGACATACTACCCCTACCCTGTTATCTGAACTACCATGACACCGTGAGTACGAACGGGACAAAGCTTCCTTGCTCGATGAACGCGTAGCATACGACGCCAGCAGAGCGTCTTCGAATTTCCATCCTTGACGTGTCGAGTCGACGAAAGTGTTTCTCCTGCTTGAAACTCGCGCTCCAACGTTTGTTCGATGGAACCTGCCAAGAACAATACTCGCGACGCTCGTACTCGCAGGGTTTCAGGATTTCTCGCGTTATTTACCAACGTACCGAAGAAACAACATATCGCTGGCATTAACGTTGGAACGCGTTGACGAATTTTTCTTGTATTTTTGACCGTTTGAGTACTCCACGCAACCTCGAGCATAAGTGTATCGACACTTCGTTGATTGGAATTACTTGAAGTTAATTGTAGCAACGTTATTAAATACAGCACAGAGATTAACTTCTTCAAGGATATCGTTATTTATTATTAGACAGTTTCTAAAAACTATTCAATTTTGTGTTCCGTACTACGGTAAGACGTTTCTACTGATTTCATCGAAATGTCTCCGGTAGAAGAGCTACCTTCCAAAATAAATAAAAAAAAAAAATGTAGCATCGAGAAGTTACAGCTCCCTTTCCGATACCTGTAATAAAAGTTAACGTCGAGACGGGACTGTGTTTGCTCATTGCAACGAAAGCAAGGGAATTTCGCTATAAAATATTTAGTCACCCTTTCCAGTGCCCGGGTTATGGAAGTAAAATATCGTAGATATAGAAGAGGCTCAAGAGATTCAATTTCTGGAACGCGTACTTCGAGCAGAAACGTTGGAGTTCCAATCCTTTTCTTGATAGGTACAATAAAGGGACATTGCAACGAGCCGGGCCTTCAGATGAAAATTTCAATGAGAATACTTTCATTTCTCTATGCAGAATTCAGTCCATTTTCGTCAAAGATATTATTCAAAAACAAAAAGAAATTTATGCAAAGAGAAGAAAGCGCGTCAGTTTAATTTTTATGCAAATTCGTATTTTTACAGGTTCAGATAAAGAATTGTCTTCGAAAGAGTGTAATATGTACTTCATTATTGATATTTGATATATTTTCGAACCGATACGTATATCTTCGTACATTTTCCCATATTTTTACTCGTCATAAATTCATAAACATTTGCAGTCCTATTAATATATCGATTACAACAAATCTTCCTTCCATTGAAATGCCAACATGATTCCGACACGGTAAAATTCGTTCGAAGTACCAGCTTTCGGGGCTGTTAAGGAATTTTCCCAAAAGTCTCTCGACGGTTCCGGGATGCGCAGCTTCGATGAAGTTTCAAGGTAGTTGCCGCGTAACCACGTGTAATTTAGCCTGTAATTTCGAGATGTTATCGTTATAGCAAGCGGGGCGTGCTCGATACGCCTCATTGTAGTATGATGTAGGTCAATGGCGGGGATCCGTCTCGAAATTTCAAGCAACCAGTTACGGTCCCGTATTGACCATAATCAACTTCGGGACGAGATTAACGGATCGGATTATCGTAATTCCGGTTAACAGGGAAAATGTTCCGAATTCTATTAACGTCCACCTGCTACCATCAGCCTCGACTAATCGCCTTACCGATGAATAATCCTAAGAAAATGTTTAATCAGCGATCCCACGACCAGAAATATCTCCAAGACGGTTCACAAAGTAAGAACCGATGGAGAAGTTGGTTGCCGTTATCGATACACTGGATTTCTATACATTCTACAAACGAGAGACAAGATTCAAGCTGGGGATAGGCAAGCAATGGCGAAAACTCGGTATCACCGAAACGTATAATACGACACACTGGCTACGTCTCTTTATTTGATCGATAGTAGCCAGTTTCGAAGGAAACGTTGAATTAGGGGAACGGAGCGCCAGGCGGGGAGTTTTTTCAGAAAGGGCGAGGGACGTCTGAGTGCGCGGTACTTAATCGCCATTGTGAGATTTCTCGAGTGCGCTTCAGCATGAAGATTCCCCTCTATCTAAGGGTGAAAGATACCCTCGTCGGCTTCTGGGCATTCCGCGACCCTTTGTGATTCGGTGACCTATCTTCGAGGGCCGTGGAACACAATGCGAAGCAACGTTAAAAGTACTTGAACGGGAAACAAAAAAATACGAGGATTGTTTCACTGGAGCATCCTGCCACGGAATATTTGCGGCTTTCCAACCCTGAAGTAAGACGATTTGCGCGAATCAAGGAGATTTCATCGCGGTAATGGTCTTAAACTTGCGGCACGCTCGGGGAAACGAAGTCGGGGGCTGAACTGAATGAGGTGTTAAAAAGGAGTTCGAAGGAATATTTTCTCAGGCGCTGTAGCATCTAACGCGCGAATCTTGGTCTGTGCATTTATTAAAATAGTTACAACGATAAATGTAGGGATGACTAGTGCAATGGTACCGAATACGTCATAGTCGATCCAAATATAGTCGATCCCAACCCCCAAGAACGCCAGGAGTTCTCGATACAAGTCCTCCTTACGTTTCTCTTCCAACTAATAAATTTTTGTATCCCTCCCATCTCTGATGGCCTGGTAACCACGAATTATCCTCGCATCAATTGATTTTCAATTGCAAAACCACGGAAAACGACGCGTATGGGAGGGAGCCATGCAAAATTCATAAGACCAATCGACCTTTGTCCGAGGCGGTGGATTTACGAGCATAACCGAACGCGAACGGTTAGATCGCCGCGAGTTCACCCGGAATAATCCTTTCCTTTTTTCGTTTCCTTCGGGGCGCAAAGGGTGGAGCAGGGAAAAAAAGGGGGTCGAGACAAAAGAAGGAACGGCCAAGACGGTTACTTTGAATTCCTCGTTCTCTTCGAGTGGAATAAAAAAGTTTTTTTGAAAAAAAAAAAAGAAAAAGAAAAATTAAAGAAGAGTCGGCGAAGTATTCGCGAAGGTGGTGTCTTACTGATTTCCCCGGGGGTGTAATCCATCTCGAGTCGCTCTCCCTGCGCCCTTTGGTTCGTTCCCCGATTCAACGAGGATCGGGATTATGGTCGTCCGCGTTCGCGATCCACCGCGGAAACGTAATTAACGGTCGATGATGTAGAAGCGTTTTCCATTTTCGCCACGAAGAACCGGATGGACCGAAGTTCCATTTCCCCGCGGAATCGACCTCCCTTTCGGGAGGATGGCCTGGCTACTGGTGATTATTTTTCAGTGTAAACCATAATATTTGTTCTTCTCTCTACCCTTAAAAAAGAAAAACATTCTAAACTAGACAGCAGTTTTAAAAAATACAATTGCCTCTACAATCAACACATCATTTCAGTTCACTTATGTCATAGCCCCCCCCCCACCCCACCCCCCGCCCCCTCGACCCACGACTGATCTTCCCTTGTCCCCCAATGCATATCACACTCCCGGCGCATTCCCGGTCCATTCGTAATTAATTCTGAAAGCAGGAGTGCAGCGCGACAAAGATCGTCCAGAGTTCGTTTCACGGCTCTGTGCCGCAAGATTCAATTAAAAAGTGCTTGAATAAAATTCTCGGCGTTACCGAACGGACCATTAAGGCTCGCCTTTTCCGACCCGGCCTCGAGAATCCCTCGCGATTCGCTGGCGAGAAACGTTCAATACAATTAGAGCGCTCGTTATTCGCCGAACGATTTAAAAGGTCTTCAATCACTTCGAAAAGAACGTTCGGTAAGTTATTCCGCGAGACGTCGCAAAAGTTGCCGATAGAACGGTCGGTTGGACGCACGAGTGGACGTTCTTTCGATGATTCGTGAAAATGGGGCGACAGGATCCGAAGGGAGGGGGGAGGTTATAAACAATAGACGGAGGCGAGGGGTCTTCGTTATTTTCAGGCGATCGATTTCCTTTTGGAAAGTCTCAAATTGAACGAACGAGGGCGTTTTTAAGGATTCGATGCGCCGTTCATTACGTAACACTTCAAAATAACCGCAGCTCTTTAACTAAAAACGATCCCCCGTATCGATAATCGATACGCTCTAACCAGGTTTCCTCGTAATTCTGCCAATCTTCCGGAGAAATCAATCGGCTCGATATCGTCGGAGCCTTTTTCCCTTGGAAATTAGCGGGCTTTTCGTGGTGTTCGCGACCCCGTTCGTAGGCGGAAACGAACGACGCAGGGAACGGGCGTCCCGACGTCTAGAACGCGTCGATCTATTACCTACACTTTATACCCAGTCGGCCTTTGTACGGGGAAACCGAACGTCGAGTGCGCCGGATACACGTAACGCGACGTTCCCGTTTTCGCCACGGAATTTCCTTCTCTCGGAGGGAAAGGCATCGCCCACGTGGTTGGTTACGAGCTGTCGAGCATATAAAGTGGAACGAGTAGAGTGTGATCCGTGCAAAAATATAGCAAGTAGTTAAGGATAATGCGGTGGATCCTGTCTAAGAGGCGTTGAGTCTAAGATAGGGGAGGTGGGCGAAATTTGATCGATAAAGCTAACATCTCAGATATTTAAGAAATGCAATAGCTCGATTTTTGTTACGTTCTAACGTTTTCGACTCTCCCAACCCTTCAACTATCGGGCTATTTAAAAACTTTGTATTACTAGTCTCCTCGCGTTTTTTTTTTTTTTTAATTTTATTTTCGCAGTAGACTACATATCTCAGCCCTTTATCAATATTATCCTCAACACGAAACTGGTCCTGTGCATAGCACTGGAGGTCGTTTGATCGCCAGAAGGTCGCGTTAACAAGGAAAATACGGGGAACTATAAGAGTTCAAGTTTGAATCGAAAGAACCATGCTTCAAGAATTCGCAAACCCTTTATCAGCACCTATCGCCAACCAAAAGCTTCACCACTTCCCTCTTACCTTGTTAAATCGGTGTTCCTCGATTCCCGAATGCTCACCGATCCAGAATCTCCTGGAAGAAAGAAATCTCTTTCAATACCTTCAATTTTATTACGTCCTAAAGAAATTACGAGTTAAATTTTTGTCAAATTGGAGTCGACAGTTTCTTCTTCTAAAAGAAGATGTTTAGGGTTGTGTCTAAGGGATGCATGGGAGAATCCGTGAATCCCGTCGAAACGGAGGACGCAGTGTACTCTTTTTATTCAAGGATTTTCGACTAAGCACCACGGTGTGCCCGCATTGTCGCGTATTATTATCGCCGGGAGGCAGCTCGAAAGCCCGAGCGTCGGATTCGAGCACAGGAAAGCTCTTCGGATAATTTTGGACGACACGGCCTATTGTTCCAGCGTCGAGACTTAACGGTGGCGCAACGGAAAGCCTCACGGCTTCGCGAGCCAAAGAAACACGGACGTTGATTAAGGGGACGCGAGGATCAGGCCAAACGGTTCCTTGTTAGAGTGCCGGAGACAAAAATCGTACCACTTAAGCGATAAGGTTCTTTTTAAACGCGATGGTAAGATCATTGAAAGCTCATTGCATTAACTGGAAATTAATTGTATACGTTCGTGGAAGTTAAAAGGGTTTAATACACATAATTCATAGCATTTAAACGAGCATTGCACGATAATCACGTAGAAAGAGTTTAGAACCAAATAAGCACTATCAATTTGTCACCGTGGAACGATAATACCGATCGAAACAGGGTCTCTGAACGACTCTGAACGTCCAGTAATTAAATGGCAGGGGGGTATAGTGTGTATTCAGAATCGACGAAGGAGCCGTTGGCGCAGCAATGCATTAATTAATCACGAAGAACGAAAAGGAGACGACCGTGGCGCAGGAGCCTCGGGGCTAAGTGAAAAGCAAGCGGAAAGCGCAATTCATTCGGCTCGCCTGACGAGTATTTGCGAAAGACAATAAAGGAGAGTCGAGTGAAACGGGAGCGCCACAAGTGCCTTTTCCTCGAGTGCCCGTCGTAGCTGAAGATTTTGGTTCGAGTCGGGGACTTGGAGAAGAACGAGAATCGGAAAGAGTCGTCGTAAGGGAACGATGTCCTGTTCTCTGCGGAGAATCGAAATGGACAAAGGAGCCAAGAACAAGGAGAAGGGATCTGTGCCGTGCGTCGCGCTTTTTATTTTACCGGGGCTCTGGCTTTGCGAGCGGTCCTTTCAGAAGGAAAATTTGCAAATACGGGCAGTGGAACTCGGGGAGATTGAAACGGAATGCGTCGAACGGCCAGCTGATCTTTTTCCCCTGTTCAATCCTGTTCCTAGTACACGCGCCGAAGCATTTCGAATGCATCTGGCACACGTTTGGCCAGCGACGCGATCCAAGGAGTAGATAAATGCCGGTTTTCAAGCCTTCGAGCGTCTTCATTTGTCCACGTCGCCACCCTTTCCGTTGACACGCGGAAAACAAACGATTACGAGGGCTCGTTTTATTTTTGAGCATCGTGGCCGTGCTAACGGGCGTCGCAGTGAGATACAACGAGCTCCAGCGAGCAGCTCGAAACAACGATTAAACAGTTAGCAGGGGTAATTAAGATTCATCGTAAGATTCGGCGCAATTAAAAGATAAGAGCACCGCGATAAACTCGAAACGCGACGGGCCAGGATAAGAAACGTTTCTTAGTTTCCCTCGCGGAGGTGCGAGCGAGAGCCACGGGTAGGAAATGGAAAAATTGTGGAACGCGCTTAAAGCAATTTTCCGTCGCGCTTGAAAATCATGGCAACTTTGTTTGGCGACGCGACGAAGCTCTGAATGAAACGATAAAAATTCCAGCGACAAGCGGAGCGGATCGAAGGAGAATAAAACTGTGTATCCCGGGAGTAGAAACGGATTAAAATTTTCTGCGCAACAGTTGTAACGGACGGGGAAAAGTTGCGAGAGAATGCTGAAAATTTGAACGCGCCGGAGTTCCTCGAGAGTGGATTTTCGACTTGCGACGATACAAAGGCACCGATGATCAGTATTTTTACTCGATCTAATTTGTTTTCCATCCTTCGTTATCGTAACTTGTTCGCTTTGTAGTATTTTGTTTCACGTTTAAATTCATTTTATGCTTCTCTTCGTAGGAGGACCAAATTAAAATGTCTGGAACGTTCGGTTTGGAGCACGTTGTAATACTTTGTCGTATGTAAATTTATTTTATGTTTCCTTTGTTGGGAGGACCGAATTAAAATAGTTGAAACGTTCTGTACCAAACCGTTTGCAGAACATTCTTATTAAACAGTCCACTTTTTAAAATATAACATAAAAAGAAAACGGAAATCTAGTGATAAAATATAAAATCAGAAGTACTCGAGATAAAAGTCTCGGGCGAATTTTCTCAGGAGAGTAATATATTAAAAACAGCAAAGTCTTTAACATCTACAATGATGTAAGTGTAATCGTTTCGTGTAAATAATGGACGAGTTCGTCAAAATGACGATAAGTCGGCTGTAATAATAATTCCCATTACGAAACGCGGACTAAGAGCCGTGGGAACGGCGACGAATCGGACAATCCCGCGGGATTAACATTTTACCTCGTTTAAAAAACAAAGGGAAGGGAAAAGTGGCCAGCGAACACGTTGGAAAAGAAGAACAGAGGACGGATTAATTCGATTCGCTGTTCCATGAATACCGACGAACGGCTGTCGTGATCGCGAGGAGCGAACAAACGGGAAGAGATCACGAGTATATCTTGCGAGTTACGCAAAATCCAATCGAATATTCAGCGAGTGGAATCCATATTCAATCGGTCGCGGAAAGGAAAATATTCGGGATCCGTAGAATTGTCCTCGCGAGAAATAAAGAATGAACGAAGCTTGTGTCGAGCTGTGCAATTTTCGGATCAACTGTCCGTTTTGCTGTTCGGCCTGAGAACACCCTGAGCGATGCAAAGTGGGGAAAAGGCGAGAGAAAAGTTTGGTTAGAGTTGGAAGGATTTATTTAATTCCTTGGAAGCGCGGTATTTTTTCAGTAGACGGTCACCGTAACGCAAGTAGCGGGGAAGAAGATGAAACATTACTAGTAGCACTATTTTTCTAGATGCTTTATTTTATTCCAGGCACTCTTGTGGAAAATTTAATTGTTTTCTTCTTATAGAAAAAAAAAAAAAAAACACCAATTCGTAGAAATTAGGAATTTTATTTATGCCACGCTTTCGTAGCACGCAAATGATAAATTTATCTCGCGAGAAAATTCCGACTCGTAGAGAAATAAATCTGCCTTTAGCTCCCCAACCAATCAGAAACCGGAGTGAAGGAAAATACGTCGCCGCGAAGTAACAATTTCCACCCCTAATCGTGGTGAGACGTCTACGCGAGAGGTCGGATAAGAAAAAGCCACGATAATTTAACAATCGCGTGTCCCAGCGCCGGGATTAAAATTCAGCCCGCGAGAGGGAAGAAAACGCAGCCTTAGGAGACCAAGAGTAAAAAAGGAAGGGAAACAGAAGGAGGGTGGAGGAGGAAGAAGGACAAAGGAAACCCCAGTGACAAGATTGGTAGAAGGATGGCCGCCCACGCGTTTGGACGGCTGCTCGTTTCGCAGACGGGTCACGTAGTCGCCCGGAGATATTTATTATCCCGTTTAAAAATTTGCATCGAAGAATCGGGGTGACTTATCGCGGCCGATGTTGCTGCTTTTCCTCTCCTCGAAGCCACGAAAACTTACGGAACTTTATTCTCTTTCGATGTTCTCGTAACACACCCGCCTCGTCTCTGTATTCAATTTTCTATGGAAAAGGCAATAAATCCGCGATGAATCAGCGTGAAATTATAGTTACCGGGCCTCCGTCAAAACATGTAAATTCTGAGCACGATTTCATCCCCCACTGACTCAACGCGAAGACAATTTTAGGGGGTCGTGATTTCTTTCACTTGAACGCTCTGAAGATTTCAAAACGAAATGTGGAGAGAAATATGGTCGTGGTTTGTTATAAATTATTGTAAAGGTGACTATTTCTTGGGTCTTGAAACTCTAGGTAGATATTTAACGAAGTACCTCGAAATTATAGGAAACTGACAGGAGGTAATTTCATTGAATAATTTTGCCGTTAACAGCCATTTTCAAGGTATCCATTTATAAAAACTGCATATCAATTAACGGTAACAGAAGAATCGTAATATAGTAACGTGATATTAAATCACAAAACAAATAACATCGGTTGAGATTTGCAAAATCCAGTATATCTTTTAAATATATCTTTAAGCATTATATTTTAAGTATATCTCATCCCGAATTATTTACATTTGTAGTACAGCAAAAAGAAAAGTAAAGACCGATTTGATTTGCCACACACCACCGTCTACCATGGCACGAAATTGTTGCCTCGGAGAATTTCGGCGGCGCTTGGCATTAGAACGCGATAAGAGCCTAGATTGAAGGGTTATCCTCGCGAATTCCGTTTCATCTGGTTAATGCACTTTGCCCGAAGTTCGGAGGTCGAAGTTACGAGGGTGACGATCGGAGTAGTTGTGCCGCGTACACGGCTGTATTATTAATATGAAACGCGGCGGGGAAACTTTATGCATTTTCCAGGAGCCTGTACGTGCACGCGTTCTAAATCTGCCTTGGAGGAAAAATGAGCTGATAAGGAACTCGTCCCATGGTCGGGTTCCTCGACGCAAATACCGGAAACTTTCCAGGAACAATGAAACGTCGAAGAGAAAATGCTGAACGCGCGTCGGCCTGGCCTAACTCTAAATATAGCGATCAATTTTTTTTTTTTTTTTTTTTTTTTTATAGATCGAGAAACCCTTGGTTCATGGTTGAAAAAAGAAATTATATAAAAAAGTGCAAAGCGCCAGATCAGCCTAACTCGAAATATAGCGAGGGATGTCTGCTTTTGGATCTGGAAACCTTTCGTTCATGGTCGAAAAGAGAATTGTATATGGAACAAAGTGTTTACAGGGTCTAGTTTTAGTGTGATGGTTACGAGCGCTACATGTTGGTAACTAATATTCATTGATATTCTCGTTGGGACATGTACGTGATATTAAAAGGTAGCTTCGGTATGGTATGTAAATAGTGGAATAATATTCAACATGTATTCGATGATATGTAGATGATATTTGACTAGGAACGAATGATATGGAGTCCAATAATACTTGGTAAATATTCAATAATACGTGGAGAATAATGCCAGATGAACCAATGTACCGCAAAAATTGAAGAGAGAGTTTTTAATTAATATTCATTGGGACGTCCATATGTGGAACAATACTTTAAAGATATTCAACTACAAACGAATGGTATGGAGTCGAAAAATAATGAAGGATACTCACAGGAAAATTACCCAAGCATTAATGGTCCCAAAGGAACTAATGGCACACAGAAATTGTAAAGCGATAGTTTCCCCAGTACGCTATAAAAATGATTACCAATATGTATCGCAATTGTTTAATTGATTCCAGCACTACTGGCGCGTACATTGCGCTCCTAATTAACATTTACCACTACCGTCACGGGACTATATAGAAAACATAGAGTGATACGCAGCATCCGGGAGTCAACAGTGCCTGGTGAACGACGGGATCGATGACGTAGCGTGAATTCATAAGCGGTGTTATTGTAATTAACATACACGTCGGCCAGACTGCCACGGATAGAAGCATCGAACCCGGTAATTAATTTTCGTAGCTGCTATCGGTAAATTTCACGCGTGTCCATCCCGATCGAGTCACGGAGCTTAATGTACAAATAGTGCCGCGCTGGTGAATAAGTTGCGTCGATTCGCGTTACAAAAGAGCATAAATCAGAGGCGAAATTCTCGTCTGAGGAAAAACGTGAAAGACAAAGTGGTCTGCTGGTTGAACGAAAATTAAAATTTTAGTTGCAGTGAAAAAGGACTTTTTCTCCTATACTGGTATAATTAACTATTTGCAACGTTGGTGTTCATTACATAATGTACTTTGTGTTTCAGGTGGAGAGAGAGAGAGAGAGAGAGAGGAACAATTTATCGCTGAAAATAGTGGATTATTGATGGACCAGTGGAAGTGTAGAGGAAGTCCAAAGGATGTAAAGAGAAATGGTAATAAAATTCAATTTAGCGATAAGAAGTTTATGCATCGAGTAGTAAAGGTGTACACATTTTCTCAGGTAAATTCCTTGTATCATACAGCATTACAGTGCATAAAGTATCAATAATATAAATCATATATCAAAATAATCACGAAGCAAGGACGTAGTAATCACTGTCTTTCTACGGAATAAACATCGCTATCACGCGTTAATTCCATTCATCTATTGCTCCAATAAAACGGAGCTCTCTCCCCTCCAACGCGAACCAAGTTTCTTCCCCACGACTTGAGCACTTCAAGACCCGAAACGTTAATAGCGTTGAAGATTCCTCGCAGTTCCAAGTTCCCCGCGAACTTAGGTGTTTCTTCTCGCGTAAATTGCAACGGTATAATTACGAATTCAATGCTCGCGAGGAGCATTATCGATTCCCCGGCAAACAGAGAAGTCACACTCGCTTTCCCCGAACGGACGGGACTGCAGTTTCGTGGGAAGCGTTTTACAACGCGGAGATCGATAAGGGCGGTAGTCGGTGGAGGGTCCTGTGTCGAGGGTAAACCGATTGAGACTAATCAATTGGGCGGAAGTGGTCCTAATGTAAACCTAACCCATTGCCTCATGGACAAACACGAGATGGTCGAGTGTCCGGCTATCGAGGACCTGTCATTTGTCCTTGGTCGATCGATTGCCTGGAGGACCGATTCGAGCTTGATTGTCCCTTGAAAAATCTATCCTATCCCTAGGTAATAAGTCTCTGCTGGGATTATACTCGACCGAGTCGTTGAAATTTGAATCTTTCTTAAACTAAAATCGAAAATATAGGTTTAGAGGGCGTGGAAATAATTTGTATAACATCTTGGATAATTGAAAAAATTGTTGAAGCTCTTTCACGGCTTCGCCTGTGTACAGATTTTCCTCGAATAAAATTGATGTAATTAAAACTACTCACCAGCGAGTGGAATAATATGCAACGTTCGACCGTTTTTGATAGATCGGACGCCCTTTTTTTCCCCGTTATGCTTTCTCGCGAGTGACTTTGGAGAAATTAAAGCCACGCTGGGAAAGTTTTAATCGCTAACACGAGTTGGCTTCGCGTGCAAACGCCCTCCCTCGGGCCAATTAAATTTTGCTTGCCACTTTTCGGCCGCGCAAAACCAGTCTTCTCCCCCTGTATTTGCTTTCTCGACATCGGGCCACTTCGTGGCCTCTTTCTGGGGAATTTTAGTTCGAGTGCGGCATTCCAAATCGGTAGTAAAAAGTGCGAGCGTCTATACGGCGGAATATAAAAGTATGTTATAATAATAAAAAGGAATACAAGAGACTCTAATAAAAATACGCATAACGTAAATGTAAGAACGATTTATTTCACATAATTCTCCGTGTACATCCTCGCAATCTCATTTACAATTTAAACATCTGATTAATCACTTTCGTACTCGAGCACTCTTTCAATTGTTTCAGATGTATTCTAAGGTTCTTCTAATATTTTTACCACCCGGCTGGAGAGGACCGCAACACATCAAGGATCTTCTCGACAAACATATCCTTGGCAAATTTCCCAGCTACAGCCACGCTTTTCTCTTCAAAGCCATACCTTGTTCTTCTACTCCGCGATATTAACAAACACATCCCTGAGTCAATTTCGCCGGCTGCTCGTCTCGGTGAATCTTTTCGGCGAAGGTTGTTCCACGCTGAGAAACGTTGCAATTAAATTGGTGCGCTTTAGGGATCCGTGCGTGAGCCGTGTTAAAATGTGCAGGACGCGTGTCGTGCATATGTAACAGATGGGAACGAGACGGAAACGTGAAATTGCGTTCGATTGGCCGAGGTACAGCTCGAGAACTCCTGAGCCAGTGGTGTCACCGATCGCAGATCTGGCTGGTGACATTTCTACGTATTAATAACTTGTGAATATAATTAAACTGGTGTATATAGGAATGGTTTCTAGGGCAATGTCGTATTTATTTCCGCGATTCGAATGGTGTTCTCTTCGGGAACAATTAATACTACGAGTTATCATTAAATGTGTTTGAATGGGACTGAAATATGATGTTGCTCGCATGACGTTGTTTCGTGAAGAATATTTTTAGCTGGTAGGGACGAAAATGTGACAGGCAGCTGCTAGTCTTGTCTGAGATTCTACCGGTTAATAATAACCCCTTCTTCAAGCTTTTCCTTGGCTCTTTCGATGCGGTACTCTCTTTCTGCGTGCTCTCGACGGGACGGTCTCGCTATATTTCTGTCTACCGCGAGGATGACGGTAAAAAGAACGAAAAAACGCGAAATACGCAAGGCTCCCACACGAGGCGGCCCCTTTGACGATGAAACGAGCCGTCGATGGATCTAACGAATCAAGTAGTTCGACGGATCGTGAACATTCAGCGACCTACGTAGGTGACTTTCCATGAAATTGTGGATGAAATTATAGTTTCCAATTGTAAGATAAATTGTTGAAATAAATGATACGACAATATTAAGGGTAATTTTAAATTTCTCTAGCATCTTCTCATTTCCCTCACACTTTCTCCTCGTTTCCCACATACTTCCTAACACCACCTGACATTTCCCTGTAATCTCCCTTCATTTCCTGACACATATCCTTTCATTCTCTGGCCACCTCCTTGCTCATCATTGTTCTCTTAATACAAAAGGTAAGTTTTCAGCCAGAATGAAAAGTTATGCCACATCTTCTGACACAAAAAGGTAAGTCCCGAACAAGAATTCAGAACTACGCCACCTCCTCGCGTATCTTGTTCTCCTGA
>NW_026534349.1:2049357-2272770 GCF_026225885.1 Hylaeus anthracinus | reverse complement strand
CGTACCGAAAATGTGCCCCTTGAACTAGGCAACCTATACTAACAGGTATGTCGAGCCGGTTGCCTGCTCGCAGGCGCAAACGTGCCACCTCATCGCATATTATGTTCTCCTGATACCAGGAGCCAAATTCTGACCAATATTCGATACGTAAGACAAAAAAGGAGGAACATGTACGTACCGTAGGGCTTAGAGGGAAATTAAAGGGAAAAATGCTGGGAAATGCAGGAAAATTAATGGGAAATGTGCCAGTCAATGAAGAAGAATTAATGGGAAAAGTAGCAGGAAATTGAGGGAAATGAAAGGGAAATGTATCAGAAATGAAAGACAAATTATGTGAACATTTTTTTATTAATTATTCCATTACAGAAATTCGGTAAATACATCGAGTATGTGTACGGTCCACGCGTATACATATCTTTTACGAGGAAAATTAGAATCATAAAAATCGTGCCTCTAAAATTAGCTCACTCGCGTTCGAGCGTCAAGTACTACGCAACGTAAAATCGATAGGACCGTCTTCTAGCTGGATTGCGATTCAAACGGTCACCAAGGAAACAAGGGATAATAGTGTCCCTTCTCCCGAGTTAAAAATTCAAAAAAAATTCGAGGGAAGCATCGAAAGACCGTGCTGGGTGTTATTTTAAACGAGATAAAACGAGTATAGAACGGTGAAGCTTCTTTCATTGGTCCATCTAATCGCGTTAATGGAACCTTAACGCCGCGATTCACAGACTTTCAAAGTGTGTAAAAACTTGGAACAAAAGGTCTCTGTCGATGCAGAAAAGGTACAATTAGCGAGCGGGGCGAGGAAGGGGGCGAATAATAAAATCGCAATGAACTAGAACGGGTTTTGTACCTTTTTCTATCGGCTCCTCGTCCCAGACGCTACCGATGCAGATGTAACCAACCCATTTCTATCACGGCGCTGATCCGCGCGAACTTTTTCCCCGTCATCGCGACGAGTCGCTGAAATAATTCCCGTTTATGGTTGGACACGAATCGCGCATATTTCATGGAACATTGATCCTTGGAATCTACAGATTCCTCGCAGGGCTCTTAAAACACGAACACTTCTCCCCACAGAAATTAAAATATAAATACCGTAGGTTTTAATAACAACTCGCGCGTTACAAAAAGCTTATCATTCACGCAAAACTCGAAGTAGTTCACCGATCCCATTGTCTGGTGCCTTCGAACCCAGCATCCGTTTCGATGATTCCTCGAGTCCTTCCTCGTCATTTCAGTTACGTCTTCAAGAACCTTCAGGTCGAATCAGTGGAACGAAGATGAAATGGAGTAACTCGAATCTTGGTCGCGACGCTGGAGATAGAGATTGCCGCATTCGGAAGCACGGTGATTCCTCTGCGACGTCATGGACACGGCTAGAGAGATAGGAGAGCTCCGGATGGAACGTATGCTCGGATTCGCTAAACTCCCTCGCAGCATCCGGCTGTAAATAACACGTTGCAGCGTGGAACAGAAGCGCTCGGAGCGGAGTGGCTCGCCGCGGCACACGTGGATCGAAAGTTTCCGCGGCAGCAGGTCGTATCGGTGTAATTTCATTCAGTCGATTCAATGATTCGTAAACAATGATACGGCTTTATCGTGCACGCCGACGCCAACGGCGAATGAATACATTATGCATGAGAGGAACAGGGTTGTCGCCGGTTGTCCTGTTGTTACGCGACAAAACCGGGGTGCTAAGGCCGTTGGCAAACAACTTTTGTCATCGAAAACGACGACGGGATGCTCCTCGTCCGGTTAACCCATTTTCCTCGGCCGATCTCCAAACGATTGTCGACCATGCTGGAATATTCATCGGAAATATCGAACTGTTTGGGCTTTTACAGGAGCGTCTCGTGCATGCTTATTTATTTCAACGAAGTTTTATTTATTTCACGTAGCTCAAGGAAGGACAGGATCGCTTCTCCCTGTGGGGCACCTCCGATAGTCTTCTGTTCGATATATTTCGCGATATACCTAGAAAATGAGATACAAGTTCGTTTGTAATAGCAAACGATGCTCGATATTTATTTTCCATTATTATCACTGTTTACAGCAGCAACGAAAATGCACTCGGCGTGCAATTAATTATTGTACAATCGATGCACTGTAATAATACAGTAACCACATTTAAATAACATACCCGAGAGGTTGAACTCGCTTGGAAATTCGAATTAATTTAACGAATCGTCAAATTTATGAAATTCATAATTGGAAAATAAATTCTCTAAAGTAGTATATGTATTCTAGCTAGTTCGAACTTCGAGCAAAGTGTTCCGAATAGATCAATTCGCTATCAATTAAATCTGAAACCTGCCAATATTGCTCCTCTGAATGCACGTAAACGAGATCCAAACGGCGCTCTCCAGACAGCACAGATTCTTCGGATTTCCGAATCGAAAACTTTCCAACGGCACCAGGCTTCTTAGAATGCCTGGAACCAGGCTCGACTACTTTCAAAGCTATCCGCGGACTCTCGACGGTTTGCGCGGCGAATACCAAGTACCGCAGGCGTCGGCGAACACGTGTCTTACCGGTGGCGTAAAACACTACCGAGATTCGAATCTAGCTTAGGTTTCATGAATCGTCGGCCACGGGTAAAATACGGAGTGACGCGAACGTGCGGCATAATTTAACGACACGCGCCACGAAACGTTTTGGGGGAGCGTGCCGTTCGTTTAGTCGACGAATAAAGGTAGGTGTATGGTTATTCAAAGTGGATTCAAGGTATGTTTACACGAAGTGAATTTTAATACGACCAATGAATTTCAGGGACATCGTAGATTGGAATTAGAATATTAAAGAAATGCACTAAAACGCTAAAACGCTAACTCACCGTTGAATTTGCGTTGTTTAGGCAAACGATCTAGTCAAACGCGATTTAGCCTAACTCCCCGAGCAGCAGTATCGTCTTCACGGGTACATGGCTCGTCAGGCACGGAATTATATCAGCACGCAAGCTCATCACTCCCGTTACAGAACACGAGTTAAATCTCCCGTCAGAACTTTCTCTCGTTTCTGCAGTACACGGCGCGAAGCAATGTCTCGTAAATCGGATCCACGCTTAATCATCGTCTTCGTTTCACGCGCTCCGAGTTCAGCTTCGACGTGTCGGTGCCGCCTCCCCTCGTGAAATACGGTTCGAAAGGAAAGAATGAAATAAAGACGGTCCCTGAAAAAAGAGTGCAACTCCGTGAGAAGCTTCTTCCCAACTTAAAGAAATCCAGGATCACCCGTTTGTCACCGAGTTCTCCTCCGAACTTCCCCAGGGTTCTTCATCATTTTCCTAACCCCCGCGATTCGAGAGTCCCTTCACGTGCGCGTTTGCAAGCCGGGTAAATCTTAATGTTGCTTAAAGCGCAATAAATCTCAAGCAACGTTTGATAGTTGTTGAAAACAAGACAAACCTAGCAATATCGACGAGCGAGAAAAAGAATTAAATTGATTCCCTGCACCAGAAACGAAAAGGAAGGAAGCGAAACTCGTTCTAGCACACGTTCGCGCCATAAAAGTTTGCTCAAAATTGCGACACAAACGTGTCCGTTCCCGTCGAGTATGGTCTATGCTCGCGAAATTAACGTTGGCATGATGCACGGGCTACTCGACACGCGGAACGAACTTTTAATTAATTGTAATTACGCGGTACGCCCTTGTCCCGTGATTTACTCGAGAGGACCAAGAGAAACGTTTCACGAATTTCACGGATTCGGTAAAGCGATTAATTTAAAGCACGTAAAATTTATAACGAGCCCTTTGTTCCGCGGGTATTCCCTCGACGGTGAAACGACCAATTTGTATTATCGCGACGTTCGCCCCTAAGAACGTCTGTTTTAATAATCTCACACATGCCGTAATGAGTGTAATACGCGTGTTGGTACGTCTGTCGTCGCTTATATCGCGACTACGTTCTCTCAATTTTATTATTTATTCAAATAACCTGCAGGTGGGTCTGTTTATTGTCTCCGATCGTTATCCCATTCGAAGCGCGCGCATGGAGCAGATATAATGGGCGATATCGCGTTTAATATTGCTTTTACGGCGGGAATTAATGGAACAGAAAATGTTGCAAATTCAATTTCGAAACTTTCTTCTGGTATTAACATTTACGATAGAGTCGATATTATCCGAGATATTATTCGGGAAAAGCTTTCACGTTGAATTCATTTCGTAATTAATCTTTTTTAATCTAACAAAATTTTAAAGATTATATACCAGGCGTCTTCTTTAAATTTCGGCATCTATATTTCGGAATGATATTACCTGAATTCAGTCGGCAGAAAAAATAAACTACACGAGTTCGCGTAGCAAATCTAGACGGCTCGCGCAGCGAAACAGGTTTAACGATTACGGGGGAACTCGTCGCCCGTCTTATGGCGGTCCATCTTTAAAGGAATAATGCCAATTATGGTTCGAGGGAGAGCTTAAACCTCGATGAAGCTGCGCTGGAAGCGCCAATAAGCCCTCGCGACCGTAAAGTTAAAATTGAAAGTAAACGATAGCGATAAAACGCTCATCCACGAGTTTCTCAGCTAGAGGAGACGAACACTTTTATCTCAGGAAACGATTCTCGTCTTCTGCCATCCGTATTCACCTCTTATTGTTTAAATAGTACCATACATTATTCTTTTCTCCGCTTGCATTTGACGTCGGTGAATTTTTGTTTGAAACATTTTTTTTTGCGTCAAACTATCAGAGCTGAAATATCGCGACGATCGATTCACGACTCACCCCGTACACGAGAGGAAGTTTATGTACGGTTACTCGTTTTATCAAGAGACGAAAGAAATGTCTGATACCGTGGACCCAATTCCCCCGCTTGGACAAAACGATAAATCACCCCCGTGTAAGTTTTCTTGCCAGGGTTCTCGTGCCGTGATTTCTTTCGATTAATCAAAGACGCACATCCGACGGTTGGATTACCATTAATTCTCTCCGCCTCGACGAGGAGGCGTTCTTCGAAATTAATCTTTCGCTAACACCGAGAGAAAGTCTGCTCGGAGACGCTTCAGGATCCAACGAGGTACAAAGAATATTCGAATCTCTTCGTTTACAAGTATCCGGAAGAATTATCACCAAGGAAACTTCGATATGTGGAACTGAAAATAAAAAAAAAAAAAAAAAAAAAAAAAAGTAGAGAGGGTCCACACAATAGTTACGTAAAAGAAAAAGTGAAGAATTGCTTTCCCAGCAGGTCCCATTTTGGGAGCAACTCGATCGTCCAGTTCCTCGATGCTTCCACGGCGAATAAATCAGCGAGCGATTCGGTCAATATGTAGGGGATAGTCCAGCTTTCGTCTGCTCCTCGAGAAGGGGTTGTCCACCCTTTGACCCATTCGCTCGTGACCCGTGTCGTGGCGCTGTCAGCGTGACGACTCGAGAAAAGTTTCAACGAAGCACAAATCCCCTTCGTCCTCTTGTCGTTTCATTTATCTTCCGGCGTTATCGCGGTCTAAACTTTGCCCTGCTACGAGGACGGAGACGAAGCGAGCACATACGGGTTACATCGAGCCCTCGAACGAAATAAATTTGCACCGTCCAAATTATCTAGCGAGCGACGGACTGTTATTAATGGGAAAGTAAAGAAGAGAAGTGTACTCCATCTTTGGATGGTCTTAAAATTGTGCACGAGTAGGAGAAGATATTATTAAGATCGCTTTACGAGGGCACTTTAAAAGCAAGAACGTTTCAGAACATGACGAGCTTCTATGGAAGTATCGTGTAAACAGATTTCGTTGTCGGTAGAACGAGAGTAATCGCGGCGAGGGACTTTTAACAAGACCCGCCCACGTCGCGGTGCGAGCCAACTAGCAGCATCCGGCTGGGTAATTATAAGTCCAAATTACGAAGACGGTAGCGGGCAAAGTGCTATCCAAACTCCGGGGGAATTTCCCGACGTAGTCCGGGGAGAGTTTTGACATCCCCACTCGAATCCTTTTGACCGAGCGAAATTCCCACCGATTCCCGATATCTCTCCAAACTTCCATCGGGGATTCTTTCGTAAGAACGCAGCCTAAATCCATTCACGATTGCACCTTCGGCGAATGCAAAGACGTCTCGGGAACGTCCGTGCCCCCCTTCGACGCTTTTAATTATTTCTGGCCATACCGAGGAAGCTGGAACGAAACTTCGACTTGAGAATATTTTAACAATTCCCTCTGCTCGAACCGGCCGTGTCTACAACGCTGAGTTTCCCGAGCACCATTAATATTAATTGCTAATATTGATCAGAATTCGCATCGAACACTTCCAATTCACTTTCGGTACCGCGAAAGCGAGAATTTGAAGCATACGTTAAAATCGAAGCTTTCTTGTTGCGAAACGACTTACTTATAATGTTATAAAGGTATAAAGCTAGTGTAGCGTCTAAAGCACCGAACTTGAAAGAGAGTTTAAACGATAAGATGCGTCTCGCGCGAAACGAACGGTTTTCTCGTACAGAAATCGGTTCCCTGTGCGCCTTTTCCGCAGATGTTGATGCAAATTCACTCCCTCGTATTTGACGAGCATCGATATCTCACCGTATACTCCCCTTCTCTTATGACAGCTTGCAAAAGACACAAGAGACAGACTCCTGCCTCGTGGTCTCTTTTTATCGCGACGCTTTCGATTCTTGCTTCTGTAAAAACACGTAAGAATATTTTCCTTTTGCAAACGAACCCCCTGGAGAGCCTCGCGACCGCTCGAATGCTTCTTTGCCTCCTAAAGTAGCTGTTTCAGCCGTTCCCGTGAGATTTCTTTCTGTCACGTTGGATCTTTACGAGCGGGACGACGTATAGCGCCTATAAGAAACCTTGCTACCCTGATACAGGTATTCCCCTAAGTAGTAACCTTTTTTCCCTTTTAGCTGCATCCAGGAGCGATGCTTCCCCGGCGATGGTCGACTTTTCCTAGTGGCTACTTCCTGACCACCGAATTGTCGCCTTTCTGCACGTTGTACATGTCCAAGATGTACATTGACGGAGTTGTAAGCTCTATCGGCGAGGAAAACCCGAGAGGAAGCGTCTTTGTCGACCCTGAAGTCTGAGCGGGACTAGAGTCGAGTGGTCCTTCAAGTAGCTATGTGAATCTGGCACCCGACAATCCAAGAATTAACTTTTCTTCACGGAAAATGATAATAGTTCGTTCCTAGTCGATTGTAGTAATTATTTCGTGCATTATTTAATTTCGTATCGCGTGAAATATTTTTAAAAAGTGTCTTTGAAACTAGTAGTCATTTGTCTGCAGTAAATTAGCGTCCTGTGACATATGGAAGAGGTGAAAACAGGAAGTTTTTAATACCCTGACCTAGTTCGATGGTACGATCGTACCTACGGAGGTGTTTCACGTTCCTATTTCGATACACTTCCTCGAAGCAACAGAGTACATACTCGCGGAAGTCGCGAAGGCGACGCAAAGTGGTCTGAAAATTCCACGTGGCCACTGGAGATTTGCATCGCGCGAAAGCGTGACCATCGTTGAACATTCGCATTCGAGTCGAGCAGTTCGTTGCGTATCGGCCGAGAGATCCGCGCCATCGAAAGGAGCTTAATGGTTCGTGAAATTGAAACTTCCGGAGTTCGGGTCGCGGCCTTGCTACGGGGAGCTGAATGTCGTCATTATGAAACGGGACTTGCACGCAAGAGCAAAATTCTACTCGAATGATAAGTGACGAGCGAGTGAACCGTGTATTTTGTTACGATCTATGATGACGAATAATTTCATTAATTTTAATTATTCGTATGAACCGTAATTGTTCGAGGCAAATGCAGGTACACACTTCATAATTCACATTACGATTTATACATTTATTTGCGTTTCGTTATTAATTTCTTTTAATTAGGATCGATATGAAATCTCGTTTCATTTTAAGTATATTACTGTTACTTGTATGAAATGATTTTTCACCGACTGTCGAGCACTATTCGGAAATAATAAACTGTAACTAGTATACCGTAATATAATCTACGAGTTCAACTCGTCGCGCTAAGCTTTCGACTGCAAACAGAGTCGCGCAGGATCCCAAGTGCCGAATGAAGCCATCGAACTTAAACAAACGAGAGCCAGAGATAACAAAAACAGGTATCGGTGCACGGTCGCGTGTTTACGAGCGTGGCAACCGCGAATAATTGCACGGAACAATCGAAGCGTTGCTCGGAAAATAATAATGACTCCGGCTGGGAAGTCAGAAGAGTCAACTTCCCCCAGCCGAGGACGACGGAGCACGCGGTGGTTTCGCAACTGCAAACTTTGCGCGCCACGGAGGCTCCTTTGGTATCGAAGAATCCAAAACTGCCTTGGAGAACTTTCCCCGGCCCGAAAACTCCCGTAACAAGCCGTTACTGGCCTCTAACGCCATTTTAACACATTAATGCCCGGTCGCTAGTAAACTTATGTTTGCACTCGCATATATCTATTCCAATTTATGAAACCCAGACCGATGTAGAATATCGTCCCTGCTAATTCCTAATTTCATATTAATTCGAGAATAAGAGGGTACTTCCTCAAGATTAGGGTGTCATCTGGTCCAGAAGGATCCTAAAAAGGGGATGGCGACGATGTCAACGCGCTCGATTCCGATTCATCGACCGTGTCCGAGGAGCGCGAGCGTGGAATGCGGGCGATCGAGGCGGGAGGCGAGATGAGAAAGTCAAACGGAGAGAAAATACGTTTGGGGGGTGAGACGGGGTGAAAAGAAAATTGCTAGTCGGAACATCATCGTGAAAAGTGAAGCCAACGGAGAAAGCCAAGGCGATCGAGTCGTCGCCTCCGCTGCGCAACGTTGGATGCATTCGAATGCACCTGCATCGGCAGCCGCCAATTCGTCCGATAAGAGAATAGAGAGAAAATCGTAATTCGAGCGCGAATTGCAATCGAGCATCCGTTTGGGGAGCTCGTATTTCCCGATCCCCGTCGAACGCGATGGCGTCACTTTATATTTACTCATCCGCGCCACCGTTGCCGGAGGGAAAGCGAAGAATCCGACCGGAATATCGGCGAACAACAAAAGTGCAACCGCTCCAGGTACTTCCCTTCCCGCCACGTGCAAGTCTAATAATAAATTTTCTTTTATTTGATTGAATTCTATTTCTTTCGACTTCTTCTACTCGAATTTTTATTTGCTTTCCCGTGGACCTTTGTTGGAATTGACTGTAGGGTTTTGATTCTTAAACTCGTAGCAGGGGGAAGTAGAAAAACCTTAACCGTTCTGGAATAATGGCTGACGAGAAACACAAATACAGGAATGCTCACCTCGATCTTCGGATGGAAGCCTCGTTGCGACACTGTAGGATAAATTATGATTGACGAACTAGGAGACCATCTGAAAAATGAATAAAATAATGTTAGCATGGAAACGATTAAAGTTTTCACTTTGATCTCAGCCTCGTGAAAATGTAGGGACGGCTGACCGTGGAAAGCGAAAATTACGAGGATACGGGGCTTTTGTTTCCTAACGACGAAAATCGACGCGATGCTCGATGCGTGGGCGCGTACACGTTGGCTTTGAATTACGAACGCCGCGGTTAACTTGGCATATATTGGGGAACTGATGAAACCTGGCGAACCCACACTCCGCTGGTCGGGCCACTGATTTAATCGAACGCGATCGGGACTGCGAAAACAATTTTTGGTAATTAAATCGAGCGTCCCGTTCGTCGTGCTACCCGAAATTAATAAACTTGGAGCCCTGTCGCCCCATTCTGGAATTTTCCCTCCAGGTTCGAACAGCAGGAGGAAAAAAAAACTGGCATGCTTCCTGCGATAGAGGAAAACAGAAATACACATGTACACTGCCGCTCAGAATTCTAAATTCCCATAATTTCCCATAATTTCTCTACGAAACTTAACATCCCACACAAAACTTTAATACTATTAAATGTTACTAAATACTATTACAACTATTCATTGAACGTGTGTTCATCCATATTGCTTTAAAACTCACGAGTGTTTTACCAAAAAATTCGGAAGCTCTAATTTCTGCGTCTAACGTCACCGAAAGGTACCAACAAATTTAAGAAGGAATGTGGACAAAATCGAACGTGTTGCTTCGCGACATGGAGTTCCCTTGGAAGGGATGATTCGTTTACCAGGAAAGTTCTGCGACAATATTGCCAAGTTTTTAATAATTGTGGAAGCCGTCTTCGAATTTCCAGTCGTCCCCGATAGAAATTACGTTTATTGTTCGTTAGTGGAATAGCGCAAGTTGAATCGGAACTTTTAATTGGTACTGAAATTGACTCGCGAACGCAACGGTGTAAAAACTTCGCGCTAAAACGGAAGCGAAGGAAATTTACTTAAGAAATTCACTTAAAAACTTTAAGAATTGCAGCTTTAGCCAAACCGGAAACACAATGATTTCGGTCCCTGTCACGGAAACTTCAATCTCGAATTCGAAACGGAGCGAAAGTGAAATTAAGATAATTAAGGCCGAAGCTTGAAAATAATTATTTAAAAGCAAGTAAGGTATATAATTATTATTAGTAACGCTACTAAGGGTACCTAGCTTTAGAACTCAGGAGTGCCACTTTATCCCTGTCCTCCGAGTTAATCCTCTGAGGTGCTTGTAACTCTCAGCTTACCACAGTAAGCTAATATAATAAGCACACTTATCTCATGGAACCTTACATCTTACACTCTCTATAATTCCAACACAAGGAATCGAAACGTAACGGTACTAAAAATTGTTCGTGCAAGCCTGTTTTCATGAATATTTATTTATTTGCATGCGAGCCACTCTTCGGTGAAAATAAAATTACGTTTGGACGTCAGACGTTTGATCGAGCGCAGCCCCGAGAGCCACGGAAATCATCCTTGCACGAGTGAAACGATTTTTTCTGTACCCTTATTCGAAAGTGAGACGAACGTTGTTTCCCACTCGAACTTGGAGCGTTGCGAGTGCCCATCGATCATCGAGAGGCATGCATCACGGCGTGCAAACGATTACAACGCATCCAGGAAATAGGCGAAACGGTGAACGCGCGACGGTGCATAAAATCCAGCTATCATTGAGGTTATTCGATGGGCGCAAGGGAATAGGTCCAACTATCGCCAGACCTGGCACCCTGTCGCTGTTCTATCGATAGTTAACCTCGAGTCGTTTGGACGTACCATATCCGAAACCCATTGCCGGGGTCTGGTTTTCGCTCGTAAAACAGCGATACGAATCGCGGAGAAAATACCGTCGAATTGCAGCCAACTGCTCCCTGATGGAACTAATCAAAACAAGTCGAGGTGGGAGTCGTCTATTAGGAATTTTCATCGATTCAAAATAATGGGGAGAAAGGTTGCATTGACTGAATCATTTTCGATATGTTTTAATTGGAATACTTGAGAAAAACTAATAGGAAATATCTTTGTACGAATTTATATTATAGTTTTGTTTCTTGTATGTAATAGAATCTGAGAACGTGAGAATATTATTAGTGAATTGCTGATAACACGACCCCGTTCGGACTATTTTTATTAGTTATACATTGCATATTGGAATTGAAAGTAGTCCGAATGAAGTCGAGTTTCGATTCGTATTCCTCTTGGAAGTCTCACGAACCTAACAATATAATACTCTCGTTGAGATACCATGAAAAATATACTAATTTTAATTTTGAATAGTGGGTCGTTCCAATACTCAGACTCGGAACCCAAAGGCCGATATGAAAGAGTGCAACTAACGAGGTATAAAGTTCCTTGGAAGAAGATCGCGACCCTCCTTCGATATAACAGCGCCAGCTGATCTGGTCAGTGGTCCTATATCGAGGGATCGCTGTATTCCTTTAACCTCCCCTCTCTTTTGTCGGCATTCGTTTCACGATTTCTTCCCGTGGACGACATTTTTCGATGTCTGTCGCGAGGAAACGTAAATTTTCAGTCGAAGAAACGTATATCACGCTGTTGACCACAATAAATCACCGCCCGCGAGACGAATGGATCGAAGGGAACAAGTAACTACGCGAAATCCGAATTTCATCCTACCGCGTCTCTCATCAAAGTCTGCCACTCGTGTCCAACCATCTTGAAATATCGACGATCAAGACTCACCGTTGCGTCATCAGTTACTGTTACCGGTAACAATGGATTTCCCGCATAATTTACCGTTCTCCCGGACGCGACCAAAGCACTGGACCACAGACACTCTCTCTCGGACAACCAGAAATTGCTTTGCATCAAGCAAAGGTGTTTAATTCGAACTAAGTGAAACTTTATTTATCGAGTTTCGTTACCAGTTACAAATTTTTACCTTGCCATCTTCCCTCGGTAATAGGGACATTAAGTAGGCTGGTATTATTTACAGACGAACGAAATTTCGTCTGGAAACTTACAGGCAAATCTCGAACGGTTTTTTTCATTTTATATCACAGTTTACGTCAGTCGTAAATAAAGTTAACGTTTGTTTTACCAACGAATAAACGGCTACGCGTTTTTACCGCGAAAACGATCGTTTCAATTCCGCGGAGGGGTGTATTTTCCAGCGGCGGGGGATCGTAGAGAATGGAAATGGAACAGCGTTTTGTTCCTTTATGGAACAATATCTTGGAAAATAGGCGATTGTTGCTGGGTAACCCGGTAAAAATTAATAACTCCTGTGAAAATTCACGAATAAAATCCGTTTCCCGTCGAAACGATCCATTAACCGACATTTTTGCCCGACCGCATCGTGACGCGTGCACTTTCGTCCGCAATAAAAAGCTTTCATTACGACCGATTGCGCTTCGAATAAAAAAAAAAAAAAAAAAAAAAAGGAAAAAAAAAGGAGAAAAAAACATGGGTCGAAACAGCCACCACGTTTTCTGTTAAAAAACAAAAATCGAAACGACTTCGACGAGAGGAATTTCTCTCTTCGCTTTTTTTTTGGGGGGGGGGGGGGGGGAGCATGAATTTTTGTTGGTGCGTGGCACTGTTTCGGCATCTTTGTTGACGTCACTAATGAACGTCACTAATGAACGTCACTAATGAACTTAAAAACATAAGAATGTGATACGATAAATAAAGACTAGCTTGAACGATGCACGAATACTTATAAACAATGCTTAATGTATATTTTTGTTTAAAGTATTTCTTGAGCCTCGGTATACTCATCAGTAAAGAAACTAAATAAAGAATATTCCCCCTGTCATAATAAAAAGCTGCCAGTTTGCGCGATTTAACCAAATTATTTTCATCGATTTGATTCCGAATTGCCCCAAGAATGAACCGTCGCGAATGTTATCACTGGACAAATCGTATTTAATTTCCTGTTTGACCGAGCGAGCGTCAAATGTTTTGGGAATATTAATAATTTCAATATCGTCAGCACGTACGAGGGGTTAACGGGGGACAGAAAGTAATTCAGCTACGCGGATAGCGAATAAACAGCCTAAAACTAATTTTCAGCCGCTTTGCGACGCTGATTGGATTTCGCACTCTCGATTAGCTACTCGACGCGGCTTTCGGAGCAGGATTAAACGTTGGTCCGTGAAATTCGCGGAACGAGGTCTTCGCGGCAGTTCTAGAGATACTTCGGAGGGCGAGAATCATCCGCAAAAATCTACCCAATGAGTCGTCGAGCACGCAGGATTACCGCCCTTCGTTGATCCCTCGTGAACTAGTTAACTTGCTCCTTGAAATTAACCGGGGACTGCTAAATCAAAGGGACTTTCGACTATTCGACGAAGAAATCTTTTAGAGATTAAGTGTTATCTTTAGAGAACCAAAATTTGGAATCAAAATTTATATTCCCGAGGAAGAATGCTAACTCAGAAGTACTTAATCGAATATGTCATTATTTACGTTTCTCTATACAAAAATTTGCTACAAGGGTTCTGCTTGTAATTTCTTGACCACAAATATCTTCATAGAGATCCATAATTAACACAATAAGAAATTATTTTAAATTAATACATAAATCATGCCCATACTTTCGATGACTAACTTACACAAATCTATCATCCTCTGTATTTTCTGTATTCGCCCACTCCCATACGGAACCGATCGTTCTTCCGCGGTTGTTGAAGAGTCGCGCACCGCTTATGGGTCATCTCTTATCGATCCGCTTTCCAGCTGTTATTACCGCCATCGTGCAGTCGCTGATTAACGCGTTTCCGCGATTGACATGGGCTTCGTGTTATTTAATGGTTCCGGTCGGCGCGTCGCGCGATTATCGGTGTCCTATTTAAGTCAGAAACGCTTCGAGCTCTCATTTCCGCGCGAGGATCTTTCGTTGGGCTTTAGAGGACGTGTGGCTTCTCGCGTACCTATAGTACAACAAGTTTAATAAGATCCCTGGGGTGATGGTTGGAGCATGGACGAGGAGTGGGCTTGAGACTAGGGGATTGGACCGAGGCTTAGGTCTACAGCCTAGCCGAGGGAGCCGTTCGATACTGTTTAAAAGAAGACTTCGAGGGGATGACGAGGATGTTGCTGCAAGTCTGGGGACCTTATTCAACTTCCTGAGCTATAGCTACCTGTGTGATAGTAATTCACGTGTACTGTACAGTGTGGCTCTAGAGGATGGAGTGGTACTCTAATGGGAAGGCTATGGGAGGATTGAGGGGATCGATATTCGACCGAGTTCAAGGATATTGTGTTACTTGTTGAGCTATACCTTCCTGTATGACGGCAAGTCAGGGAAGGTACTATAGCGGGTGGCTCTAGAAACTGGGATGGACTGGAGCTCTAATGGGAAGGATACGAGGGGATGACAAAGATGGATGTTCTTGAATGCAAACATAAAATGTGAACTATCTCGTAAAATATAACCGTACCATTAGCCACGCATCGATACCTTTATGTCCATGATCCTGATAAGAATGGATTCGTGCAAAAAGATTCTAAATTCCATTTAAAGAGAAACAAGTGGAAGTGCACATTGGACCAAGAGATAATTAAAATATGGACCACTGTGACCACTATTTCATAATCACCAGATACAGTCGTTACCGTGTTTATCGATAAGCTTATCGAATACGCACCCCTATCGATCCGTCCCCGACAGACGCATATTCACTGTGAGCCAGTAACTCGTCATTTTAACGAGGCGTCCCCTGACACATGAAACTTGTAATAATTATCCGCCTGCATATTATAATATACAATTTCAGCGGAATATCCTGAAGCTATTCGCGCGAAAGAAATTCATGTTTAATAATTCGTTGAATATAGAGATCGAGAGACTATGCGAAAAGAGGGTGTTCAGATAATTTTAGTTTCTATCTGGAATCACGATCGCTCTCGTTATAGGAGCTCCATGGTAATGCATCCTAGATCTATTCGACGCACGCATGTCCACGACCCCGCACGCTGCAACGGTCTATTATGGACGTTAATTGCTAATTATCGAGTGCAGTCATCGAGGTGCGATCGAAAGTCACGCTGCCGACTACGGTCGCGAAAGGTAACCGTCTCCGTCTACGGAAATCTCGTGAAAAGGCTGCAGACACTATCTGCTAATTTTTCTTTCTATCTCAACGACGATGAATTTTACGTTCGTGTTAAAATGTTTAAATACTACCAAAGGGACCAGAAAATTAGTCAAGTACTCCCTAATTAAATAATCTCCGCCACAAAGGAAAGTTTCATTTGATAAACAAAATAACTTCTTCCCTACGTGCCTCGAAATCTCCCACCGACATCACTAATTGAAATGTCCAGAAGACAATTACGCTGTTACCAAATGTATCCAGCCATTAAACCGTCGCGTAATGGGGGCTAGGCTTTCCAAAGGACAGCGGTCTTAAACTGTCACGAGCGCATGGTAAACTTGAATGCATCCATTGGCCCGTCCGATAGAGCGGCTGATCAAGAGAATTAGCCATAATCGAAGCTTCGTGGAGTCTCGTGTTACGAATGGATCTTGTTCGAAGGTCGATACCGCGATCGTTCGACACGCTTTGTAGCTGGTCTGGATTACAATCGGCCGTGGCCGTGGTAATATCGAGCGATGACGGAAATGTAATTTGCAAGATAAATTACCGCGATGGTTGCCTGGGAAACCACTGGCCAGTCGTTACGCGGATGGTTCGACGAATCGTGAAATTTCTTGGAGAATAAACTTCGTATGCATTTCCTCGAGTTACGTTTCGGGTATCTTGTTGAAAATTACGTTTGTAGAGATCGATTGTGGACTGTTCCGATGCGTCCAGAAAAACGGGGTGAATTTGATTGACGAATTGATCATTCGCGGCTGAGTAGCAATATTGAGATCAGGTTAGAAGGAGTATTATTATTTTGACCGCGCAGTTGAATAAATAAACCTAAACAGCAATTCATCGAGTATCTCATCCTTTTACTTGAAAATTATCATTACGATAAATATACATCCCTCGATGATCCATTTATGCGGAATGCTTCATGGAAATCGGCGTGGTGCGGTTGAGCGATATTTCTTGTCAAGCGACACGGAAGCTTACGTCGACCACCTCGTTATCACGATAGCAGACAAAACAGGACGCGGAGACGTTTAAGCGAGCCAAGGGCCGAACGACACGCTGTCCGACGAGCTGGTATTCGTGTCTCAATCCAGTCCTGTGCATCTTGCACGCGCTACCATAAACTCATTACCCGAGTTAACTCGTTACGGACTTCGTGTCGTGTACTTTTGGCGTGTATAGGCGCTACGTCCTTATCTGCACCAACGTGTACCTTGTTGTTGACTCGCGGACACGTTACCTCGGTGCTTCTCAAGCTGTCGCGTGCAGGGAGAAGAGACGGAGCGCTTCAGGCCAGGGGAATTGAAAAATCCTTTGCGCGCTATTTTTATTTCAGCAGGGATAAAGGGAAAATAGGGAAAACGTAAGTAAGTATTGGTAGTAATGAAATGAAATTAAAATGCACAGTTTGGGAGTTTGAAAGAAATGTAACTCTCCGCGTGGATAAAGACTTTTAGGTCTTAGGGGTCTTTGGACGGGGTGTATCTAAAGCTTGAATACATAGGAGATAAGGACACTTTTCCAGATATTTTCTAGATATTCAAACTTTAGGGATACCTTGTACCACGACGATTTAAATAGAATTCTAAAATCATGGAGTAATAAACCTTCTCGCAAATAAATATATTTTTATAGCAGATATAGTAATACGTTAGACGCGCGGTCGTTGTAGTCCTTGTTGGAAGGATGAGGGTTGAGAAGCGCTGTTTTATACCGGTCCCGACGGAAGCTCATTATGTCTGCGCGAAGTTGAGAACACGCGAGATACCCTTTGGCGCGCACGTCGTTCGGACAATGAGCAATTTACGCTGATCTGGGGGATTACGCTTTACGCTCGTGCTCCTCGTGCGACTACCGCTTTCGTTTTCGTACGACGAGGCGAATCTCGTGCCTCGAGATATCCTCGCCGAAGATAACGGGAGATGTCGCGACTGGGACCTCTTTGAAAGCGGTTCAATTGCAGCTGGGAATTCTACATTTGCTACTTTGCTCTTAGGATCGATAAATACGCGAAACAAAAATGGTCTGGTTGTTATTTAACCTTCTACAAGCCCTTGTAACTGTCAGGTCACATTTGAACAAATAATTTTAATTCCTTCACAAGATGACGTATGCATCTCAATGATATAATGCGAGACGATGCGAAACGAGCGGTGCGAACGGGTGAAACAAACGACCGAATACGGGACGACAAGGCTACGAGAGCGTACAAGATATTTAGAAATGGGGTTGTAGACAAATGAAGATTCCACCCCTGTCTTCTATAAATTTGATACAAGCATCCCGAATCCGATAACCAACCCTACATCCTCCATCGCCACAAAAAATATTCAGCTTCCACGAATTAGGACCTAACGTTCCCCCTGAGACGCAGGACAGGTGTAACTTAGGCTGCGTATCTAAGCTTCAGCCTCTATTTCCTCGATCGTTTGCCAAGCCCGCTTATCTGGCCGACTGTTATTGCGATCATTACGCCGGCATAGAAATTCAATCTCCTTATCGGTCGTTGCATTCGATTTCGGGGAAACGACGGTTGCCGTAACCCCGTCGAAGGATGCAGCAAACGGAGATGGTCAGAGACAGGTGGCAGACGCGAACGACGAGGATTTCAGGGAAACAGAGAGAGCCAGACGAATGGGATTTAGCCGAAATTGCTTTCGGGCCCGGGTCTCCGCGAGGAGCGTGTCCCTTCAGCGTTGGTAAACGAGATTTCGCGTGGAGAGGACGTCTGCGAGCGGACACACGTCCTCTTTTCACCGGGGTTCCTCGTGTGCACGCGTCCTCGACGATGGAACCGCATTCGAATGAACGGGGTCGACGATTGTCCAGAAACTGTCGGCGGTTTAACTGGATTTCAGAGCGCCGGGAAGGGTGGTCGGGAGGAGGGTCGGGAAGGGCGTCGAAGGCGCGAATTGAAGCGCGGGGCCGGTTAATGGCTCGCAAAGTGCTCTGAATAATGCTCAGGGAAAATGCGATGGGTGTTTAGCGGGCGTGGAACGTTTCGCGAATCCGACCGTGAGAGAGCCAGGATCTCTCGCGAGCTTGCGAGATTGTTTGACGAGATCTTACCTCTGCGCGTTTCGCTCGATATTAACGCGTTTTCAGTTCGAAGGGGAGAAGACGACTCTGGTCGAGAGCTTGTGCTATTTACAAAAATCTGCTGGGGACTACGGGTGAGGGTTAGAGGTGTGAAGTAACATTTGGCGTATTCTGGAGGTGTATCCGAAATCTGTACAAATATTATGGTTTACAAATTTGAAGTCATCGAATGGGGAGGGGTGTGCTTTGAATTCTCGTGGACGCGAAATTGCTATCTGAAATTTCGTTGCGAAAGTACGCTAGCACGTGCACGCGAACGATATATCGCTGTTGATTACGCGCGCGTAATGATGTATCGCGTGAACGCACGGACGAGTGTGTGCACTTTGCGGCAGTTGCATCCGGATCTGGGAACAAACAGAGCGTCGATTAGATAGGCCACGATACGTGTCGTTGGGCGTGATGTTGAAATCTATTTCAAAGCCGCGAAAAAGTACTATGATCGCGAAATGTGGGTCAGGAACCCCAAAGAGTGCAAAAATAATATTTTCATTCGTGTCATATTTTCTTATTTACTAAGTGCAATACAACAGTGCTTTTATCTCGAATGTGGATGTTCTATTTCGAAGGTACAAACAGAATAGGGTGACCGTATAAAAAAATCGATACAGACTATTGACTCGCGCTACAACAGGAAATTGAATACAGGACAATTGTAGAAAGTGAACAACGATAATTGTTGTTATTTGTTTCCTTCGAAACTCGAACGAACAATGATAACGGGGTAGATGCGACGCCTCGATCGTTTGCCTTGCTCGAGGGAGCCAGGGATCGATATGGAATTCTGAGACGAGATATCCCGTTCGTCGACGTTAATTAAACTCTTCTGATGACGTCCGTCCAACTTAGCGAAAGCCTGGGGACGCGGGTACTTTGCGACGGGGGCACACTTAATTAAATACCCTGCTCTCGCCATTTAAGGTGCGTCGATCCTTTTAATTGGGGGAGCGCGGCTGCGATTCGCGGAACTGACTTGACCGGCACGAACCTAACCATGCAAGCGGATTTCTTGCATGCTACATCCACGAAAGGTTTCGAAGAACTTATTACTTGTCAGGTCTTATTATTTGTTATCGGTTACGAAAATGCCATCGAAAGGGTTCAACGATTACGAAAACACGTAACGATTGTGTAACGCTCGAAAAAGACTTCGTTATGGACTCCAATTATAGTCGACCATAAAACAACGCAATTAGACCAGAAACATTCGGCGGTTTTGGGGCATTCAATTAACTGGCTTTAATCACGACGTTGTTATCGCTAAAACAAATTTCAAACCGTTCCATTCGAGCTTGTTTCATGGATCGTAGCTCGATAAACGATACTTCCTTTATTTTGATTTTTGAATTGTATTTCCTTGGACAAATCACGCGTACGAAACGCAACTCGTTTCATTCGGGACAAGAGATTCTCGCTTTACATGCGTACGCTCGATATCGTAAATCGTAATTACGTTGCGCAACATGTTCCAACGAATTGACCGACATACCGACTTATCATCCTTTATTTGGCGCACGAGCGTGCGCCGAGTGCATCGCTCTCGCGTTTTCCAGCCTTGTTTTGCAGCGACGCGGAAAATATTCGCTGGATAATTTATTCGGAAAAGTTGCTCTCAAGGCTGCACCATATTGGTCTCCCGTCCGGAATCGCTCGCGGACAAACTGATACATTATAAGTGAATTCGATGCGAATAGCATTGAATTTTTACAACGGAAGATTAGTTTTTCGAATTCCTAATAGTTTCAGAATAAATATAATTGTAATATTTATGCTGTTTTTATTTTCGAGCATGTTATACCTTACCTAATTATGGAATAGTGTATTGCATTTTATATTGATGTTCGAGATACCTCGTGATCCGAAAAATTCGATAAATAAACTCTTGCTTCAAGATAATTTGATAATATTCGTATCTACACTAATCCAATTACAATTAATAATGTATTACAATAAAAAAATGTATCAAGTGTTCATCGCGACTAATAAATACATGAATTTCTCAACGAACAATTAACCATGGGTATTCATCGAGCGTCGTGGCACGATTAAGAGACGACTAGCAGCATGATCGATCGAGAAGGAAGTCGCAGTCCGTATTCTAATTACCCTAACCCAAGTCATGCACGAAGACATCGGCTCTGTGCATAGGGCATTGCCATGCTGTGGGCGAAACGATGCATCCTCGCGTGCATCGTATCGCTTCTTGCCTGTGCTTTGTTGCTTCTGCTTGGGAATTCGGGTCACCCGTTATACTCTCCATCGAAAGACGCGCGATCGTACACAGCGTTTCCCAACCGCGACTATTCTCACGGAATACTATGCTAATTGTAATTGGGGATACCTTCCCCCCAGATATGGGCAAAGTTTTTTCTTCAAGGGGAGCGCAATTTTCCGTTATTAAAGCAACCAGGCGGCGAGGAGTCGCCTTCTTGGGCACATTGTCTCTAGTATTCGAGGAATGTGATCTTCTTCGGAGTAGAGTATAATAAATACTTCGAGGAACGATATAATTAACCATCTTTAAAATTGTAATTTATAAAGAGACACTAATTTTCCATTCGAGAAGAAAATCAGATATAATTGTAGCCGGCAGTATGTAGTTTTAATTTCGGGCAAATTACTCGTGCTTTATCCGCGATTCCAGGCTGTTTATCTTTTACCTTTTAATCGAAATTCCCATCCAGATAAGAAACCTGCTCCACTTTAGTGGTCCCCCGTCCTGTCTTTCGTCCCTGACAGTGATGAACGAACTCGACATTGCGAGCATTTCTCTGGACAGTTTTTCCTATTCTCGGACGGCCTTTGTCACCGATCCCCTTCTCTGGTCGATCAATCGCGGCGCAGTCCGGCCGTTCAGGTGCACGGATAATTGTGAGTGTTAATTGGAGCTCGTTCACCTCCGTTCACTTCGGTGACTGGCGACGTTCGAAAATCAAATCTGCCTCTCTCGCCGCTCCAAGACGCGTGACGATCGTTTCAATTGGAAGCGCTCTGTGCATTCAACGTGTCTTTATCGAGTCAAACGAAATTGAATTCCTTTTAACCGACCAGGTGAGAGGTTACTTCACGGTCGACCGTGAAATATCCGACTAGTGATAGTTTAAGTTGCGATTATATTTCTTAATCACTTGCAAAATAACGCTGTTAACCCTGAAGTCGTATTATTTTCAACATGGAATTTTCTCAGAAAGAATCTTATTATTTTCGAGGAACTTCGAGCGTTGCTTTAAACCTTAAGTGTAGAGCGGATGCATCTACGTTTCTTGAGAATTTCACTTAATTTCGAGATCAGACTGCCTAATGGACAAGGAGCAATTATGCGAGAGATTTCGACTATTCGTCGGTAGCGCGTAGGAAAGTTTCAGGTATCTCTGAAAAATTTCTACGAGCGTCGAAGGAAAAATGAGAATCGCTGGGACATCCCAACTATTACAGTTACATTACACTTTTCTCTTTTTCTCGAATACTCGCTAGACAGCGCGGATGCCATCGTGCAAGGGACCGAAGTTTCTGCGACCTCGCGCAACTCGCTTCGAGTATCCTTTATTTATTCAAAGACGAATGCTCGCGATCGAGTGGATACAAGGCAATCTCTTCCGAAGGAAGCTTCGCTATTTAGACGTATCAATTATCTGGGTCATCGTTGATATTGGAAATCGTTGAAATCTTTGAAATGCTAAATAAATTACTTTGAATTTTAAATCCCTGGCTTTACTCTAACCAACTACGATAAAAATTATTTTATGGCGAAACCAAGTATAACGAATCATTAATCGTGGAAAGTGTAGCAGAAGAGATTGAACTAGATTTGCTGATAATTTCGTAGAGTAAACCTTGATGCGGATAATGGCTACGGTAATTGTAGCTTACGTATCAGTGAACACATAAAATATTTTCGACGAGTCCATTTTATCCCTTTCCCTTGACAAACGCGAAATAAAAATTGAGAGACGAACGAGTGTCGCGAAAGCGTGTTAGCGAAACCCAGCTCGACAGTTAAACGCCAATCAACATTCTGTCTATAATTACAAAATAAAATCCACGTGACTGACAGTTTACCAATGGCCCACTTCCACTTCTCTCGGTAATCATGCTAGGGATACGTGTGCTCGTTCGAACAGAGATTTAAACGAGTATCCTCGGTTGGATTTCGGTAGGTACTGCACACGTGCGTGCAAGTATTATTTTTACGAGCATATGGGATAGTTATGTCCTCTCTCTCCACCCATCTGCACGTTTTTAATCCCGTTCCACTCATGGTCTCGTATCGCGTTCTCGGATCATTGCGAAATTCGCGTGATGCAAATTTCCTGTCGGCTCGTGCAACAAGGATATTCTACTGTATGCTAATATTTACCTGGTATTTTGTCAATCGGCTCCCATTAGGCAAAAAGTGGGCATTTAAGTGAAGATCAACGGTGATTCTCACAGCGATATGGATCGTAATTGCAGGAGGAGGACATGGAAGGAGAATTCTAATTTTCTCGCGACGGTGAATTTATTTCTGCTTTAATTCGAATTACATTTTTTATTAACGAAATCAAGGAAACGGCACAGGTGGATTGGAGGAATGACATTATTAATCGAGATTAGTCGATCTAAATATTTCTATCCCGAGGCAATAATTCCACTTTTATTTTTATCTACCTTCCATTATTCGACGTTTTCTCCTCCACAAAAATGCTGTCCGCTTTCTGACGGAGACCATCAATGGAATCGAGCCAATCCTACAGGTAGATCGCAGGTAAATGCATCGATTCTCATTAGTATAACCAATCGAATTTTAGGGGCTCGATATTCCCCGCTTATAAATTCGCAGGAGTGAAACAGGAGCTCTTTAACGATATCTCCGTGGACTCGACGCGATTAATAATCATTAAACTCTCGCTATTAGCCGATGGTTTAGAATACGCGATCGCCGGACACGAGTGATTTGGTTTCGTTAGCCTATCAATTACGCGTTATTCGCCAACGTTTGTTATACGATCGACAGAAATCCATTCGCGAACGTGATCGTGTTCCTTATCTAGAATAACGTGGAATTCGAACAACGAATAAAAGCGCAAAAAAAAAAAAAAAAAGAAATATCAACATCCTTTTTACTCTCAAATTACGTTCCTTAAGCTCGTCCTAGAAGCAAAAGCTGCACGATTAGCTTCCACTCTAAAACAGACTTTTCCCTCGCACGTCCGCGAACACTTTCGGCTTTCTGTGGGCTCCGTCACTGTTGGAAAAGGTTTAAGAAGCAATTAGCTGCGATAACGTGTAATTAACGCCAGCGCACGTGCGCATACGAATACCGACATTAATTAAAATGTATACCGCGCCGACGCTAATGGAACGATAAAGGGGCGCACCCTTAACGATCATCTCTGCTAATACGGCGGTTAGGAGAGTCAAACGAACGGAAGACCTGCTACTAACAGTTATTTTCCACCAGGAAAATATTCAATCGTTGATCATGCAACTTTCAATTCGTCCTTGATCACAAATTTCAAGAGATGGTGACAATTATAGAATCATAAACGACCGAATACAAAAGCACAGAATTAATACCTACACCAGATACGTGAAATTATAAAGGATATAAAATTCATAGGACGTCGTTACGAAGATAAGATATAATTTAAATTAACCAATCTTCGTATGAATCTGCATAAAAATCCACAGTTTAGTACCAAGTAACGATACTCGAGCGCAAAACGGACAATTCACCAATAATTATCGAGCCCTCGTCGATCGACGATATCAACGATCGAATCCCTTTCGCTTCCCCGGGCATAAAAGCGTTAGCGCGCTTATCATCCCGCGAAAAGTATCATAATAGAGGACTGGCGACATCAAACGGCCCCCATTTCACCCGCGAATCCTCGTCTTTTACCCCCGCGATGATTCGACTTTGACGAATCACCCTCCGCGAGCTCGTGACGCTTCAATGTGACCTACTACCTTTGGAACTCGTACGTGTAACCCCTTGGCGATACACCACGAGAGGGAAGTGGAAGCCTAACCTCAAAAGGGGTGCTTCAGGGCTGCTTTTCTGTAGCCGTTCCTACAATTCGTTTCGAAAGCACCTGCGTTCACGGCACCCTTTCTCCCGTTTCCCGCCCTACCGTCGTCCAACTTCCTCCCTAGTCTCTATTTTTCATCCCCCTGCCGCCTCCCTTGCCTCTCCTCCTCCCGTTTCGCCCCAGGTCACCCTTGCTCTACGGTTCGAACAATTTTTTAGCCCGAGTCCCATTGTTCGAGTGCCCCGGGAAACTTTTCTATTCCGTCGTCTTCTTGTTTTCGCGGTTTTCGCCGCGTTCTCCTGCTGCTTCTATTTTTCTTGCGATGTTCTCTTGTTTATTCGCCGCGGAACGCAAAGTTGAAATATGCCTCGACTTTCACGCTGAAACGCTTTGGGTTTCTGGAACTATTTTATCGTTGGTTGCTAGACACCCAGGAGCGACTTCGGAGATGGAACGATCCATTGGCAACGGCTATTCTTATTTTATTCGTCGAAGAGAAATTGTTTCTTGACAGTAGCGTGCCTGTTGCTCGCGTGCCAGTGTCGAGTTGTCGGATTAAAGACGCTTTTATCTCGGGGAATCGCCGCTTTATCGCGATGCAGGTGGAACAATATGAACCGTACAGTGTAAAACGATTCACCAAGTCGATTTTACGTTGGAAAATGGTTTCCGACGACTCGAAGGAGGCGGTAACGTCGATAATCGGGAGGCGAAATCGTGAACGTAGCTCAGGGAGCAGTGAATTTCCGGATTATTATTCGATCCGGGTGGGTGATGGCCTCCTGGTGATACACCCGGTGCACTCAGGGCAACATTTCGCTTGCGATCGCAGTTCGATTCCTATTCGCGTTACGCGTAACGACGCCAATCGAGCGCGCCGAAACGAGAACGTCGTCTGGGAATGAGTCAGCGTTCCGAGTCTACGAGGCGAGCAATTAACCGATAACTCCTTTTTGTCGATGCACCCGCCAGAGATGAGCTCGATTTTAACCGCAATAAACGCCAGTGAAGAGAAAAATTATTCGTTATTTTTAGTTGTCGCGAAACACTTCATTCTATAATCCTAAACAATTAACGTCTATAATTATACGCGGAATAGGAATAAAATGCTATCACGTCAGATTAAATTAACGAAGGCATTTTATTAAATGAAAAATATGAATGCGCTTCAGGTGCATCGAAAGCAGTGTGATGCAGAACTGCGTTCACCAGATGACGAGATCATCAGTGTTATATCAAATTTATTATGGAAACGAATAAGGAAAAAGATGTTTATTCGTTCCGTAATCCTTTGCAACGACCGATAAGAGATACGGATAAATGGGTATCTCGTTAAATAAAAATAACGAAGGTATTTTGTTATACGAAAAAGACGGATGATAAACTCGTTTCATAGTGGTAGTAAAAAGAAGGATCTGCTTCGATACTAATAATAATAGGAATAATATGAAAATCCCCGACAATAGGTAACGCGACGGAATACAAATTATTTTTGTTAATTAGAATAATTACCCGACATGTATTGTTAGCCACGAAAATGAAGGCACAATAGAACAATGCGATAACGAAACGCGCAACGTGTTGCAAATACCCTGTGCCTGGCCTACAGTCAGGATTGCGCAGGTTTCATTTCGAATGGCAAATCAAATTTCATGCAATCTGTGGTCTGTCGCGTGTCACGTGGCCTGACCCGTACGTACGAATTGATGCACAATAATTTTACAAGCTATTATTTATTACATTTTTTTATTCCGGGTTTTGAAGCCATCTTTATCATCAACGATTGTTATATAAAAAGAATTTATAGGCACTCTACGATGTGGCACCCAAGATAAACACGATCAAAAATATTTACAAGACTCTCGTTCCAACGTAATTCCTCGGTAAAAATAAACGCACCTACGTAGAACCTCAAAATTTAAACGAACTACTTCCTCCTCCCATGTTTCGCCGCCATTTCGGATATCTCCAGTCCCCCAGAACTGAATTTCCCCTACACGTGTCTCGTTGTCAACAATACCCATTAAAGTTACACGGAATATTTAATTGAATCCCACCCCCAATCCAACCCCCGAATCGTTGCCAAACAAAGTTCCGACGTTCTAAGCGCTATCGCTGTAAACGCGAGGCGTCGTAACACGGCGCCAGCAGATAAACGTAAAACTCCGTCGCAGAGCTCGCCATTAAAATTATCCCCGTAACCAACAACCCACCGTGAAAAAGATGGCCGCGTGGCATACCCTGCGCGCAGAATACCTCGCAACGAAAATCTCCGAGGGAATTCTTACAAAGACAATAGACAATAAAGCCTGTCTCGTCCCTTCTATTTTTATTCTGGAAAACTGGACGAGCACCGCGACTCCTTCTTTTTCATTTCCACCAGAGTGCGCGTACACACCACCCGCGCGTGCACACGCCGTCAAAACAATATCATACTGCTACGCTTCTGCCACGAAACTACGCGTATGCACGGATCCTTCTATTGTTTACGAAAAGTGGAATCTTTTGGTCAACTGGACGCGCCCTCTGCTGCGCGTTTAGTTACGTATTGTTCCAAGTTGTCCGCGCTTGTATAATTTTTGAAAAACGAAGATTCGGTAGATTTCTACCTCGAGCAATGTATCGTCATTCGTTCGTCGAGATAAATATCTAAGAAGTAGCTGTAGCTCGCAGTGTTTCTGGTCGTAAAGATTCTCCAAGACCGAGACTGAGACTAACAGGTAAAAATATTTTCTATTCCGAACGTTCATCTACTTTTAGACCACGAACACGCGCGCGTGGAATGTAATGCTCATCGGTAACTAGCGAAAGGAGCCACCCACGCAGGTGCGTTCGGAGTTTCGCAGAGATAACGTTCGGCGAAGAGTTCCGCGGCTCCCGCCGCAACCGGGCAACCATAATTCAGATTACACGGCGGTAACGCGTAGCTCTTCGTCGTTGGCGAGCCACGGGAGACCACTGCAGCCGTGTTTTAATGCACTGGTAATTTAATTTACCGCCGTTGCGCGGCCGCTGAATTCCGTTGATTTTGAAATAAGGGGGTTCCCAGCGACGGGAAAATCGATGTAAAGGTACCCCGAGTCGCGAAATAATTGAAACGCATCGGAGGGAGAAGTCGAAGGGAATCCATCTCCCTCCCCCCTCGTCGCTGGGAAATTAAACATCCAGAGATGGAGTGGGCTCGCCTGATTCGCTACGGACGTTTTCATTCAAATCGACTCGCTAGAAACGGTCTGCTCTGCTCTCGACGTATCTTGATCGGTGAAAAGTTTCGAAAAGGTTGTGCTCACCTAGCCGGAAGTGATTCTCTTCTTCGTGCGGCGGCTGTACGCCGCGGTTCGAGGACCCAGCGAATTCACCCCTGCTTGGGAAAATTAAGATCTATCCGAACTTTGGTAAATAGTCGAGGGGTGTTCAAATATGCCGCACTTACGGGAATTCCCTCTGTTTTTCCGGCGTTTCGCTATCGTGCTCGAGATATCGATGTTGGCGGTGGAAACCGGTAGATGTTGATCGTAAGTTTGTGGGACGAAGTTTGGAGTTTATAGAATGGGTATTGTGGAAATGGACAGCGAGCGTTGGTAGGTAGGTTCGTTAGATTTGGACCGTTCTTAGTGATTACTTTATCGTCGATGAGGCAAAGAATGGAGAAAACTTTGTTGCTATGCGAGGATTTCTAATAGCACCACGAACACAGGCCCTTACTATTCCAAGCAAACGTTAATTTATGCAAATATAATAAGAAATCAGGAAGTAACTTCTTCCTTGACAAATAATCTGTCTGCATCCACGATACGGAAACTGAACGCTCGAAGATCAATTCTTCGCACCCACTGGTAATGTTCGACCCTCTCTGTTAACACCCACAGAAATCTCGCTTAAAACATCCTGCCAATCGATGAGGAACAATCTCGATTCGTGATAAATTCGAGCAACCTCTAATCAACGTAGGAACACGCCATAGGTTACGGTGGGAAGGTACCGTCCCGACGCTAACGAGTTTATCGGGAAACATGTAAGGCGGGGTGGCTAATTAATTAGAGGGAACAATTTTCTGTGGATATAAGGAGAGGTGGCCCCAGGACCGCGGTATGTATGCACAGTTCAACATCACCGGGGCCTTCTAGGTGAGGACTACGTACACACGTGCCTGCCACAGGTCGATAAATTATTCAGGAGCAAGACGAACCGCCGACAGGCGTCGTGAGCTAATTAACCTCGTTATCACGTGTGCACGATGGACCAGGGATCGACCGATCGGACGTGTCCTGCAAACCCTCGACCTTCCGGTTCGAGGATCCACTGTGATCTTGAAACCTTGCCGTGTTGTCAATCAGGAGATTTTCAGACACTTTTGCGATCATTTTTCGAAATTTCGTAGTCGATTGCTCGTGGAAGGGAGAGGGTTAAATCTAATTTCAAGTCCAAACGTAGGTTCCGAGGATTTGTTTGAGTGCTTCGGTCAACGTAATCTTCGAGATTAGCTCTACTTTTATCGACCTAAAACCCGAGAAGATGGCCGAACGAAGTGGATCCTCCAACTCTCGTCCGCTATCGAACAATAACGTTAACCGGAGGTCTTCGAGTTAGGATGCGCGCAGCCTGGTTCGTTAATTAAATTCGTTACCGAATCTACACGCGTCCTCGCCGACGTGACCGCTCACCCAGGTTCGACGACCCCACGACCGACGCGATACTTGAACCTGTAAGGCGAACCGTAAACTCCATGGAGCAACAATTGAATACGTGGTCAACCACGTCCGCGAATGGATTTCGAATAATGTATTCTACGCTAGTGAACAATTAAAAATGTATATCGATACAGTTAAAGGTAGAGTTCATCGATCGAACGAACTCTTCTAATTATTTATACCGGTGAGTATCGAGAATGATACAACGGACGAGAACGTGCCTAGTTAATCGAACGAATTTGTTATTGTCGGACTAAAGGCCTCTGCAGTTAGCATCCGCCTAACGAAAGACACCTCAGCTTACGAGTTCGGTCGGAATAATGAACAGTCATCGAATTCGATGCCTCTCGGGTTGCTGAATCACCGGCGCTCGCGTTAATGATCTCCGGTGTTCGCGACCGCCGACTGACCATTATTTCTGTGATTGAAATCCGATCGTAGACTACTTTGACGGTAGATCGAATTATTCAACAGATGGATGAAAAAAGGAAAAATAATTTCCTACTGAAAATTCAAACACACGTTCCGCTTCGTATAATCTTCTCGCGACAATATCTACTGTTCCCCTCGAAACGGAATTTCGTATCGACATCGTCGCGCGTCGATCCAAGCGGAATTGACGTCGTTATCGCGGGTAGGTTTCCAAGTAAAAATGTTCAACGTCGAAGCTACAGAAACGAAAATTGGAACGAAACGATCCACGAGCAAAAAAAAAAAAAACGAAGCCAAGAGTTCCAGCGCGGAGAGAACGTTAGCGAACGCAACAGTCAATACTGCGAGTTTTTACGTTTAAATAGAAGTTAGCTGGAGTATCCGAGGAACGGGATTTTCCAACTGGCATGCCAGTTCTTTGAAGAGTGTTCGACGCTGCGGTCTTGGCTCTTTACTTCGAGCGAAATAACCCAAACAGCGTCGCGGTGGTCAGTTTCCACGAATGCTTTCGCCGACGTGCACGTGCGCTACCGTTTCAGACGGAAACGTGTCCTTCTCGTCTTTGCCTTTTCGAGGATTCCAACGTGTGACGCGGCGACTCGCAAACCCGTCTGACCGCGACGAAACCAAACGAGAATTCCGCGCAGAGAACTCATCGGATGATCAGCTTCCGAAAATCGCGAGATTAATTGCAGTAGAACGTTCGCATCGAAAACGACAGAAACGAAACTGAGAAAATGAAAAATTTGTAAAGGAAAAACGTGGAATGTGGACATTTTTCTGCGTTAACGAAGGTCGAAAAGTCTTTTTCCATTTTGCAGCGAGACGTGGGTCGAGGACTCGAGATCAGCTGATTGAAGCGTACCTAATTATCCTTAAAATAACGCGAAATGCAAAATTTAATTAATTTGTGTACATCTCTGAAAGAGATGGATAGCGCTCTTGAATGAGAAATACGGTATCGGTTTTAGACGCGACTAGAGATCGAATTGTAAAGGATTCGCAGGGAACTGGAACGTTATTTCCTCAACGGCGAGTCGATTCTGTAAACTCGCGGTTTTGTCACGCGTATCGGGAATCTCTGCTGGGAATCGTCTCGCGCTTCTGGCTTTTGAAAAACGAAGACTTTCGGGCAGATAAAGCAGAATTTACGCGGCGTCGTGTCAGATCGCGTGCGAAACGAAACATCCAGGTTGCGCTAAACCAAACGTGAAGTATTCTTGCTTCGCGCGGACAGAAAAGGAACGATAGGATCCGTGACCCAAAAACAAATGACGTCGATGATTCGAATGCGATCGACTCGATCCGGGTGACATTCTCGATGGATTCCATTCGTGAAAACGTAACGCGTTCACCATGATTAAAGATAAAAATGGTGAAACGTTTAACGCTTGGTAACCAGATAAACTAAGTACGATACCGAGAAATAAAATCTGTATATGTATTAAATTCGTCCATACATGCGTATTTATTGGCCACGATCAGTTTGATTTACAATAAAATGAGGTTCGTTAATGATCGACGTTCCGGCTCCCGATAGTGTTTAATAATGTTTCCAGTTTGTATATTCTTTTTTTTTGTTCGTAGATTGTTATTCGAACTTGCCGTTGTTTGTGCCATTTGCATATTTCAGTTTGAATATGTTTTCTAAAGAGGATCCGAAAATTGCGGTCGAAACGTCGATAAATAATTAATGAAGCTAATTTCAAATTAAACTGCTCCGCATAATCCTGGCAAATACTCGTTGAATAATACGTTATAATTCAACGTACGAGAAAGCAGACTATCAGAGTTTCTGCTTGGCTACTAGTCAAGGAGCAGATCCCAGATCAAGGATCGCGTTGGCACAATATTGGCGAAACGTTGAATTACTGGGCAAAGACCATGACTCGCCGAGTAATTAGAGGTTAATTGTGACTGAATAGCAATTAGCACCGAATATACCTGAAATCCGTTTAATTGGTCGCGTGACCCACAACCACCATCGAGTCTTCCTATTCTCTGCAACGGTCTTGAAACAATTATGTTAACAAGCTATCCCGTCCTTCATCGAACAATCAGTTGCTAAGAAATTAATCCCCAAGAAGTCTATCATTAGCAAATAAATCAAGCGTCGACCCTGATCTATTATATCAAGAAAAGAACGTTCTAAAGAAAATTAACAAGATCCATTGTCCTGGCCCAACCTCCGAGTGCCATCGTCATCCATCTCTCCATTCATTATGCGTTGATTCCACATCGACCAAAGAAAATTTACCGCGTCCCTCGACGTTCCACGCATTCTATCGATAACCAACCATGCCAGGGAAATTCCTATCGCGTAGTCAAAGGACCACGACAGAGTCTCTGTGTACACAGCTTAAGACCCTTCGTGCCGTGCGCTCTAGGGCTACCAGAGACCCGCCATCGCGAGGGATACCGCGTCAAGAGTCGCCGCACTAGATTTGCATCTCTTGCAGCTTGGCTGACTCGCAGGCTAATGACCAGACATATTTCCAACCGTTGAGACGGTACATAAAACAACACAAATTAGCGCCACGTAGTATGATAACGGTCTGCTATTACCGTACGGTGTAACCAACGGGTGGAAAAAAGAATTCTTTGTCGATTTATCGCCTAACGAACGCATTTTATCTTATTACTGTGCGAAGTAGCATAAGTAATATCATCGGTATTTTTTTAATAAAGTGGAATTAATAAACTCGAAGCTTGCGATTAACGATAAGAAATAATTGCTGTTGACTTCGCTGAATAAATGCACCCCTTTCACTGCAACGTTCCAAGTCCACGATATATCTTTTTGCACTAGAATGAATTTATCCTACTTCTACGTTTATCTAAAGTCGATGTACAGCTTGATTTGCGTCCCTTGCGATAACTATTGCGATATTAACGAAAGACTGCGCGAAAAGTGATCAGATTTCCTCTCGGAAGGAATTATTTCATCAACGAACACTCGAGTAAATTCTTTTTCCCTCAAAGGAACGGAACTCGACTCGATCTCAGCTAGGAAATCAGCAAAGTGGCTAATTGGAATCCCAGCGTCGATGATATTATAGGATATCCTCGCTAACGGAGCGAACTTTGCGAGATAAGCTACGTATCGTTTCTTTCCGTCATGGCTGCCTGGCCTTTCAAAGCTTTCCTGTCGCTTTACGACTGCAACCCCTCTATTCCTTCTTTTCGCCTTTCATTTCCCGTTTCTTGCTAGCGGGCCAGCTTAATTCAATTACCGGAATAAAGAATTTTATGGACGTCTCGACCTATGCTTTAGACCCTCGTCGGGAAGACATTTTCAGATCGCGTGACGAATTATTGACGAAAAGAGAAACGGCTTTCTACTCACGTTTGCGCGGAGGTACATTTTTAAGTAACAGAACTCGTAAATACATTCATTTTTCCAATCGGATCGCTGGTACTCGCAGACCGAAATTCCCTCTATTTCGTTACATAGTTCAATTTCGATAAGTAACGAATGAAACGGAACCCACGGAGAGCGTTCGTGGCAAGAAAAGTTTTTTGTGTTTCAGCCGAGGTTAATGGCGCCCCCGTGCACCTTATGCTTGACCCACATTCGCCGCAGCACAGAACGTCTCGTTAAAATACGAGGGTGAAAACGTTGGAGGCTCGACGGCGTAAATTCCTCGCTCAAGGTCGGTCACCCTTATGTTTAGTTCGATCATGATGATTACAGGGGACCCTTTCCTTCTTTTTAAAAGAATAACGTTCGAAAATAGCTGCTCGCTGATTTTCCTTCGCCACTGGAGGAGACAAACCTCGCTAGGTAGCGTGATTCAGGAAAAAATATCAGTCTCTCTCTTTACTACATAACATATGTTTGCTTCCCATTTTAGATGAGAGCCTGACAAGGATCGTCATTGTATTCGTAGCGGTGACTCGACCGATCTTGAATGCAACATATCGCGAAAATCTACTCTGCACATTTTCTACATATATCATCAAATTGGTTTCTACATCGAAGACACCAGTCTCTACACGGTGGAGACGCGTACTCCAGTTAAAGCTCTGGGTACTCGAAAAGTCTTCCTTTCAGCACAAAGCCAGGAGTTTTAAGGGCCTTGGCATAATAATATGTTTGCGATGCTCTTTGGAGTCGAGCGAGGAGTCCGAAACAACTCCCAGATCTCGCTTTGCGAATACTCGGGATACCTCGCCATTAGTTCGAAAGGGAAAAATGCAAGACGCAGCACCACTCTTTCTCCCGCGGCACGTCGCGTCAAAAGCATAGTTGATAGTTCGACTTCTACAATGGAAGATACGTCCCTTTCAAGTTTTAGTTCGAGAAATTTTCGTTTCTCCATTTCCTCTTTCTTTGAAATTTGAAACTAAGATCACCTTCTTATGGGTAGACTGGTGCACAAAAAATGACACAATCAGGAGAGTTTCCGCTTCCATTTCCTCTTCTTGTTTCACGCTCTGTTTAAGATAGAGCTACCAAAGTACCAACACCACCAAATCATAAATACTCCGACGTCCTAAGCACCGAGCATCCACCTTCCCAATATCTTTCGACACTCCAACGCTTCCAACTCCCCATCGAGAAATCCAGTTTCTTCCTCCATCTCTTCCACTTCCTCCGCCGTCATCTCTCCTCCGCCTCGTCCGTCATCTCGAGCGTTAATATCAGCCACCAATCTAGGTAATTGGGTGCGGCGCGAAAGCGCGCAACGCTCTCAGGGATTCGTTTCCGGATATCGTATCCGGATCGCGCGGTGGGACTCGTCAATTTTCCAGGCGTCCAGATTAAGTTCGCCCCCTGGAACATAGATTACGGTGACGCGCGCGGCGTTGCTGCAGCTTCCGTGTCCGGGTGTTCGAGGCCGACGAACCGTAACGTAATCCTATCTCGCAGCTCGTGGCGCGATTCGTCGCCGTCCCGTTTCTGTCGGCGCGGATAAAACACGACGCTCATGATGCGATTACACCCGCCCGCGTCACCGGAATTCGTCCTCGATACCGTGTCGCATTATGCGCGCTCCTGTCGCTCCAATTACCACGCTCGAACGTCAAATTGGCGATCCGCGGTCAATTTGATTCGGGCCTGGGGATCGTCCGTCTAACTCTTCCACGGTTTCCCGGTAATTCTGCCGCCCGCAGACTTCGTGGAGCCGATTACAATACCGCTGTCGACAAGTGACGCAACCTCGCTTTCTCCGAGGCATTTCAACTATTTACTCTGGTATTCGTTACCCTCGTAGCGTTGGGACGAAGGTGTATCGCTGCTTAGATTTTTGGGGGTTGGGTGTGAGCGAATGGATGGTGAGATGGTTTGCAGGGGTTGTTTTGAGAGTTGTGTGATCTATTCTCATACGAAGGATCGATGTAACATGATTCAGTTCGATTAGAAGAATACCGTGAGAGTTACAGAATAATCACAAGCACAAGGATTTTGCGTAGAGTCCACCCAGCGATCTATACCTTCTCCGAACTTTCTCGAATAATTTTCTCTTTACCCCAAATCCATCCACATATCCACCAAGAGAGTTTCCAGGCTTCGATACTTGGACTTGCGAAGCGGAAGACGTGTCCCTCTTTCGAGGCTCCTTTAACGAATTTTTCTTTCTCCTCTTGCTGAGCTTCCGCTTTCAGAAGGACCGTTACTCAAATAGCTCGCCTAAGTGAAGTAATCGTTCAGTAAAAAAAGAGTTCCGAGTTCACGGTTCGGCGAGCCCCGCGAGGAATTTCTTTTCTCCGCGCGACACGGAGCCCGAAGCGGAATCCTCCGGCCAGTTGGCGCGCAATCGCGCATAATAGCGACGGAATTATTTTTTCCACAAGCTGAAAATTCCTTTGCTATATCGGAGTGCGCGAGAGAAAGCGACACAGAAACAATTAAAATCTGAATGGCGCTTCACCCGACACCGGAGCGGAAAGCAACGCCTCTTCTTTCCGCGCTTAAACGCCGCGCAGCGAAAAAGAATCCGAGCGGAAAACGATTCCGCGGAATGAACAGCTGGAATCTCGAGTAACCTAATGCTCCGAAGTCCGAACCACCGATGAGAGGCAGAGCGCGCAGCGTACCGACTTAACGGCACCTAACTTCGCCTTCGGACTGCGGCTTTGCGCCAGGGCGAAATTAAAAGCGAGCCGTTCCCTCCTCTGTTTTTACGGTCCGATGGTCGTACCTCGGGCAACAGGAACTCTTTAGATAGTTCCTATGGGAAGCCTTTCACCGAATCAAAAGGATCCGCCAAGTAGCCGGGGTCTTCCTCGACTTTCGTTCTCGTTGCTGGTCTCAATTCGCTCCGTCGAACCGAGGAATTCATTTCCAAAGGATCCTCGATATCCCCCACCCTTCTCGCGTAAACTTGCCCCAGGAATGCATCGACGACTCCTCCGTCTAGGATGATAACGAGCTCGACGTTTTCTACCATCCATTAATTTGAATCCTGTATATCCAGACTGTAACTTCTTAAAGTTGCTAGCTAAGCCAACTTCTTGAGAAGATCCAAATTATTTGTACATGGAATTAGTAGAAATATTGTTTCCATTTTTAACACTAATTTTTCGTCGGATTCCGTAACTCCGAAATTCGAACGAAATTATATCCATCTCAAGGAAAGAGTACTACGGAGTCTACTCGCAGACCGAGTCAAACATTGATCAAAACTGGAAATTGAGATGCGGATTCGTCCATGGCGCGCATCGCCCGCGGCGCGTAGTCGATTCGGAAGGAACCTAGCGTAATTTCATTCGCCAAAAGCCGTGGCATCAAAGTTTAAAGTTCGACGAGATTCTGATGCTCCTCCCTAATGCTCTTTGACTTCTGCTCGCACTTTTGCTTAACGTCGCGAGCTATGAGCCATGGAATTAACTTCCAAGGGAAGGGAGGAGGCAAAGAATATATGCAAAAGGGACTTCATAATCGCGCAGGACTGCGCTCAAAACTGCTGTCCCGTCGTTCGTTTTAACATGTCGTAACCTACTCTCTTTAAACTGGAGCTCCATCGAGGAAATAAAAAGAGTCCACGGGACTTTCCGTCATCGAACAAGCCGAAAGATGCTTCATCCACGCAATGAAATTTTCTATTCCATTCAGGATCAGTTCGAGTGGCTCGAGGATCATCTTCGATCTTCCTCGCGTTGCTGCTTCGGTGCCGATAACCTATGTCTAAGAATACGGACGCAAGAGGGCTTAATTACGTTGTATATGCACCGATTCCGTGTATTTTTATGGTGTTTGTTTGGAGGTCCACGCGAGACTGAAGAATCTACGTCTTTATCATCTCGGAGTCGTTCACCATCACCTTCCAGCAACTCCCACGAAATTAAGAATATCAATCTGAACCCAGCCTCCTCCACAACAACAAAGGACGACAAGAAACTGAATGGACATCCGTCACGCGGTTCTTCGGAAGTTAACGATCCCGACGGGCCATTGCAACCGTTCATTGTCCAATTTCCTCCCGAGTAAAAAGACGCGCAAGGTTTTTCCGCGGCGTGATCGACGGCGGGCAAGATCCTGAGGATATCCTGAACCGCGCGTTGCCAGTCCGAAATGATAATGACGACGGTCGAATCCCGAGTAGTCGGGCGTAGAGACGGAAGTGGCTGGAAATCTGCCAGGATCGCTCCAAGGGCCAGCTTCTGTAGGGGGTTGAGGATAGAACAAACCGAATTTAGTTTCGGCGCATGCAGGATCCTCGGGGTTGCTCGATCGACGCCAGTTCCACGAGGCGATATTCCGCCACCTGCTGACCCGTCATTTCGGCAAACTTCATTTTCCACCGGGACACGTTGACTCGACAAGACATCTGCGATATTAATCCAGAGCGACAGCCAAGACCCTCCGAGCGAGTTCGGTAAGCCGAGCCGCGAGTTTCTTCCCGCGTCACGTGGAATTTCCGCCTGGAAAATGGAACGTCCTCTCGGACGGTGGGAGATCCGACGTTGTTTTACATAGGGAAAACACCAAGCGGCTTTGAGGCATTGTGAAATTCGTCGATTTTAGAGGATATAGCCTCTAGGAGAAGTATCGTAGACATTCCTTTCTTTCCTTTCTTTGCTTAACGAAGCTTAACGAAGCAGAGAGCTAATCGATTGATTAACTAAAGTTAAGTTTAAGTAACCTACACTTTATGCTTGTCTTTGGAGTTTCGTTTAGACTGTCCACTGATTTCTGAACTTACGACTTTTCCACGGCGCAGCGATCGCATTGTATTTGTGCTCGTTACGACCGAGTTCGACTCTATTTAAATTTGAAATTCCGATAGACGCTTCGCCGAATAATAAATCCTTCCGTAACTTCCGACTACGGAGCTCTTCGCGTAGACGAATTAACGGAATGTGCGCAACTACAAATGATGTTAACAATTCTGTCAACCTTGTCCAGGGAACCGCGACCTCGTTCGGTAATTCAGTTTTAACGGATCTGCGCAAATGCATTTCCGCTGCATATAAACTGTAATTATATCCCCGCCCCCTCGTGTATGCCGCGTAATATCCCAGGGCTCCCATATTCGTGAAACGAATACTATTTTTAATAACTTTTGAGACACTATAGAACAACGAGTACTGACGAAAATAGTAAAATTACATAAAGATAAAGATTACATAATATGTTTTGAAATATCAATGTTGTAAATATGTAGTGTATAAAGTAAAAAGATTTTCATATTTTCAAATAGGTACCAGGAATAGAATTTGAAGTGACGTAAAGTTACGTCAGCGGTCGCGAACGTGTTAATATCGTACCTTTAACTATCGTCGAAGTATCCCAAAAATATACGTTTAATTTATAAATAAATCCTGGTTTGCATCGCATAAAGTACGCCACCGGTTTTATCGTAGTGCGCGCGCGTATACTAGAACATAAATCACGAGCTTATATAAAAATCTGACCGCTTGCAACATTATCTCGCCAAAAAAAAAAAAAAAAAAGAAAAAAAAAAGAGGATATTATGGAGAGTTATTCGAACCACAGGCCCCGCCAATGGGAGCCACGACGCCTGCGAGTGTTTCTCTGTACAATTGCCCTCGCATGCAAACAAATCATCGCTAATTCCGTCCCTGGTGACCGTAGAACTGTGATTCCCCGCAAGAATTGCGCTTAAAATGCATCGTCGGGCCGCGCCACGCCCACGAGCGATAAATAAACGCGAGTGGTGCGTGTCGGCGAACTTGGTGACAAACTTGTTTAGCGGCTCGCGATGCTAAACGTCTCCGGAACTCTTTTAAAACTCAATCCCACCCGAGATAGACGGAATCGATACGAAAATTCACGTATCCTATGCAGACATCGCCTTTAGAATTAATTGTTTCAGTTTTTCTGTGTCTCGAGAGCATGTTTTTTAAGAACAAAATTAGAACGTTCAGTTTCATTAGGTCGCGCAGACTAACGACGAAACAAAAATTTTCCAATTCGAACAATGGATCATTATTCCAGCAACGTCATACGCTCCCTTTGTTTCGCGTCCCGATCGAGCATGATGTTTCAGCAACAAGATTGCCAATCGCTCCCGATCTCTCCGGGTGCTTTGTACGCGTGATTCCCGTCATATTTTCCGGCAGCTGTCACCAGGTAAGCCGAGTACGCCCCCCAACCGCGAAATTACAGCGACTGGTGGCAGTCCTCCTCAAGAGAAACGCGTTCGCGTGCCAATTTGCGGCGCGATGACGATTTCGAACACCGAAGAGTCTGCAAACGAGACCCTGGAGCGGATTCCCTGCCACTATTATTAGCGTTGCTCCTCCAAGTTCAGCCAAGTCGAGCTATAACAGCCCCCATTCCTCTCCTGGAAGAGTCATTAGTCGGCAGGGAGGGATTAAACTGCGATAACCCTCGACGAGCGTGGATTTAGTGGCTGATCTAGCATTCTTATTTAGAATAATGTATGAGAGAATCAAGCGCCGCGCCTCTATTGGAATTAATTAAAGTTTATCTTCCACAGAGGGTTATCCATGATTTACAATGCGCTTTATCTCGTCACGGCTCCCCTGCAATCCGATCGATCCGGATATACTATCTATGCAAGCTACCGTTTCGTGAATTCTTCTGAAAGGACTATTCGAAAAGGGAATTTTTCTATTCGGCAGTATCATTGTTTGTTTCTCTATTTTATAAAAGTACGTAATCTATTTTAGATTAATTATAGGTACCTATTGGCCCAGTCTTGCTTGTTATAACTCATCAGTCTTGCACGTATGCTTTTTTTCTCCGTATCGTATTTATCACAATGGATAAATTCTACTTCCTCCCCTTCGACGAATTTTTAAATTGCTGAACGGGTTCAATAGCACGCAGGATCGAGGTACGCATCTGGCCGTTGCGAATCGACTGTGTTTTTGCCGCGCGTTAAACGTTTGCAGCCAATAGCGGATTGCGGTTCCCATGGCGGAACGGTTTTGCCGCGTGTTACGCGGCTGCTGCGGCGGTCCGCAAACCGACGCTGACAAGCGGACGAACAACCGCTAACAACGGTTAACGATCTTCAATGAAACAATGAACAACGATGCGGAACGTTGCCACACAGATCCGGTCACTGCGAGTTTAACCCTCCTTCGAGCGTTTACTACGCACTTCGACCATTCGATGTTTGCCATTTAAATTGTCTTTTCCGGCTGATTTAAAGCCTCTGCGCGTGCGAGTCTAGTTCAAGTTCGATGTAAAAACGCTTCAGTATTTTCATCATCAGGTGAAAAGGTACTCAGGGTGTTAGATAAGGATGGATAAGCAGGAAAAGTCTTATCGAAGAGACATCTAGCTAATCTAGCATTGTCAGTCTTTCACTTCCTTTCGAAAAGATTGTAAATTACAAACTTCTGTAGGACCTAGATATGTATGTATGTACCCACGTTCCATACAAAATTCCCCACAGTTTCTAACTTCGTTCTCTCGTCTGCGACTATTCTAGAACTCTCCAGGTATAAAAGAAAAATGGGTATACTATATTCCTACCTTCCACCGCGGTCCCGACGTTCCGAAACGCCGTGACGGGAGCTGGACGCAATTTAATTAAATGCAATTGAATTCCACGCGTCCAAGAGTCCACGGTCGTTGATCTATCTCGCGACTACTCCGTCCGGTCGATCCAACCGTGCGTAAATGTTAAGTCCTAGGGGAATCGCGGTCCCGTCAATCTAATTGCGCCGACACGATGGTTGCCCCCGACCCTTTCGATTTTACTGCGCGCGAATTAAGACCGAGTCGTGCCCCCGATTCGCGGTGGAGCAGTTCCAAACAATTCGGACAATTACGCTCGATTAATTTAGCCCAACTATTCCGGGGGCCGTATTAACTAAAACGTATTTCGAGCAACACGTGGAATAATTCATGCATCTATGAATTACTGGGCGGTTAATGGGCGAGAGCAACTCCCGAGTTTCGCGAGGGGCATTATCGAAATCGCTCGGTTAAGAAACGGTACACTCGATCTGATTTAGTTTTGCCGCGTACGTGCTGCATGCGATTTCAGTTTCTGTTGAAACCCAACGGAAACGCGCATTAATAATAATAGCTGGGGGGCCATTAGTCACTCGTGTTTAATGTTTTCTATCGATCTTCGGATAGCGTCTCGCAAAGCACCTACCGGATGATCATTTGAATCCGTGAATGATCGCACGTGAGAAATTCTATAATAGGTTCATTTTTTAGGAATTTGCTAGTTTCCATATATTCGTTTATTACATGTAAATAACGAATCAAGTGTCAACGATGCCCTCGCTTAGCTACCATTTATCATCAAACGGGAGTTACGAATGGGAACAATAAAGTAAAAGAAGGACGCGGCCATAAATCTCGAAAGACAGTCGATGTATCGTTAAAGAAACATAAATCATCGTTTCGCGCGGCTGGAGACGCGCCCTTTCGTCGGAAACCTTATCCGTTAGGTCGATTCCATTCGCCACGGACGAGCTAGCGTTTCCAAGATTTACTGCGGCCTAAAATCGAAGTCGATCGCGCCCAAACTATCGTGCTCGACTTGCGTAATTCGTTCTTCCACGAACGACCGCTAATTCGAGCCGGCGCGATGGCTCGCGTGTTCCTCCGCGATTTGTGGGGCCTCTCTCTGTTCGACGATCACGCGTCGCTTCGGATCTCCTCGATAAATAATTCCCCGACTCGAATTGAATTTCAGTTGAGATTAATCCCGGTCGTGGATCGTTTTTACGGTGGAGAGGAAACAAGAGCTACCACGCTCGGGAGGAAAATCGTTCCGTGCATCGGCGAATTCATTCGTTCGCTGAGAAATATTGGAATGTTCCGGAAAATACCGAGCATTTGGAAACATTTAATGTTTGTTAAACGGCCGGGACTGAAATTATTTCAAGCGTGACAATCTGCCGGTGGGGGGGGGGGGGGCGGGGGGGGGGGTCACAGTTCCGATTGCAGTGCGAAGGCTTATTTTAGTTTCTTGATACTAAATTGTCGACTCCAGTTTGTTAACTTGTGTAGGACAAGTGATCTAGAAGATCGAATATGGCGGTGTAATCGAAAGAGAGGGTTGATCGAGGAAGACGTGATTGACCTTATCCCGCTACCTCTTTTAAACACTTGATTACCCCGTCAAATTTACCCTACTTCTTTTGAGGCTTTAGCAATTTTCCCATACTTTCTGCTCCGTTCGTCGCTAAAGGCGGGTTTCGAGGCTATCGTGGCTTTTCCTGTATCGCAATATTTCTCTAGAGTCAGCTACCTTCGGCTGACGTAGTCCCTTCGCGACGGATCCCATCTATTTTTAAGCGACGTGGAACTCGATGCATAAATCGAGTCTAGATGGAAGTATCAAGACGCGACCACTGCGAACGTAGCACTTTACTACGTAGATATTCAGTTCGCGTTTCGCGTTTAATTATAATCGTCTGTTCATTCGTTGCGAATAGTTCGAAATAAAACCCTAAATACTCAAAAGTTTCGACTCTATTCTTTCTCTTCGCCAAGACCGAGTTTCGATATTCGTACGACACCCAAAAACAGACTTCTCTCTCAGAATTTTGTACTAGAAAAGTATCGATACCAGTGACCTCGCCACCAACGCGCGCATAATTTCCCCCGGAGTCGCTTTTGACGTCGCCCAAAGGGCGCCGGGTTGCACGGGGGTTGAATCCACCCTCTGTGTTCCTCGGTCTCGGTGTTCGACGTTCGTCGTCAGGCCGCAGCTTTCATAACCGAGACCCTCGAAGATCTCGGCTACGTGACGAGCGTGCGCTGCGTGCGTCGAGTGGCAAGAACACGTTCGAGAACGGATGTCAGCGCGCAACGTAACCCTCTCGTGTGTCGCGTACCCGTCACAAAGGCGAGCACGACATCGTGCAACAAACCATCCCCCCATTCTCTCTGTCCCTCTGTGAACAATGACTTGCCACGAGGCAAGTGTGCGATCTAGACGCCAAAGAAGTTGCAGACTCGTTACAACGAGCGCTCCGTGAGCGGAATTCCCGACGCTCCCGAGGAATCTTGAACCAACCGGTATCGCGCGGCTCGGGGATACACAGTGGTTTTCGCGATAAAGTGTTTGTCGCGACAACGCCAAGCTAAATCCGAAGCTAGGGGCTTCTGTAAACCGAACATAACGTCTGTTTCCTACGTTGTTCCGCGAAAGGACGGAACTCGTTCAACTTTCGCGCTGGTAAGAGCGTAATTGGTGCGGAAGTTACGAATGTAATGAAGAGTGGAGCGAGTAATAATACGGTTAGACGGTCGGGGTGGAGCGTGAAATGTGGAATGAAATTTGTAATGTAAATTGAGAAGCGCGAAAGATGTACGACGAAATACGAAACATGCGAACATGTAAGAGTATAAACGTATACTCGTTGGTTGGAAATGAGAACGACTGAATGGCAGACGCAATAAAAAATGATAGCATCTAAATACCGTTACTGGAAATCAGTTGCATTAATATAATCGCGCCGATCTAATCGAATAGAAGCATCATAGTAATCGTATCGCGATCAGGTAATTAAATCCAGCGTAGAATCACTTTCCTACGTTTGCCGCAGCATTTTTATCTGTCATATCGTTCTCTTCGCCGTTGTTGGTTTTACGTTTTCCCCGATAATCATCCTCGTGGAACGCATTATTGCGCAACGTGTATCACAGCCGACGTAACGATGGTTTCAATTAATTCGAGTAACCGTGCGAACTAGTGCCGACTAATTTCACGCCTGCTTAAGTTCAATCGATTCCTTCTCGCCCCGGCTCTCCTAAAGGGAATATAAATGCGATTTGCGCCACTCTAAAGCGCGCTTCTTTTAAACATGCCGCACATTGTTCTCTTCTTCCACGTTTCACGTGACACCTCACTTTCGCCTTTTCCATGTTTTATCCTACTTTTTTTATTAACTTATATTATGACTCTATAAACTCCAATTTACTCGTACAATCTTCGTATTTTATCCCACTTTTTCTACTACCATACATTATGACTCCATAAACTCGAATTAGCATATTCGTTGCCTTCTTAGGGCGAATGAGGTCAATTTTGATTTCAAGTTTCAGCTCTGACTCATCTTCTCACTGAAAACTTTCATGTTCAACAAAAGTATCTACGAGGTCAAGTTTGAGAACAATCGCCCTGCTTTATATCTTTCACGAATAGCCAGCGAAACAAATTATTGACTCTCTATTAACCCGAAACGTGAGCTTCGACATCAGAAATCATCCATCTTCGGCGTTCGATTTACGATGCAGAGGAAGAAAAGCCGAAGTAGCCCAAAAATCGCGGGTACAATGGTTCGAATGATAAAAATAGGGAGTCGCAGAGCATTCTTCCGCCGTATGCGAAGTTCGTCAATAAAAGTTGCGCGTGCACGGGCATAAAGAGTAGGCAAGAAGTGGCTAGAATTTCGGGGGCTCAGCTCGCTCGAGAGCACATCTATAATTTACTGTGTGGAATGGGTTCGAGCCACAACCGTCGTTTCCGGCTCCTGGCTGGCATCGTCCTCGAAAGCAGTCGGTACACACGCGGTTGCTTCTCCGCGAAGCCACTTTGCACGGATTCGCGTGAACGGCTCGCCGTCTGCAACTGTTGCTTCCCTTCGAAAGTGACGATTTCGATGCCGGATTCCGTGTTTCGCGCGAACGCTGAAGATCGTTACGATTCCATATAGGTTCCATCTAGGCAAACCGCGAGCTGGGTGGAGAAGCGCCACGACGAAATTGGTACAAAGGGTGATTCCGGAAAGTAGGACAAGCTGGATGGAAAAAATTGTTACAGGGAAGGGTTGGTCCTGCGTTTTCATCGAATCGCTCTTTTGGATCAACGGTGCGAGTGAACCTCTTGCATTTCGCACGTAGTACGCCATAGCTCTCTGTCCGTCGCGATAGAGATGTCCCAGCGTTAGCACGAGCGGCTATTTACTTAGGAAACATGGCTAGCCGTTCGCAATGCTTCGCACCGACAATTTATATTCTCCGCGGTTCTTCCGAAAGCGTGGCTCTAACTAGCGACTCATTTTTTGTACGTTTATATCGTGCATCAGTTGAAGGAGACGCGATACACGGGAAAAATGCTTCGTTTCATCAGACGCGCGTACGTCTGGTTTGTTCCCAGGGAAAAAAAATGGCGGTCGTTCCACTCGCATTTGACTTAGTTTACGCGGTGCTCGTTTTTCACGCGAGGACTAAAGTAGCGCTATCGAGGAACATGGGTCGACCATGACGTGGCGATTTTTATGGAATTTTTCACGCGACTCGGAAGTTGTAAATGAAAAATATTCGTCTCTTTGTGAACTATTATAATTTTAGTCAGTTTGCATATCGTTTAACGACGGAATATAGTGGTAATGAAAAAATTAAACAACGTTTCTGTTCGCGGTCTACCTTCCAAACAGAGACCTCGATAATTCGTAACAAACTCGCGGAACACTTTCAAAAATGTTTTAGGCCCTTGACACGGTCGATTCATCGAATTAACCCTCGGAAAATGGTTAAACGTACGTCAAAAGGGTCGCCAGAGCGCCATTGGATTATGCTCGACAGGGTGAGTGAACAAGGAAAATCGAATTACGGTTCCAACGGCGGGGGTGTGTCGATCGATCGACTCGATTCACGGACCACGTGCCACCCCTATTCGCGACTGGCTCTGTTTATCGTTGCTTTTACTCGGGGAACAATAGAACGGAAGTTTCAAGGCTGTCGCGAACCTCCGACTATGGGCACGATGTCAATCGAAACGTAAATCTCAGGCGACATCGTAACTTGGAATACTGAACGCGAAATATCTACGGATCAGACTCAGAAAATCCGCGGAAAGATAGAAGCCAAAAACTAGCAACATCTTATTTGAATGATAAACGAACGTATAGCATATACAGTGACGATTTACGCCAATTTTGAACCCGAGTAGGAGTTGTAATTTGGCGCAGCTCGAGTATCTTTTATATTTCTCATAAATCGAATCGAGTAGTCGACTCCAAACGAGCACGAGACGAACGTTCCAACGAAGTCGTAAAAAGAGCTCGCGACTCATTGACGATCATTTACACGCGTCACACGCGGCGACCAGTCTTTAACGAGCATATTCGGGCCGAGCGATCTTCATCCTTCGGCGACTTTATTATCGAGTTTTACGGTCGACGCGCGTATCTTCGCGGAGAAATTGCGAGATAACTGAAATCTCTCGAGCAAACGCGACGACAAAGAGCCGCGATGGATCGATTCGGGACGAGGGGACTTCCCCTCGCGAACCCGTGCAACTGCCTCCCGTGGCTTGGTTGGAGTGCGGAATCGTGCTACATCTGGAAATAACGACGCCACGAGCGTGCTCCACTCGTGATCTAGGAAAATTCAACTGTCTCCAATGTAGAAATCTTGCAAGAGAAGATTTTTCATCTTATTCGTTAGCGTTATTTGTTTTTAATCGGTATGGCCTCGCTAGACCACCGGTGTGCGTACTCCATTTGAAAAAGAAGCTATAGTAGGGCTTCCAAGTTCTCTTCCTTCGGGAAAATTTCTAACGCTCTAGAGAAGGTGCAGCTGGCGAATGTTATCCACTTCATAATTAATTTTTTCGACATTGCATGTTTGTGCGTCGCATGCTTCTCGAAATTGTTCGTGTCCATTTCATTCGAGTTTAGAATACATCGCATCGTAAATTTTTAAAGAGAAGGATCATCGAAGAGAACGATCCGTATTCGAGCAACCAGAAAGAATGGGTTTCCTAATGGGTCACCGCGATCCTGCGCCTGTTAGACACATTTCCGAGTGCAGTGGCATGATGTATGTCGCCGCTGCCTGTACTTGACGTAACTCGCGAGCGATGCAGCTCCAATTTGGTAAGACAGGCGTGCAAGTCGATTTCCTTCGTGCAACGTGCGCGCAGATACAACCAGCGATACGTTGATGCATGGCTTCCCGTATTACCGATACGGTATTGGAAAATGGAGATCGCAACGGTTCGCGAATTACGTAATTCGTCCCTGGAGAGGAGAGGACTCGCGAGGAGAACGTTAGATATCCTGTCTAGCGACGCGTTCTTTCCGAGATTTACCACCGAACCGAACGACTTGGTATTTGGAGGATCGAAACGAGTTAGAATCGGCGAAAAGGTGGAACTAAGATTGAACATTTACGCCGTGTCCCTAGAGATGTCACAAAGTTTGCTTCTCCAGTTGCTACAAAGTCATCCCTGTCGCTTCTGAGGTGTCTTAAAATGTTGGACATTTTTCCAGAGATTCTAACACGTCGAACTTTGATACAATCTTAAATGTGCGAGTCCAGCTCAAGTGACGATCGTGAAATTCATTTTTAACTTTGACAGAGTCCACGTGAATTCCGGAATAAACGACGATATGTTCTTTAAAACTATACATGTTTATGTATAAACTATAACTATGTACAGTCGAGCTATAACTCGGTTTATGCATATACAGACCCACCTAAAATGCTAAACTGCTAAAACCGTCGTTTAAAAAAGCCAAAACAAAAAAAAATACTTCAAACGAGCTCCCTTAAAAGATTCATGTACCTTCTAATTTTCATTTCGACTCAGTTTACCCACCTCGTACGAGCGGTAAAGATACTAAAATTTTCCCCGTAACAACCGAGAGCGCCTCTCATGAGCGAAATTACGACTAAATAACGCTCTCGTGACGCGAAATTGAAGATGTAACCGGAAACTCCGATGCGGCGTCCATTAACATATTTCCGTCGCGAACGTAACGCAACGCTAAATACGCTAGCTACATTTCGTCGTTAACTCGCTGCCAGAAACGACGAGCCACGCATAATCAGCGTTACAGTCCATTGCTCTCTGGTGCCCTGTAGACCTTCCATCCTTGCGCGGCGTAATCCTGTGACGTCCCGCGTTAAGGACCGTTTCGTGTTACCGACGAGCGAGTTGCAGCGTCCCTTGGGTGGCATCGGGACCGTAATTGTACATTTCGAATCACGCGCCGTGGTCGCGACGCGAAAATTCCGCCAACAGACAACTACGGCCGAAATACATCGCCTCGTTTGCCAGAACCCTCCCGATTTCTAGTAACCTAGCAACAAGTTCCGTTTCTTCCGATTCTGTTCATCGGGGAACCTCGCCAGCTGCCCCAGGGATTCTGGCGAGGGATAGAGAGGTTGGACGATAACGTACCATGGAATAATTCGAGGGGTATTTTTGAAAATAAACCTCTACACGGAACTTTCTATCGGTCGTTCGAAGAGGAAATTGAAAAAGAATCTAAGACGAAGATTTTGATATCTATTTTGAGAATACATCGTTCGGTATACCTTCCGATAGAATTTTATTCGAAACATCTTTTCCTATAAAAAGCTCCCTCTTTGAAGGCCATCTTCTCGCTAACGTTGAATAAATGTACGATATCAACATCCGCGAACTTGAGCAAAATAAAGAGTAACCCTATCATCCGTTACAGATGCTTCTATCGAAGCAAAGACCGTGCCATTGTTTGGAGTTCTCATCTCTGGCTACTTCTATACTTGCACGAGCTTTCATCTTCCCCTTTTCCCGCAGCTATCGAAGTTCCGCCGTACACCTGTCTCAAACTACCGTCGCGCAAAGTACTAAACATCTCGTAAAGTATTTCCAAGCGCCCCCGCCTTTCCAACCCCCATTCGTTTTCAGATCCCCGTGAACCCCGGCAAACTCCATTCGTTTCGTTTCCATGCAGACGACTCTGGTCGTCTCGAAAATTCAATGGAGTTTCTCGGTTCCGCTTTTAGCCTGGCCAGAGAGATACCAGGCATTAGCGAGAGTGCAACGGCGGGGACGAGGGAGGCGGCGGGGACTATAATGAATATGTTAAACTCCCCGGTGTCTCGCGGACCTTCGGTGTTTCGCGCCAAGGACTCCGACTCGACTTTGTTTAAGGAGCTTTCATTGTGCGCACCACCACCCGCGACTAATACACCCGCGGTGGACGGAGGAACAACGCGTGGGACCGGAAACGGAAGAATGGAGGAGCGATTAAGGGGATACAACTCCGGTGAGAGTTCTTGGGTACCCCATTTTTCTGTTTACCGACGCTCCAAGTAGATGGTTCTGGCGTTGGAACGGCTCCGGCACTCGTTGCCTCTTCGTTTCCGTTTTATTTTTCTTTTTTTTTTTTTTAAATTTGTTTCGTTGCAACGTATTAACGGGTTACGGTGTATCGACAGCGTGGAAAATAAAGAGTAGCCTGTCACGAGCAACGTAAGTCGAGGGGTTCGCAAAAAGGCCCTGGAACACGTCCAATTTTCGCTCCTTTTCTGGCGTATCGTGATTCCCTTTGTCCGTTACAATGGACCGCGGAGGCTGCTTTGTGCGCACCGCGCTGCGTAATTTTCGGCAGCCTATTAGCCTGCCAACGAAGAAATAATTTGCAACGGAGACCCAACGGCGTGTCCGTTGGGGAGATGACTTTCCGCCACGGGTTCAACGAGTGACCCCAAAACGAATTCTTTGTACCCTCTTTCTATTCCCTTCGAAGAAGAAAAGTCTAGTTTGACACTCTGGAAATTCGATGACGTTTTAGGGTAGTAGTCTTTCTCTTCTAGGTGAAAAAATAGTTTATTACATTCGTTACGGTTTCGATCGATTCGAACCATCAGAGGTGGTTGTTACAATCGCGCCACCATGTTGAATCCTGCTCTACTCCACGTGGAGTATTATTCCTAACTAGTAAACAAATCGACCAGGACGAGTGTAAGGTCTCGCTTATTTTGTAATATTTCGACACAAATGTTTCCGATGTATTGAACATTCTTTCTGAACTTTTCTATCTAAACGATCCCATAGTTCCGCTATAAAATTTTATATGGCACTCAGAACATTTAATATTATCAATTGTTGTTAAATACACACCTAACATAGAAAGTAGTAATTAAAGGTAGTAAATGTCCACATATTTACGAATGAGGTTGTACGTGCACGAATAAACGTATCTGTTGAAGGGCTGGTGCGCCCTTTTATGAAGGACGGAAGCGAAGAAAGCGGATACCGGCACTGAATTTCGCGAAACCGACAAAACGCGCAACGCTTTGAACGTACTCGATGGCGAACATTAACCGACTGATTGATTGGCTTCAAGGAGACAACAAGCGTCGGCACGGTACGAAAAAAAAAGTTGTTTACCACAGGTGCTGGAACGGTTGAGACGCTCGTTCGAATTTAGCGTCGAGAGACTCGGCGCAATTTCGAGTTTCGAAATATCAATTCCGAGACAGTGATACGTTTCAAAAATTCATGTCGAGCACTTTGGCTGCAAAACGATTCGTAAAACTTGGCACGAAATTGGTAAAAAGAAAATGTGTGCCCCTTAAAGGTTTACGATTAACAGACCGGCCGCGGTCGTTCCCTCGCGAAATCGTCCACGGAGGAATTTCTCGAGGTCGACAAGGGGGTCGAGGAAGTTCGCGAAAGGGTGGTCTCGTCGAAGAGCAGGAAACGCACGGGGAAACAAGGGGACGAGAGTGCAACTCTTCGTTGTTAAGGGAACGTAAAAGCGAAACACCGTCGTGGAACCTGGGCGCCTCTTGCTCGCGGAATAGAGAAACTGCGGAGGATGGAGGGAGAAGGGAGGAGGAGTGGAAAACTGGCAGTGTGCGAACTCGGTCGTCGTTCTTTCGCCAGGTTTCCCTTGTGTTGCGAGCAAGCTCGATGTTTGTACCTCGCGAGGTGTATTTCTGAACTGTGCGGCGCACGGTTACAGCCACTTTGTCCCCGTGTACTTTGGGAAATTTCAAGTTGAACGCCCCTCGGACGAGGAGGGGGACGAACCGAATGGGGCAACAACGATTCCCGTGAAATTTAGCCACGTTCGAAACAATTTCGCTACTTTGCCCCAGTCGCGAAGGAAAGACGTTAGTTCGCCGAACATAAAGAGATACCCCGTTCTATTTTTGTTACCTGGGGAGTCTCGAAATAGGCGACGATAAGAAAACGGGAATGGTAAGTGTGGGGAATTTGGTCTGGCATGTGACGAGTAAACGCGAATGTCGTTGGATCTATAAGACGTTCGGATCTAAAAATTTTGTTGAGGAAGGGCAGTACTTTGCGCATAAATAACCGCGTAAAAATGTTCTACTGGGGTTTAAATAACAAGCAGGACTGCTCGTTAATCGCTAATAATTTCCCACTGTTCGTGCAATCGAACGAAGTATGAATTATAGATGACAGTCGCATTGCGCGCGGTTGCATTATTCAAAATATTCGGATGGTCTATTTAATCTATTTAATTTTCACGTAGTCAGGAGATCGGCGATCCGTTACGCAAAATTACTGCGAATATGCCGGTGCGTGTATTATTAAATTGAACGAAAGTAGAGCTCGTTGATAATCCCGTTTCACGAAAAGTGGTCCAAGTTTAAGAAGCATCGGTCCACGGGGTTAAATCCTCCCGTAACTGCAAGAGACATCGGTACAACTGTTTATACTTTTAAATTTCCGAAAGCGCTTGCCAAAGTCCTACGCTCGATATTCGAGCGAGTTCCGCGGCTAGTAAATCGAGCGGCTCTACGAGCAAGGAACGTGCAACGACACGTAAACATCGAGTTCCACGGCTGGACATTCGAATCAGAAGGCCGTTTCCGGCCTCGAAGCCACGGGGAAATTGAAGGTAATTCGGAAGTGGCTACTTTCAAACGCACCGTGGATTCGATATGGTCGTTCTTTCCGTTCAAAGTCTCGCGTACCTCGTTCCTATATCCCGGTATTCGATATTTTACACGTTCGAGTTCGACGAAACACGCGAACCTAGGATACATTCGAGGCACGGAGTTCGAAAAATGTATACAGACTGGGAGGAACTGGTAACAAAGCCAACGAGAACCTCCGGCGAACGTTCGAGGATCGTAAATCATGCAAGGACCTAGCGAGCATCTCTACCGAGGCTGATTTCCACGCTTGCAAAGTACGCGGAGAATTAAAAAGACGAAATAAAATGGAGTGGGTACATTTACTGCACTCGAAAGGTCTGCCACTTTTAGAGTGGTACCGTTTTTGATATTATTTCGGTTCCGTATGTTGCGGTAAATCTAAATAACGAACGCTGTCTTCAGCTGCGCCTTTAAATCGATTTTACAATTTGCGTCTGAAACCACTCTATCGCCAAACGCGAAATGCAGCCGTGAATTAATTCCGCTCCGACTCGTTCGAAGAGTGTTTCTAAACAAGTTTCGAGCAAGGTATTTTTCCAGCGTTTCCAACAGGTCCGAAACGCTCGTCCGCGAAGAGGGAAAAACACAAAAAGACTGCGCGCGTTCAGTGGACAGTTCCTCGACAAGCGACCGACTCAATTCCGCAGGCCTGTCCCATTCGCGGCTCCGAATTCCGCGCTTCGATGGAACGTTCGAGGACAAATAAAGGACGGAGAACAAACCGAGTTAAAAGAGGCATCCGCCAGACGGATTCCCCTCAAAAGGGAACCGCGATCCAATTACCTCGTTGTCCGCGTTCGGTTCGCCGTCTCGTTCCCTCCGCGCGAGCCAAAATTCGCGTCGGATTCGCTCGCGCCCCGGATGCCACTTTGGATTATCTCGTGCGTACTAATCCGCCGACACGGTGTTTGAGCTATTATTCAGCCGGTTACAGGCCACCGAGAGGCGCCTAGGTAAATATGCTTCGAAAGACAAAGGAGATTCGCAAACGCGCGTCACGGCGATGACTGACGACGCGCGGATAACGTCGCGTCTAGCTCGCGAAGGATTGTCAGTCGAACGATCTAGCAGACTTACTGTAAACGCCTGAGATTCGAGCTGGTTGATTTCGCTTGCTAACGGTCCAAGCGTTTTCAGGCATGTAAACAATGACCGAAATAAAAAATGTATTCTCGTTTGAATCTCGTTTATTTATATCGAAATGTCAACTAAAAGATCTAAATCTAAACATTCGTGAAACAAAGTTGGGATTTTGCACGTGTTTCCTAGTTTTAAATATATTAATGTCGCAATATGTCACTTCAACGGTGTGACCTAACCCAGACCTAACGCAGCGTAAACACGCGATATTTAAATAATACCGCGAAGTAGATGTTTTTCCCGTTCGGTAGAAAATCCAACGAATACGATTATAATTTTTCAGCGGGCCTCCGACGTTTACACCGATCCATCTAAATGAAAATATGGGGCGTTCGACGATGTTTCCACTGTGAGAAATCAAAGGAAAATACTCGGTCCTCTGTCAGGATGATTTTTTATTTGCAAGACGTCGTTGGCTCAGCAATATTTCCGTGGCAAAGCACAATATCTCGATGGTTATCTCGAGGCAGAGAATTTTAAGAGCTAATAATGCACCGTTTCGCGAGCATATTACGTCCTCCGAAATGCAATATTCTGAAAGCCGATTTAAACAGACAGCGGAAGAGAGTCTTTTCTGTTTGTTCCACGCTCACGTAACTCCTGAATGGAACTCGAGGCTAGACGGTGGGATTAATTTAACCGAAGATATACAAGTTTTCTATTTAGAAGAAAGAAAAGGGATGAAACAGTTTCGGTCTCGAGTGCCAAGTATAGACGTTTCTCAGCTTGGAATCATTTATCAAAGTAGAGGAAAAGAGAAACACGCGAAACTAAACGAAATTTTTAATAGAAATTTCAATTGAATTCCGAATAGAACTTTACGAAAGGGTGAAATATTCGATCCATTCTTACAGTGTTCGATGACATTATTCGATTGCCCTGACGTAATATGTAGCGTCCAACGCACGGATATCCGATTACTCGCAACCCTTGCAAATATGCGGTGCTGCTTTGTGTTACGCGCGCCCCTAGGAATGCCCGCAGTGCTAACATTTCCGATATTTGAGCACGATACGATCCGTTATTCGTCGTGGCCAAACATAAATCACTAGGCGTGCATGTTCTGGGATCCGTGGGACAGTCGTGGTCGTATTCGATGCATGCACACCCTTGAGGAACGTGATCGATGGAGAACAACCCCCCTGAGGAACCATTGCCTCTGACTTGTTGCTCGACCCTTTGTCGAAGACCTTACGATATCTACAATTCTACAAACGATTAAAGTAAAAAAGTAAAAGGAGAGAGAAATGGATGCTCCCCACTAACGAAAAATCGTATCTTCAATTTCTCTGCTCCACAGAAATATCATGGTATCGTCGATGATTCATCGTGTCAATATTTTTGGTTGGACAATTCTACAGATAAGATTCCCCGAAAATCTTTCCACGAAATATCACAAATGGCTATCACAGTCGTCCCGGAAGAACTTTATCAAATACGAGCGCGAAATTGACGTATCGGTGGCTGTTATCTAAAGGTTAATAGCACCGAACTGTGTCGCGATCGCGAAACTTCGCGATATTACTGGAATGTCGTTACGTCAGAGTTGTTTACATCCGGTCCCGTGGCGAGAAAGACGGGGAGCGCAGATCGATTCGATCGGAAGTGGCACCGATCGAGCAACATTTCTGCGCGAAAACCTGTACGCCGCTTTCCGCGTCAGAGATTAATCGAGTGTGAAACGGCGGACTGGTTTCGACGCATCGTGTAATTCCAAGCATGTGAGCACGGTAGCGCGAAACCTAGATCGCGGCTGTACGAATATTAGCGTTTCTGATTAACGGCCTGGTTGAAATAAAATTACGAATCTAGTTCCCAAAGGATGAGAATGTAACGAGAATTCGTGAATGGCGGGACCGTAAAGGTCGGGGGTCCCGTAAAAGAGAAAATGTAAAAATGAAAAAGAAATCATGCGAAAAGCAGGACTCGCGTTGCACGCGTTGAAAATGAAAGGTTTAAAGGGGTAATCGAGCAGGGAGCCTCCCCGCAATTTGCCTTCCCACGAGCAATTCGCGCGCACGCGAACCAAACGTGCGTTTTACGCGTGCGACCCATTTAATAATCGCCAGGCCTGCTCGTGCAAACTGATGATTCGTTAACGACGTTAACAACGACTGGCTTGTTCCACCCTGGAATTGAGTTCCCCCGTTACAACTGAGATCTTTTCAAACAAGGTATTATGGCGTGTAACTGCCCCGACTAACTACTTTGTCGAATGCGAGTCCGGTTTCGGACATTTTTAACGGAAACACTATCCAATGTACAAGCTTCAAATTAAGGACATAGGGTAGTTCACATTTTGAAGTGCGATTGATAAAATGTACGTTGAAAAATATTGAAAAATTACGAGACACCAGATCTTTCTCGGAACATGTTTACATACTTTTCTATTCTGGTGTCTTTACTAGGGGTAAGACCCAATGGGCCTACGAAAAGCTCGGCTACCTCGGGTTCGCTAAATCCGTACTATAACTGTACTTTATTAGAAAACACACCTACAGTGCCTGAGGGTGTAATACATAAGCATTTTATATATAAGAATTTTTCATTTCAAGGATAGAGCAGAATTTGCATTTAAGAATCGTGGCTCTCCGATGTATCTTTTTTTTTTTTAAAGGGAACTTTAATTCAGTCGGTGGATGAAATGTTGGACGTTAACGTATGAAAGGAAGAAAATTTAAGCAGATTCAACCGGTTGGATCGGCATCGTTTCACGGGTGCTCCAGGGCCGTTCAAATAGGGGATTTCAATAGGTGGAGGAACGGTTCCGGGTAATCGGAACGGGCGATGATTTTAATTGAAATTTCGATAGTCGAATGAACATTCCGGGATTGAAAAGGCAATTAAGATCGAAGGGGCGATATATCGGTGGCTGTGACGCAAATTCGTAATGGAACTCGATTTTGCCCGGGATGTGTTCGATTCGCTGAAATAGAGATTGGTTCTTCGCGTGAACCGATCCACCAAATAAAATAGCGAATTCGCGCGAGCTTGATCAAACTATCGATGTTATCTCTAATGGTGGCGAGCGGGGATTGGCAAAATTCTTATCTCGATAAAAAATGTCCAATAACCGGTGACAGGAAACAGGTTTGTATTGTTACTGCGATACAGGCTGTGGGTAGATAAAAGATAAACATCGCAATTGCGATATGGTTAAATAAATTTTTCGATTAATAAGCATTCTGGCATTGTCTAATGTTATTTGATAGATAGATGAATATATTTTAAACAAAAACTAAAAATATAAAATAGTTCAATTTTACTTAATACATAGTTTCACTGCCAACATCGTGAAACAATTATACTTCGCCTAATAATTAGTGTATATAATTTCATCAATCGTAGAATAATAAAGACGTAAAAGTACATAAATCGTATTTAAAAAATTGAACCTTCCACTCGAATAAATTCCAACTATAATTTCGTTTCTTATCCACTACTCGAATAAAAGTTTGCCAATTTCCGTTTCCAAGTCTCTTCCACTTGCTCGGTGATCCATTCTCAGCTGGACGAGGACATTTAAATGCCCTTTGTATTCTGGCCAAAGGACATTTAAATGTCCCCGTGCATTCTGGCGGGTCTTTCGACCCGAGCGAGTCCTAAGTGCAGGCAATTTCATTATTTTTCAAACGCTGAGGAAAAAGTCGCCTCGCTCCGAACGAACCGTTAACGATTTCCATCCTTTAGTCGGGGGGTCGGAGTTAAATTAACAACAATCAAAGGGAACAATAGGTGAGAAACAATACCTTGAAGCGATTACGGTCGGATAGGAATTTTTTAAATATGATTTACGCGAGGCCGAAGCATTAATGAATAACGAAGTCTCCGTCATGGAGGATTTTCTCCAATGTGAAATAATATGAACAGAGCAGAAGCATAATAATAAAAAACAACCGATAAAAAGGGTAAATAATAAATCGACTTAATAACGCAACAGAGGAAATGTGGTTGAAAGTTCGCTTAGTCGAGCTGTTTTTGCACGAATACTATTCGATACTTTCTTGTTATTTCAACCCTTAGTTAACCAACCCACAGCGAGGCCAGCAAGATATATGGACAAACTTGTCGAGCGTGGCGGTGTGTCGCGTTCAAATATCGGAAATCGGTTCATTGTGCGCAGTCGGAAGCCCGTTGACGATTCGAAACCCGCCGCGAGAACATTATTTACGATATAATTATTTATAAAGAACGAGCCACGAACCGATTTCCCGACGACAAACGCGACCGCGACGAAATACGATGCTTTCCATTGCCCGGCCGACAGCTAATTGGACGCAACCAGCGCTCCAATGGAAAAATTAACGGAGACGAATACGTTGGGAAGTTTCACGTGCCGCGGTGTTGGGAATATTGTCTTTTTGAAACGACGAATAAGGTCGCACCTCATCTGGATATCGGTTTAACGCGACTTTTGAGTGAAATGTAAACGAAAATTCAGTTACGATTAGAGTAAACTCGAGGGATTTAGAATAACGTTTTAATTAAGTAAAATAAAATTAAGTGAAACAAAATTAAGTGAAACAAAATTGTTCTCTGAACAATACGAACGCCTGGATACGTACATTTCCGCCAGAAAGTTAGTCGAAATTTGCTACGATTGCAATACTTTGTTCCTTTACAGGTTGAAAGGTGGAGAAAAATAAAAGTGCATGCATCGTAATCGCGAACCGGCAATTATTTTCAACGATAAATTTTTCCGTCGCTTCGTACGCAAAATTATTTAGCCCCGGACGCTTCAGCAGCGCTTTTCACCGCGTAACTTTATGGAAATTTTGGCGCACGGACGAGCTTCGTTTAAATTTCGTTGTTTCGAAAAACGAGCAGCTCTCGTTCCCGACGACTATCCCGAAGCTTACCCTGTCGCTTAACGAGTTAGTGACACGACAACTGTGGATGGCTAACATATTAGGCGTAGAAATTAATTCTGTGACCTTATATTCAATTATACGTGTATAACTAAACCAGGAGTGTTTATGCAAATTCTTACGTTCACAAATGGTTAAATGTTAAATATTGTCCAATTTCTCTCTCTTATTACGCCCACAAACTGCGCCAACAAAACATCTAGAATCATCTTGTGCTTCGGAGCGTCAAGAATGCGCAGACAATGCACTCTTGACCTTTTCGAACATGGTTTTAAGGAGACTACGCGAGAGCCTGCGGTGCCTTTAAAGAGGAAGCTCCTTAGCGAGTAAATATTATACGCGGAACGTTGTTTCTGCGACGGCTGTGACCTTGAACGTGCAACTATACGCGCGAGCCATAGCAAATCTCTACGGCGAAAGCAAAAACTGAAACCAAGAATGTTACACGAACAAAGTTCCACGTATACTCCAAAATATTTATGCTTTCGTCTCTCGCAGATGTTCCCCTAACGCTCCCATTATTTCTCAAAATAGACACCCTATATATTCTATTAAACAGTTATTCTGATAACCTCGTTTTCGTTGCCTAGGAACTATTACACAATAATTGTACAATTCAAACACCAACATCCGCGCATAAGGATTTTAGCGATGACCTTTTGATTGTATATTTAAAATCGGAGCGGTTAGAAACATGGAGAAACGAAGCACAACCGAATGCGTCAAATTTTGCCCGACACGTCCTCTAACAAATTAAACAACATAAACGATAACGATAAGAAAGTGAGCACCACTGGGTAACGATGATTTAAGACACGTTCCGTTAAGCGCGTACATACGCATTAGGAGAATGTCTGTCGTGGGATGAGACCCGCCACTCCTACGAATCCCACGATTGAAAAATACGCATACGCACACGTATCCGTGCGTGACATCTATCCATCTACTCCGTTTGACGACACGTTAATCGCGCGCAAACGAACCAAAGGGGGGCTCTTTGATCGAAAACGACGCGGTGACTTTGACATTTCAAACCATCGGCCCGTCACACGTATCCGATTAAGATTATCTAAAACGGAGTCGAAGGAAGACGCAGTACACGCGACTCGTGCGCGTGGTGTGGTCATTGACGCATCAGGTGTCAGTCACCTCTAAAGGGTACGCGAGTCTCACGTGTGCGCCTTGTACGTCGATCCTCGACGGCGATATCGGACCACGTGCCAACGATTTTCCATTCGTTTTCGCGATTTCGTTTTTCGAACGTCGCGGAGGCTCGTGCGTGTACGCCGAGGAACGTGGAATGAAAGACACTCACCCAGTTTTTAGCGATGGACGCGCGCCCGCCAGCCGATTCACGTTGCTCTTCCTTCCTATGTCGTCTTCGATCTCTCCTAGTCCGTCCTCGTTACCTTTCACTGTTTCGCAACGTGTCAGCGATGGAATCGGTCGAGCACCACGTCCTGATGGCGAGTCACTTGTCACGTGTGCTCAGAGAGGCAACGAGAATCACTACGACGAGATCCGCCGACGAGGTGAAACGTCGGTTACGCGTACCGGTACGAACACACTGCGGAAACGCAGCACGGACACAACTGGTCCACACCGCACCATGGATCAGCTGCTACTATCCCAGCGCTGCCGCGCGCAGCGGCACGCGCTCGTACTAAGTGGTGGGGGAAGGGCGGGAACACGCGACTCGAGCGTAATCATTGGTAGCGATGGGAACGATATTGGAGCTACACGATTCCTCGAAATACCGTGTAGTTTTTTTTTTTTAAATTTAATTTAATAATCTAATTTAGTACCGATAGGATTGCTGCGGTATTAGTTCCTGTATAACTATTGGCCAATGCGATCGTAACTATCGATCGAAATCGCGGTCGAAAGCGATCGGCGCGACCGCAAAAGTCCTTCTGCATAAAGGGAAAAATAAACGGTATATGAGAAACCACGAAACTTTTTTAAGACACACTTTCTTCAGGTCACATCTTACACTGAAATATATCACTCGTCTTAATGTCTTCGATATCTCCCATGCTTACGCAATATGTATAAATCTAGCAAATATTAGCAAGCAGTTGTCTACCAACATTTATCACAGATTCGTGATTTTGTTGGGAAGTCAAACAAGTTTTTTTATAAAGTTGAAAATATTTGTTCGTTTGGTTTGTTTGTTTTCTTTAAGGTGCACGAGAGAAACATCCTCGCACTGGAATAGTAAGTATACATATTTTACATCCGTCGGTTCATTTGGATGTTTAACAATTTTTATACTGAATTGGGAAGCTATCTAGCGACGAACAGATCGAACTAACTTTAGCGTTTCGTCAGCGCCCTCGGTGGAAAAACGTCCAAGTTTGTAGCACAATAGTTTCCTCTTTTGGTAATAAATATCACCAGCTAACTGGTTTGATTGTTTTTCGTGTTTTATTGTTAATGTAACCTTTAGTCAAGAAAGAAAATGCGTAATGCGATACGCAAAGCTCATAAGTTTACGTATAGATATATCGCGAAAATTAATATTATTTTACCGATGTTCATCATACTGTGTAGATAAAATATTAGTTGCGCCATCTAGTAAAAGAAAGAGAAACTATTACTTTACGACAAACTTGGGCGTTCTACCGTAGATGGCGCTGTCAAAAGGCTTGAAGTTAGTTTAATGTAACAATACATGAAACTACCTTCAGAATTGTTTAAAAATTGATTATGTCACGCGATCCAGGAATACTATGTTTCCGACATTGTTGCAACAAAAGTATATTTTGCAAAAGTGTTCCAAAGATATGTCCAATTTGTCAATCGTCTATTGCGAATTATAATACAGAACCATTTTTGATTCCGTATCCATATACAAATGCTATCTATCAACCAGCTGCTGTAGTTGTTAGACCATCACAGGGCAACTTTCTAAACGAGTATTCTATTCTTAACGATTTGCATATAGGAATCACAAATTCTCAAGGAATTGTCCATGAGTACGACAAGCAAGGTATCATAATAAACGATCATTCCAAATGGACAGATTGCATTGCACTAAAGATAACTCCTATATGTTGGGATTATCACTGGGATGAAACACTTCAAGCCATACTAAAGGATAATAAATGGAGATCTGACAACTATGATGAAGTTACAATGAACTGCTTTAATTTTGTCATAGAATTCATAAATAATTTGCAATATATGAATATGATATTCATAAGCAAAGAGAATATGTGCGACAAACTGATATTGGCAAAAATTCAAGAAGCAGTTAAATATAATTCTGTGTTCAAAAGCTTAGAACATAATGACTACTTTATAACATAAAAACTTCATGAAATATTAAAAGTGTATTTTGTACATATGAAATCAAATTTTTGTAATCTACTGGAATATATTTGAAAACCGTTTATGTATATTGTTTTTTACCAAATTACACACACCCATCAGCCTCACTTGTTTATTTAAAAAATTATTTTGTATCTTCTAATTGTCTCTATTCGTTGTTGTTTATCTCCAATTGTGTCTGGAATGGCAGAAGACCATAAAAAGTTTTTTTACTTGACGGAATAGTAGTTATTGCACCACAGTTAACACTAACAGTTTCCCCAATAACTAACAAAGTATATTGTAAAATAAAACACGTGTTTTTTACTTTAAAACTCATCACAAACAATTCTTGCAATGGCTTAACCTCTAAACCAGACGGAAGTGCCCTCCGTTCTAAACACACTAATAGCTGTCTGTTACCTACGAAACAGTTTTGATAGCGCCATCTGTGAATGATAAATGGAGCTGTTTCTCTACAAGTTTGAGCGTTTTGCCGTTGAGGGCAGCAAAAATATTTCTTGCAGAAGGTTAGGTTAGGTAGACTCCACTGTCATTTTTCATTCATCTGACTCGATACATACGAGTATCTGGTACTGTGTGTATATATTTAAAAATATGAAGATTACTTAATTATTCATTCCCAAAATGTTTGTCAATAAAATGAGTTTTAAAAAGATTAGACTGCCTCCACTGGGTAGAAACTACAGACAGTTTCTTTGGTTAGTAAGAAATTCATCAACTAACAGCGATCAGCACAAATTTGACGTTATTGTTGTTGGTGGTGGTCATGCTGGTACAGAAGCTTGTGCAGCTGCTGCTAGAATGGGTGCAAAGACCTTACTGGTTACCCATAAGAAAAGTACAGTTGGTGAAATGTCGTGTAATCCATCGTTTGGTGGAATTGGAAAAGGAAATCTCATGAGAGAAGTTGATGCCTTAGATGGAGTGTGTTGTAGAATCTGTGATCTGTCTGGAATTCATTATACTATATTAAATAAGCGTAAAGGACCAGCTGTATGGGGGTATAGAGCACAGATCGATCGTGGTTTATATAAGAAACATCTCCAAGAAGAACTTTTCAACACATCTGGCTTAGAAATATGTGAGTCTTCTGTTGAAGATTTAATTATACAAGGAAACACACCAAGTTGCCATGGAATAATTCTAAGTATACCAATCTCTATTGTAATGAAGGTATACGATTACCTTGAATGAATTCAATATTCAAAGGGATTGTGTTGCAGAGGATGGAACAAAAATACATAGCAATGCAGTTATTATAACAACAGGGACCTTTCTAAAGGGTCAAATCAATATTGGCTTAGAAAAGAGACCTGCTGGTAGAATGGGTGATGAACCAAGCATTGGTCTAGCCAATACACTAGAGAGAGTTGGATTCAGAATGGGAAGATTAAAGACTGGTAATAGTTCTACATTTTCTTCTACAAGGATATCTCATAAAATAATTCTACTAATAATTCTCTTTATTATTTTAGGGACCCCACCACGGATAGAAAAAAGTACCATAGATTTTTCCAAATGTATAGTACAGCTGCCAGACAAAGTATCAACACCTTTCTCATTTATGAATGAAACTGTTTGGCTACCAGTAGAAAAACAGCTAAATTGTTATCTAACATGTACAACTGAAGCTGTCGCGAAGATAGTAAGGGATAACATGCATCAGAATTTGCATGTAACGCAAGAATTAACAGGTCCGCGATACTGTCCAAGCATAGAAAGTAAAATTTTAAGGTTTGGTGCTATTCAGCATCAGATCTGGCTCGAACCAGAAGGCCTAGAATCTCCCATAATATATCCATCCGGATTGTCGTGTACGCTTCCAGCTGAGAAGCAGCAAGAGCTTATCAATTGTATTCCAGCACTAGAAAATGCAAAAATGCGTAAGAATTTTTTTTTTTAAGTACTTAATCCGTCGTGGTTTAATTATTGTAGTACCATTGTCTATGCAGTGACACCCGGTTACGGAGTGGAGTACGATTACATCGATCCTAGAGAATTGACTGTTACGTTAGAAACGAAAAAGATTCCAGGATTGTTCCTTGCTGGACAGATAAATGGAACCACTGGCTACGAAGAGGCCGCTGCGCAGGGGATTGTGGCAGGTGCCAATGCTGCAGCCAAGGTATCTCGTTCGCTGAATTTATCGGTATCACATTTTAGTTGAACGGTACATTTAAAACGTATAGCTCCTAGGTTCTCAGGAAAAAGCCATTGATAATAAGTAGAACAGAGGCCTATATCGGTGTTCTTATCGACGATCTCACCATTCAAGGCACGACCGAGCCCTACAGAATGTTCACTAGTCGATCAGAGTTTCGATTGAGTCTACGACCAGACAACGCTGACCAAAGGCTCACGAGAAAGGGATACGAAACTGGCTGCGTATCTGAGAAAAGAATGGCAAAAACAGAGGAGGTTCTGTCGAAACTAGAAGATGCTGTAAAATTGCTCCAAAGCGAAATACAACCGTGTTCGCAATGGCAAAAATCATTGAAAATTAAACAATCCAGAAACTCTCAGATGAAGTCTGCCTTGGATATGTTGGGTATATCAGGGGATGTTGTGACCGTCGATATGCTAAGTTCGATGTTTCCTGATCGTTTTGCTCACCTCGTAGATGACCCGGTCATCGCCCGAAGATTACAGGTTTGCGAATGTTATTGTCTGTAGCTCATTCGTGCCCGTTAAAGCGCAGTAGTCTCTTACGTTACGAGTTATCGATACATCAGTACAGATTCGCCGTTGATTATTATGACCAATCAATTGATCTTCTAGATCGAAGCGATTTATGCACATGGCATCGAGGAACAACTGCACGAGGTCAATGAAATTCGCAAGAACGAACAGATGGTGATACCTTCGGACATCGACTATAACTTGTAAGTTTAATTATTCGAAATGGAAGTTATTGCTATCTGTTGACGATAATGATTGCTTTGCGTATCGATTCAGGCTGAGATTGAACTTGTCCATCGAGGAGAGAGAGAAGCTCTCGGAATTGCAACCGTACACGGTGGGTTATTTACAGCTTATCTAAATTCTATAGCTACATAACTGTCATCCTTTTTGCTTCCTAGATCGCTGCAGCCAGCCGAATCCCAGGAGTAACACCAGCGGCCATCTTGCGGCTGATATATTATGTAAAATCAAATGCGAATACAATGCGTAACGTGTAATCGTGAATTACTGTAAATAACGAATTTAATTTTAAACGAAAGATTTTTACTGTTTCTTTCCTTCTTTTCCGTCCACGTTCGCTCCGAATGAGTGCAGTGGTCGAAGATAACATCTGACGAAATCGTTCACCAAACGTCGACCCAAATACTCGAGATGTCACTCATTTATCACTGAGTAAACGTTCGTCTTACACGCAGAATAAACTGGTGGGTCGTTGGCCTCCTACGTTTAGCCACTGGATAGATCGTGCTAGCTATCGCCGGTCGTTAATTATAAGCTTGTCTAATATTTGGCAAGAATTATCGAAGGTTGATGTTTACGATCGATTCCAAACATAGCATCGTAGACTGCGACTGATGTCTCGCTGTTAAATCATGCCTAAATAAATGTAAGATCAATTTAGTATTCTCGATGTGTGGCACGGACTCGCAATAGTGGGACAGGACTAATTGTGGGACGCCTGTAAAATTCGTTTAATAAGACCCTCGTGTAATTGTCTCTAACTTACAATGCGGTCAAAGTTTCCGTTTCGGTCGATGCTACTAACGACAGAGTCCATGGCAGGGAAGTTGCCTGATCGAATTAACTAGGGTCCGTCCAGCTTCAAACTTCTCGCTACCGAATCGATGATGCATACTCAGGGTAAACGTCGTTACGAGATTATTGCCGTAACCAGATTACTTTTCGGCGGAGCGGAAATCCGTGACCTTGCGTTTCATAAAATCTTGACAAGTAAACTTGACGATAGTCAAGGTCTGCACTTTCCTCGATATTCTAAATAATCAGCTAAGTATCGGTGCAAATCGTAGATGCAAAAAGTACCGTGTGTCTAATACAACATTACCTTGCTTTATTTCCGTGGTGTTCGAGGACCGTGGAATATGGAGTCGGATGACAGTGGACAGGAGACGTACTAACAGTTATCATTTATTACCATTAGTGCGATAGTAAATACTGTTACGATACATTGTACAGGAATGGTGTACGATCGGCCACGTAGTACAGGGTCGTTGTAATCATAAATTCTCTACCATAGTCGTCGATACCTTTCTACATGGTTACTCGAATGACAACGAGCTCGGGGTGAGCTCGTCCTCAATTCACGGCGAGTTAATACTATTGTCTCTCTGTATATAGCCTCCGGTCTTTCCGAAGAGTCGACATTTTCTCGGTGTAACAATTTCCGCGACGATGCTCCCTTGCGATCCATAATCATCGCCGGATGGCAAGGAGGAGTGTAAAAAATATACAAAAAGTGACGAGCGATTTTGGCCGAAGTGGTAAAACCTACCGCGCGAAGAATCCCCAACGTTGAGATCGAATAAATTACATTTCCTGAAATCGTAAGTATTTTTGCCGGAGCTTTTACTTGGACATTACTAGAGAATTACTGAATATCAAATAATATGATCTTAAATAGTAATCAATTCATCGGGATTAATTTTTTTCTTTGTAATACTTTAGTTGTTGTTTTTTTTTTTTTTTTTTAGGTACTTTGTTTCATACAATTTATATATTTATATTCGAACTATTACAAAGGAAGAAATTAATGACGGTAGTCAATAATTCTTTAGGAATGTTCAAGCAGGGAAATGTATATTGTCACGTAAGAATTTCAAGGTATGGAACTCTGGTCATTTCGATTCTTATCAGGTTCGATTTTTTTTTTACAAGAACTCATTCTTATGTTAAGTTCAACGTTGGATTTTCCGTGGCGCACGTAAATTACGCAAAGGCACGCGGCTCACGATAATCGAACGACTGCCTCTCTCTCTCTCTCTCCAAGAACATGCTCACCGACGTGCTCTCGTAATTCACGCGTTTCTCCTTAATTCTAACGCCTCTATACTGGCAAGCTACCGTGTACGTTTATACACCTGTGTATACTCTATACTGATGCTATCGATAACAACCTGTACTCGAGCACAAAGGTACACAAGTACCCGAAAATGAATTCCTGTTTATATATTTGTATATAATAGAAATATTCACGAAACTATACCATTGAAGCAAATTAACATAAAAAATTGTAGCCTGATCATTATGCTTCTCATAATACAGGTGATTCGTACTTTAAGCTTCACTTTTCTCCACTTTTGGATGTATCAACAAAAATATTTGTATCAAGCTCCCTGAATAATAAACAACGATTAACACCTAACTTATCTTGTTCAAGATAACCAAATAATTCGCAGTACATTTTCCTTCTTAATTCCTATTTTCTATCACATTGAAAATCCACATAGTTTGTGTAGATTACGGTGGAGTGTATCCAGCCTTTGCTATCGAAAGGGTTAAGGGTTCAGGAGCCTAGCAAACACACCCTCGCACCCATTCACTTGAGCACGGACATCTTGAGGGTTGAAGGGTGCGAGTTTCCTTAGGAGCTCGAAGCTCTAATCGAATAATTAAAAAATAAACACAAGCAGCGAGCTTACGCGTACTCCGACGTTGTAAAGTAAAAATGCTAATCTCCGAATTGATCAGTGCCTTTCAAATTACGCGTATAATCCAACTTCCCCACTCATTACAAAGTAACTCTGTCTTATCGTTAAATTTTCGTCGCCATTCGAGTGCGAATGAAGTATTCGAGCCAGGTACTTTGCGGGGTACTCGAGTATCTCGGATATATCGATAGCATTACTCTACACGCTCCTCTTATTGTTCATACGCCAACAACTACTCTCAATAAATTATTTTAAGGCTACGGGTGTTCCTTAGCTTAGATTACGCTACCTATTCGACGAACTACATCGAGTGTTAAGTTAATGTACAGTGAGGGTCCGTCCAGCTATCAGCTCGAAGAATTTCAAAATTAATTCCTCTTCTGACAAGGCTTGCCATCCACAATCATAACCGATCGACTGTTGTAACTCTTTTGAACAAAATCTTGCTGATTATCGATACATTTTGATGGATTTGCACATTCCTTCCAAAGGGGGTTCCCTTTCGATGGGAATCTCGTAAGTAAAGCGAAAGGGTTGGCAACCCTACACGAATGACAGACGGGCGATAATAACATACACGCTTACAATTAGTGGTTAGAACAACATTATCATACGATCGCGATCTAACATCCGCTATAATTACACGTGATACAATAATGACGGGAGAATGTTATCTACAAGGACAAGATGGCGAGGGACGTTCAATGCGGGCGCAAACTGGTGACAGTCATAGATGTAACTTCATTCGGTGAACGAACTATCATATTAAATATTACACGACCTGCTGACACGGTCAACAAGTTGTTTTATTATCGAATGAATAATTATGAAATCTCCCCGTGGTTCCAATCATGCCATTTCGTACAAATTCAGCTCGACGACGCTATCTACCTCTGTCGACGGCTTCGTCGCGGCCGTGCTCGATCGTACGCGATCCATCGATCATCGAGCAGATCGAGTCGTGAGCATAAACGCGAAACCACGGGGTCCGACGAGCGGAAAAGCCACGCGGCGACTGTCACCGCGTCTCGTCGCGCATTGTTCGCCCGCGATTATACACAGCGAGGGGATTTATAACGAAATTACTGCTCGTTAATACACTAATTACACGGTGCCGTTCGCACGCTCGCATTGTCACGCAATTACTCGCGACACGCGAGTCTCGGCACAACATACACGCGAGCGTCCTCGAAGTCTCGATCTTTCCTTGTCGCGATGGAAGGGAAAGATTAAATAAATAATTAGCGACGAGAGCGATAAAGGTACGTAGCAAGCTGCTCGGGAAGGCATTCTTGTAGTCTAAAAAAAAAATCGATTTAGCGGAAACTGTTTCTCGTCGACGAAACTTCGACGACCTCGCGGTTCCACTCACGCTCACATCAAAACAGGAGGAACTAACGAGGTGATCGTGAAACGATCTGCTCTCGCTCGAAGATCTGCATTGCGCCTTGTAATTGTATAGTTTCACGTGATATATATGTACTTTATACAACAACAGATGTATCTCTCACACATCGTTCAAAAGGTATCACAAATTTTTACTTAGACAGGTGCCGACTACGGAGAGTTGTGAAAGATCATCCTACATCTACACCTCCATGTGGGTCAGATATCATCTCGTGGCAGAAAGCAGATCTGTATTTCTGGAACAGTTAGGCGTATCTTCGAGCGAGAGTCAGACGGTTTCGGGTACCATGAGCGATGGGTGCGCGGCTCTGTCTCCTGGATGCACCTGAAGAAACAACGACGATTATTACTCTACTCCTGTCTAACGCGTCGGCGACTACGCGCGCGTACGTGTGGTTCTAATGAAATATCAAACTCGAGTGCGAGGTATCTAACTCTACGTGGACGTAAGACGGTTTTTTTGTTTTACGCGGTGCATGCGATCCCACCGATGACTTCCGATGACGTGGCCACTGATCTAGAAATCAACGGGAGATTTTCTCGTAATATACTGTGAATTAAAAAAAAAAAAATAATAAAAATTCTCTCGCGAAAGACTTTTTCTGTTCTTTCGATGAGGTCAAATTTTTTGTAAAGCAACGAGTACAAGGATGTTGGCGCGAATCGATTGTTGCCAGCAGGTGACCGTGATTAATTCATCGGCACGAAAGCAAATGAATCTGTCGGCGAACGTCAACGGAAGTCACACCGAAAATGGCCCAGGAAAAACGTACTCCAGTCACTTTAGATTCGATTATAAAAATATTTTTATGAAGCCCATTCTCTGGACTCTCATCTAGTTACGCATAAACTACTAATTATACGAAAAAGACTCGAGCCATCTTTTTCATAGAAAATCTCCATATCTACATTTTTAGTAGTAACGACTATTATACAAAATCCGGTAGTTTTAAAGCTATCTATGAAAAAACTGACTTCCCGTCTATTATACGTTATATTCTACATATTTCTAAAGACTGATTTTTATGCAGAAAATGAGCTTCACAAAAAGTATTTCCATAATGTTTCAATCTAGAATGATTGGATTAATAGCAATCCTGCGCGTAGATCGCACGCGTTGCGAGAACCGAGGAGATTTCATCGGGGTCTCCATCTCGTTCCCCATTGTATACAATTCGGCACGTTGAACACCACATTTGGAAGGCATTTCAGAAGGCATTGAATTCCTAGAGCGTATTGTCACGAGTTGTCGTCCGATTATGCCCTGACCTACCTACGTATGACTTCGCGAGAGCGTGACTCGCGTAATGAAAAAAATACAAAAAAATAACGGAAAAAAATCCATCAAGAAAGAAGAATCGCCTCGCTGCTTATTACTCATCGTTCGATCGAACGGCGTCTGCACCTGTGCGTTTTCCGCGTAAAAATCGCAGGATTCCGTGGTATTACAAAGTACAAAAAGAAGGTTCCCTAATCCTAAACAGAGCTACGTGAACGATACTTCGTTGTGCTTGAGTTGAAAGGACCCACATGATCGCGAGGGCCCTACCGAGAGTAATTGCGACAGCGTCTATGAAAGTCTATTGCTTTGTTTTAAATCTAGTCATTAAAATCGGTTTTTGGCATTGCGGATATACGTATACTTTCCCACGAGTTTCGCTACTTTCCACAATCGGGAAAATTAGTTGCTGACGGCCACGCGACGTAACGAGGGCGTTCAATCTTTCACCCTCCCATGTTTGAAAACGAGTTTTGGAATATGTAGAACAAATGGAGAAGGTGGGTTTTTATCGGATGAGGTCCTCGCCAGATACATGAAATCGTTTGTATAAAAACGACGAGAACCTAAGATTGTTCTCGATAATCCGAACCTTCGTTTCGAGACAAGAATTTTTAGTAGTTTTGTTTAAATGTGAAAAATGCATGGCGAGTAACGAGAATCGATGCGGTCGTTGACGAGGCTACTGGTGCAAAACTAATTTAAAACTATAGTATGGTCTGGCACAGTTGTGCGTCTAATATTTTTATTAAATCTAAGGACTCCAGGGGTTCATTATACATAACTATCGTACCAGACTGAAAATTGTAGAGAACCCAAACGCAAAGTAGAGACGTTTAACAAAGATAATTGACTCTTTAAGGACAGGTGTTTTAAACGAGTTTAAAAGTAAACTGCTTACGCGAAATTTTAAATAAAATTGGAATTTTTCCTAAAACGATCTACATAATAAATTCAAACCTTATTTCATTATTGGAATGTTAACCCACACACTGTGGATCATTTGTCAGGTCTGTCGTCAAGGGATTAATCGCACGCTTGTACCAGGCTATATTACATTTAATTAAACACGCGCTTGTACCCGGATGATTGTAGGGTTTACATTCTGCGAGCAATAATCTTCGAAATTAAAAACAAAAAAAAGAATCCTAATGCCGCGCGCTAATAGGAACCAAGATTGCAGCCAGCAAATTTATGTTAAAGAAAGTTGATGCCGATGCAAATTTATGCTAAAGGAAATTGAAGTGCGATTGCTCGCGGCTCCGAGCATGCCCGATGAATAATGAAGCTGGGGCGATGCTAGGAAGAATGCGAGGAATTAATTGATCATCCATTCGTGTGTTCGATGATTGTGAACGCGGGTCAAGGTTGTTCCGATTTCTCCTCACTCCCTCAACAACTTACCGTGACTGTGAGGTCGCAAACTCATACGCGAACATATCCCAGATTTATCTCGAATTTTGTGGTCCTTACCTGGTCCCTCTAACTTTTTCTCTGTGTCTAAAATGACGAACAAATTAAACGAGCTACGGCGTGGAAGAGCCGAGTCGTTGCATAAAAGCAAACGGAAAGGGTTACCAGAGATTTTAATCATCTCAGGATCGTTGCTCGATATTTAACACCGACAGGGATCGCAACGCGAAAAATTCACCCCCGAACGACCTCGCCGGTGCCTGGCGCCGTTTATTAATAACAATTCGAACAAAGTAGCGTCTCGTATCGGCCGGGCATCGTCTCGTTAAATTCTCGTTTATAAATAACCGATCGGCCAGCTGCGTTTGACTGCGCGTCGCGTCTGTCATCTTTCGGCTCTATTTCCCTTGCAACGAATATGCACCGTTGCTATACTCGGATGAGCTTGGACAGGGATGAGCAAAATTTGTTATCTTCGCTGGCTACTTTAGCGACGTTCACTGTATATAAACCACTTCGCTAAAAATGTGGCTAATAAAACAAGACTTACGCTGTATTTTTGTTGTTCGAATAGAATTTTGCTCATCGCTGACACCAGGATATCAAGACCGACACCTCGACGGCGCAGAGTTCAGAGTAGGATTCGAACCCAAACCCGAACCGCGATGGAACGGAAGGGAGGGATTTCCCCATGGAGGCTCGAACCATGACGAGCCTCTATGAATATTTGTCGCTTCGCGTTGTTTTCTCTGCGCTACCATTGTGTTCTACCGAGACAATGAACTATTCAAAGTGACAGGCTCTGTTGGTACCGTTTGCTCCGGTGCCTGGTCCACGGGGACGCTCGTCTGCGGCGAGCAGCGCAACGGATTCTTGCTGGGAACTTTCTGGCGTCAAGGTCGACGACCTTCTGACGCAGACCTCGGCCTAGAGGTGGGCGAATCACTTGCCTAGATATATCTAGCGAGTAACGAGTAAAAAGTAAGGCATCCTTTGCTCGTGACTCGAATAGATATTAGGTGTATTTGTTATTTGAATAAAAACTGAAGTTCGAGTTATAAAATTAAATTATATTACGAACAGACACATACTTGAATTCTATTCGTTACCTTGGATATAGTTTTGCCCACCTCTATTAGATTACCCGAGGGATGGGGGATTTTAGGTCGAAGGTCATGGTAGCCTTGAGATTGGCGACCATTAGAATAGCAGAGGGTAGCAGAGCTATCGAGAACTCTCTAAAAGCGTTTCTGTTACAGACGGATAAATGGTCTCTCGTGAAGTTTCTGGCGATGAACCCAGTCACCAGAAACTGGCAAATCCCTGATTGCTAGATCTGACGTCGCTACCTCGGCGTCTGGTCTTCTCCACGCCTAAGCGACAACGTTCAGTTGCTTCGTATACAGTGTAGAGTTGGTCAGTCATTACTTTGCAGTTACTTCGTAGGTACTTTCATAACAATCACTCACAAATGTCAGAATAAACAGTGATCGTGGATAATCTACGATCGTAAATCAGTGATTCGCAATTCTTCAGACCTGTCGTGTCTGAATGATAACAGTTCTGGTCGAAGTTCACGGAGCAAGAACGAGGTAGCTCTCGCGGGGTGTTGAACAGTCACCAGAGGAACTGGATAATCCCAGTTTCCTCGTTGCACCGCCACGAGCTTGGTGTCTACTCGTCTCTATGCATACATGCGAATGTTCAGTTGTTTCGTATACAGTGTACACTTCCCGAGCCAAGCAAGCGAGGAAGCTTCCGTTGATCGAGCAGCGACGTATCATTGGCTCGAGTTCACGGTGCAAAAAGTCTTTGAAAGCGTTTCTGTCACAGGATGAAACCGAGGTGCTGAGTATTCACCAGAAACTAGGAAATCCCAGTTTCCTCGACCTACCGTCGCCATCACGGCGTCTAGACTTCGCTACGCTCCGATGAGCACGTTGATTCGTATACGGTGTCCTGTCCACTTCCTGAACCAAAGCAATCGAAGAAACCTCTGGTCCGAAGAAGTTTCGCGCGAAGGATCTTCGAATCGATCCCCTTCGAGTAAGTCCGTGCCCCGTCCAACGTGTTTCGTTAATCCCTTGTTTGTGGACTTAGCTGACGGACCACAGAGTCGTTCAATAAAGGCAACTCGACGACGTTGTTTAGCAGATGGTTTCTAACGGAGCAGTCTTCGTGCTTGGATTCTGAGTGACGCTGTCGCCCATGCTGGGCATCCCGTGGCTGGTGGTGCTCAGCCCGTTGCCCTGCCTCCCAGCGTTGGTTCTGGGATTCCTGTTGCAGATCCTCTTCAACGCTGCGCGTACCTGGGGCTGGCAGCCAACCACCGCGAAGATCAGCACGCCTTGGAAGGCGTTTATCAAGTCGGTGAAGTACCAGATGTATTGAGGTCCGCCGACTACCCATGAGATCACGTCGGCCACCCAAGTAATTCCCATCACCACTACTAGCTTCATGCAGATTCGACCCAGAGCAGCTCTGAAACAGAAACCAGTTTCTTTCGTTAATTTAACTGGTGGGCGGTGAATTTGGGAGCAAGGGGAAATGATCTCCATTAAAATCGACCGCTAATAAATCATGAGCTTGATACAGATTTGATTTTACCTTTGATTATGAGTGTTGTTTACATTGATAGGTAGAGCCAAATATTGGAATTGACCTACGCAAATGCAACCACGAGCGTACATAACCGTGTTAGAGTAAGGCTTTTTTATAGATACCAACGCTACTTCTATTACTATTAATTGTATCGATGAAGTACACTAAACGTTAAAGTGGATTCACGTTTGCCTTAGATACATTGTGCTGTTTTGAGTTTCAATCGAATTTAAGGGGCGCATTATTCCGGATTCATTTTGAAAAATAAAATTGGTTCGAGTACCGATTAAACTTTTCTCATTTTAACATCCAAATGGCCGCAAAAGAATGCGAACGTTCCGTAAATACAGTGGGAGATGAAACATGGTCCGTGATTAAAAAAGTTCGCGAAACGGTGCTATGAATAGTCTCAATTGGTCGGAGGGAATTCGGTTAGGTCTTCCTACGGTTTGTCTTAATGTTCTTTTCGATACCCCCATGAATCCAGTTTAACGGCTCCATTTATCACCAATTTTGTATCGCAGGAAGACATTGGGCAAGTCCTCGCCAAATCTATTACGTGTACTTGTCTCCATATATTTCTTTATAATAATTGATAATTTATACGCTAGATATAATTTTCAATTTTTATAATAAGAACAATTTCGTACCTTTTCTAATAGAATTTAACAAAGACTTGCACGGAAACTTACAGTTCCGGTAACTTACAGTTACATTTATAAAATAAATAAAGCAGCTAAATGAAATTGAATCGAAACTGGTTCGTTTACAGCGACTACAAATGGAAACTGGCAACAACGATGGGTTCTTTTCAGTAGGAAAAACGTGGTCCATTCAGTGGTAACGTCCCGTTATCGAGCATCGCGGGAAACTCAACGAATTTCCGGCGACAAAAACCACCCCGATTCAATTAGCACGGCGTTCAATTACGACGTGCATAAATCAGCCCCGCAAACGTATCCGTTTGTTCGGGCATGACACGGTGCGCTGCTAACGTAATGTATGCATCGCATTGTGGTCGAAGTCAAAGCATTATTAATACGTTCCGGCAGAATATTCGCAGCTCGTTACGGTGTCGTGTCGCGAAATTACGGCAACACGAGTCTCCCGACCCTCTTTCCCTTCATCCGTTTCCGTACCCACTTGCCAGAAACCTGAGTTGTCTCATCTCTGAACGCGTAGTCGTAGGTTACACGTTAACATTCTTGAAAAGAAATGAAACGTTCAGAACTAAACTCATTTTCGTACCAACTAGAGTTCTTCACTCGCTAGTCGCTAATACACCGAAGCCATGAATTTTACTTGTATCGATTGAATACATTCGATACTATAATTCTCTTTCTAAATTAGCAGTTGATTCGTTGCATTCGGTCCACCGGGATGCAAAGAATCATCAACGGACATTCAACGGCATTAACTATGGATGAATATTTCTAACTTCGTTTTATTCATCCGCCCGATCAATTTAAACAGAAACAGCGCGATAATATTATTTACAGTTCGCTCGCGTCGCGAAAATCCGGAACCAATCGGAATCGTATCGCGTCGCTGATAAAATCAAACACAGACCGTTGGCGGCATAATCGAAGTCTAATGGAAATATTGCCGATATGCAACTATAAATGATGGAGGCTCTTTTTTATTATTGATCCAGTTTCATGCGCAGCGAATCGTGCGGCGGGGCACGCATGTTATTATTTTCGAATCAAAGTTTCATTCGTACTGAAAAATTCATCGGGGCAATCATGTAGGACCCCGTGGAACGAATCGAAACAATGGAAAGTAGAAGAGGGACCCGGTAATCATTGGGTAAAATTATAATTTGAATTGTGAAATGGACAAGTTTAATATTGTTGAATGAACGAGAACGAGAGGTACAGAGCCGAGGAATGAAAACACACGGTCGATCACCTGCGAACAGCTGCACGAAAGAATCACGAATACCCCTTCGAAGAAGACAGGAGCTGAAGGAAGGTTGTAAAGAAGAGGACCGAACCAGAGCCGTGAAATCGGCTTTGTCGACGAGAGACGTCGATGACAAAGGAGCCAGAATCATCTTTAAATATACGAAATTCGGTTCCCATTCTTATCTAACACCATCTTGGATTCGACTGAGGTCTCTGTGACCTGCTCTGGCGTTTAACCTAGTGTATTCTAAAGTAGAGAAATCCTCGCGATTCGAAAAGGGCAGGGAACAAATGTTTGAATCCATTGGAATTGAACACAGCTGAATAATTGTTAACGTTCCACCTCAAATATGATATTTGAAATATCACAACCGTAAGTTAGTATTCCGGGTTAATGCAAGTGCCCATTCATCGCGTGTTTCTTTTTAGAAGAATATTTCAGCGCTTCCGGCCCAGCTGCTCAGAAAAAGGTACGTGCCGCGTGTCAGAAAATGACTGACGCGTGAAACAGAGAGAGGCGGTAGGTCTCGAAAAACAAATTCCCACGCAGAACAGCAATGGTACACGAGTACACGAGTATAAAAGAAAAGCAAAACGTCGGAGACGTCATCGCGGAGTAACGAACGCGTGGAAACGAAATCGCGGAACGCGCGTGGGGGAGGAACACGACAAGAGCGAAGGAAAATGATTCGCGGCAGACAGCCGCGAGTATTTTTATTCGATGCTTCAAATTAATGCCAGTCGGCGAGTATCCGAAAGAAAGAAGGATCGATCGCCGAGCCACCGACGAGTTAATTGACGTAACGAGATGGAAGGGTGGATATGGATTGTTAGCGTCTGCCGAGACTGGGAAATATCGACGACATTAATAACGGAAAAAAAGAAGGATGAAGTAATAAAAAAAAAAAAAAAAAAAGAAAAGAAGAGAGGAACACTGGGGAAACGGCACGAGGATCGTCGATATACGCCCTCGAGAGAGCTCGTTATCGCCGTTATAATGCGACATCAGACGTTTATTTTGTAGTGACCAGTTGCGTCTAGACGTAGCTATAAAACGAACGTCCTTGTTTGCAACGGCCGAGGATGTATCAACTTTTTGCGGCCCGTCCATTAGGATAAGAAAAGAATCGCGGATGTAAGAGACACGCCATCGCCGGTAACGCGAGTACATTTGTAACAGTCCAGAAGGGATTAGCGGGTCACGGTCTGAAAATGATACGGACGTCACGTAACCGACGTAATACTGAAATATTGCGTGCGGTTGCCGACCGCCATATTTACTTTTCTGGTCGTCGTTGAATGCAACAGAGGGAAACCATTGCTCTAAAGTGCAAATAAGCAAGTTTACAGCAAGTTTCTTTCACAATAACGTAAAGTTGCATTTATTCGCCGAAGAAAGGGGACTCGAGTTACTTTGGTACCAGTTGCAGACTTTTCGATTCTCGAAATTTTGATTTCGATAGAAACGTCCAGCGACATGCATCCAGAGGGACCTGCGTCATCCAGCTGACAGTTATAGCGCGTGTTTTACCACGTTCGCGTTTAACGGACAACCTCGTCGCCTCTGGTCCGAGCGTAATTCAAAAGGAGCTTCTTTGAGCGACCCGAGCTTTATTTGTGGCGCGTTTATTTCGGCAACGAAGCCCGAACTTTTAAATCGCCAGCGAACCGGAGTCGGTATGTCATTCAGAGCTGCTTTGTGAATGAACGAGACGCTGGGAGCTTCCTACCGACGTTCGCGTGCTTGGGGCTTACATTGTCGCCGTGTGTTATCGTAGAATGTTCCTGCGACGATTATTCAAACGCCCGAGTCTATTTAATTGGGCAATTAGCACCCGAATAATTCTTTCCTGCGATTTCTATATCCGTGGGGCGATGGATCACGGTGTCCATAACGATATGATTTCGCACAGGTTCGTTCTTTGAAGCTGCGAAACTCCATTTTTAAAACTTAATACGAATTATCCTCGTGAGTGGTGTCTGTCTAGACAGCGAATTAATCTTTCGTTATTAGTCGGGACCAAATGAGTTCATATTTTATCGATTTATACTCTGGACTACCCTCTCGTAAGATTAAAAATATTTCCATACGGAATCTAAACCCCAAAGCACGACCTACGCAACGCGACGCCATATTTTAGTAGCTTTCTGCGCGGCGTGCTCGAAAAAAGCCACAGCGGTTCGGGAACGCAGGAAAACATCGCGTTAACATAGATCCGCGGGTCAACCTTCACGGAGATCAGCACCGTTTCTATTTTTAAGCCGCCATATTTATTTCTGCTCCTTAAAAAAGATCCTACATGTTTTTCGCTGCAATGCAGACCCCGTCGTATACAATCGCGTGCGCTTTGAAAAATACTCGAGCATGAGTTACTCGGTGAGCCGTATTGTTTTACAAGCAACCGTTCACCATTCTGAGTCATCCTCGGATAAATGAACCTCTTTGTGTACATCCTAAAAGAATGCACCGGCCGCTCGGGGAAGATTGTGCCAACCATAGAAACGAAGTTGCTAATTCACTGTACATTTTCTTATCGTACAGAGGTGGTCGAGTTTCTTTTCGATTCGTAGTATAGCCGAGTCGAATGACCGAGGGTCACCTCTGGAAATTTAAACAGAACCTGACCCGCCTAAACAATCTAAAGTATCGTACCGGATACAAGTTCTCTCGAACAATTCATCAAGATAATGTGTTTGTTGATGGACCCGACGGCTCGAAATGCCGCGAAGTAACGCTACGTATGTCAATAAACTCTCCTCGCTCTTGAACGATTACACTAACATCCGTCATAAATTTCGACACTTTTTAAGAAATTCGCGTACGCACTATTTCGTACATTTCCTAGATTCGAAATTTCACGTTTCTCTTCCGGAACATGATAAATAACCTTACTTCGACGTTCGAAATGTTCCAACGCCGCGATGAATTCTACGACAAACGAATAAAATAGTTAACAAAGAGATTTCTCGAACGATCCTGTCAGTAATTTCTGTCAGTAGTCCCCGTCCCAAATCCGTATCATCAAGCCGCGGTATTAATTTCCGCCTACGTAAGCAGAGCACACGCATAATCACAATTTTTTCATCGCGACGCGCTTACGCTTAGTCGAATATTCGTATCAGCGTAACGCTCGCCGGATGAAAAAGGACGAGAGCTCCTCGAATATACGGATAGGGATAAAAAAAAAAAAATAGGGGTTGGAGGAACGAATGCATGCTGCGCGAGAGAGAATCTTTATCCGCCGTTACCGTAGCGGCGTTCCAGCCCCGTGCAGACGGACAGAGACTGCGGAGGCTCGACTCGAAAAGAGAATCGCAAATTGAGATCGTCAATATCAATTTCAGCGCGGGACGAGGGAGCAAAGGTGGCACGAAGGGACCCCAGTCGAACGAATGGAAAATAACGATTCGATGCCTGATATCTGTCGGCGCGGCAGTGATAAAATAAATTCTCCTTTGACTCTCGCTCGCTCTATAAAAAGGCTGGCGCGGGTGCGCTGGCATAAATATCCGAAAAAATTGCGGCTCGTCAAACGACGGAGCGCCTAACCAAACCGAGGAGTGGAGAACAATTAAAATATTTCGTTGTTTCGTTACGAATAAAAACATTGGCAGATCAAAAGTATCCTCGCGTGTTAATATCGGTGTGACGTCCTTTACTCCTGAAGAGGGTGGCTGCTGGGGCAACAGAATTCGAAGAACACGACCAGCAACGCGAGAGTCTCGATTTCTAATGTTACCTATGTAGAAAAATCATTTAGATAAAATCGATGGCTGGACCCGAAACTATTGACAGGACCGGTACCAAAGCGAAACGGTTTCTCAGAAAAAGAATTTCAGAAAGTTTTTCACGAATTTTCTGAAATGATAACGTGCAAAGAGAAAGGTTCGGAGGTGAACACCCTTCGAGGCGGATGTCCTGAGGCCGCGCGTGTTCGGTGATCCCGATTGTCCACGCTCGCGTATCAAAAATCACGCGCCGCGATGGAACCAGTCGTCCTTGATATTTATCGGCCCCGAGCGTCGTCCTTCGCGCCGAAATAAAGCCTCGTTTGCCCAGGGCAATAAAAGCGAGCGGCTCGCCTCGGTCTTCGGTGTGTGTATCGCGTTGCATGGAACTGCTTGGAGCGTTTCTGTTCCTCGGCTCCTGTTAATCGCTGTATATCGCGCGCCTTCCGCGCCGGGAACCAAATAAACGAGCTTCTTTAACTACGCCGCAACGCGGTTTAAGGTTTCCCCAGGTTTGCCAACCGCGGTAATCGTTCTCCCCGGAGTTCCTCGCGATTTCGAGGAAACGAACTTGTCGATTGTATCACGGGAATGTAACGGGAACCCTTGAAGTATTTTCCACGAACTTTCGTTGGATCTGATTGGTCGAAGTTGGAGAAGGATTTAGGGAAGAAGCCGTAAACGACGAGATTTGGCGTAAACTTGAAACATTTTGAGCCTGGGGACAAATATGGGGCTATCTTGAATCCGAAAGGGACGAAGAGTCTTAGGACAGCGGAGAAAAGTGTTAGCGTTGCTTAGACTTGGCGTGATCTAGATCTCTCTCTAGATCTCTCTCTAGATCTTCTTTAAAATTCTTCTTTGTAAACCATATTTACGAGCGTTACTTTGCCAATCGTTTATTAAAATAACCGAAGTCAAACGCGACTCGAAAGGGAAATTTTTGCAGAGAGCACGGTTCGCGCGAGATCCTCAGGGCAACTCGCTCCGACATTTCTGAACTTTTCTTTCGAAAGTTATAAAAGAGTCGGGCTGTTAAACGTTCATGGAAAAAATGGCGGTAAATATTTGCTGGAAGCAAAGGCGATGCACGGTCAAACGGATCGCAGACTCGAGGTGCGGGGAGCGTGTTTGCGGATCTGGCAATTCGTCCGGGAAGCTACCAGGTAAATATTTCTTTTTCTCTCACGGATACGCTCGGAACAGGCGTATACGTCGGGGCAAGACTGACGCGAATCTCGAGGAACCGCGCTGGTAAATCGCGTCGGAACTTAATTTAGAGCGACGATATACCGATCCGCGTTTCACGTTTTTCCTGCTCATCGAAATGTGTACATAAGTGGGAAACATAACCAATCGATGTTTGCCTGTTTGCCTTGGCTTCGCTATATTTAATATAAAAAGATTCGCTTACCTTTCCGTGGTGCTCTTGACGAATTCACCCTTCCACAAGCCGCACGTCAGCTCGCGAGCAGTTGCCGCAAAGAACAGGAGATTCACTGCAAGGAGGATGCCGATGGGCCCGAAGAAGTACGCCAGGATCTCCATGTCTCCTGCAACAGGAAGTTAAAAACTTTGTAATAATTTTCAGCGAAACGTATCTGTAACCCGATGGCAATTTCCGTGCAGTCACCCGTTCGTCTCAAGCTGAGGGAGCCTTTCTTTGAACCCTTTCCTGCTGAACGCTAAGTATTTGTTTATAAATTCATATTTTCCACCATACGTTCATGTTTGCTCTAAACGAAATTTGGACTGCGACAGGAGCGCAACGATATCGACGCTCGCTATTCTAATAAACGTTACAATGCATACGGAGCCCGCGGAAGTTGATACAAATTAACGAGACACTTTCATTTATTGCACAAGCATGTTTCCCTAAATCGTGACAAGCAGGAACGCGTATTTTATTTACAAAACACACTTGCAGCTTTCCCAGTGGCACGAGAAAAGAAATCGGACCTGGAAACGCTCGAAATAGTATGTATCCTCGTTGCTCCGTGTCCGATGCGCGGTGTTCAATAATAAACGTTGCGATCAGTTGAATGGCGAGCCGGTTTATCTTTACAACGTTTAATTCAACCGGGTGCGTTCGCAGCGGCGCGATTCATCGTCGGGTCGCGGGAAACGTAGAACGTGCTGTTTTGCCGCTCGTTAACCGGAAGTCGAAGCCACGCATCGTGTACCAGTCGGCCATTAACGATTAAACTATTACGCGAAATTGTGGCTACCAGGGTGAACGACTTTGGTGGCGTGGCTAGGTTGTCGTGCTTTGCTTATTGTGTTTTCGAACCGCTTGCTTGTTATCACGAGACGAGAAAATCGCTTTGAGTCGGCCACATCCGAGACCCAACACCTAATACCCCAGTCAGACCTAATTGAAACAGCTAATACCAGACTTCCGAGTATATTTTTGTAACCTTATCGTGGTAGGCGAAGGTGGACTGTTTCCTAGTGATATCTAGAGATACACTAAGTCTAAAGGGATGTAAAAGTCTTGTATATCTTTTTAAATCAAGCATGGAGAAATGCCAATCCCGCATTCCTCCGAGCTTTTCTTTTCTGCTTGTGGAAACGTGTTTTCGAATAAAGTATCGCAACTATGCCACTCGCGATAACACTGCGAAAATATATAAACGTTCGATAAAAATTCCTTGTTGTTTTGTCACCGGGTTACTTCACAAACTACGAATTCTTTTGAGTAAAAAAAAAAAAAAAAACAAGGAAAGAATTTATTTTAAACGATAATATATCGAAAAACTCGTACGGAAAAATCGTACGAGGTGTATGTGGGAAGTAAAATAACTGCTAAGAGAAACTGATATATGGACGTGGTAACGTGATACCGTTGAAATGTAAAGGAGTTAGATGCACGTAGACGTTCGAAGAGGAATCCTAGAACAAATACCTTTGAAAATAAAAAAAAATTCGAGCAACTACAACCGAACGGAGGGAGAAATTCCCTCGACGGATCCGCTTCCCAGTGAATAGGAAACGAACTCAAGGATGAGTTCCGCGGGAATGAGGAATAACGATAGGCAAAGCGGCTCGATAATCGATGACAGACAAATAAATCTGGCGACGGCTGACGACGATCGTTCCCGCGTTTTCACGGAACACCGGAACTCCTCTGTATACGAACGACAGATAAATCGTTTCATTCCACTCGGTTGCCTTCTGATTTTCGCTACCCTGTTCGCGGAATCGCTGGTTCGCTCGACACTGTTTCTTTCGAATTTTAATTCTCATCCAGACCCATACGTTTCAAACTGAATAAAAGATAAACAGCTTTATTTCTCAAGTACTTTCGATACAGCGTATTTGTGGATACAAATAATATACACTGCGAGTCAGACAAAAAATGAATGAATCGCAGAGCATGTTTTACATTCCTGATCTATGCCGACCGCGATTGGCAAATTTCATTAAAGAGATTGTAAAGTACGTCGTGAGCGAACGAGTTCTGCGAACGTAAACAAGGTCGCCTCTGAAGTATTCGTTTCAAGAGTTCGAGGTATAAAGATCTCCGTGGATCAAGTGTTGGACGAGTTCATAAATACCACTTGCTTGCTTTAGTTGACGCCGCGTGTGAATTGGTGGCCCATCTACAGTTTGTAATTGGAACGTTCCGATTGCAAAATGGACTGAAAATAGAAGAGTTCTACGAACGTAAATAGGATTTGCTCATACTTTCTTGTCTCGAAACTTGCCGAGCGTCGATTCAAGGACTGCGCGAATTCTACGCAATTATCTCCGCGGTATCACAAATATTGAGATCTTATCGATCGTAAAATATGTCGGAGTTAGACGATTTCGACGAATAATAAACAAACGTCGCCGTTGGTTACTTGTTTCATGAAATTCGAAGTGTACATTAAACGAATCTGTATATTTCGCAGGAGTTTCCTGATGTCTATTTCGGATTGATCATCTGGTGCACGGCATGCATCTGCGCGGATGATTATTATTAACTGCCGATCGTAAAGTTTGTCGAAATTAGACGATTTCTGGGAACGTAAATAATATCGAACATTCAGAAGGAGAATTCGCTCTCCCAAAAATTGCAACTTTTAACGTATCGAAACTTGTACAATTTTTTATTGATTTCTTTTGTATCTGGATGAAAATTTGTTAGAGTACGCGTGATAGAGGAAACATACACGAGGTATCGTTTCCGGTGAAAAAATAATCCCAAGGACGAACGGGAGCGAAAATAAAACGGGCCAGAAAATGTCGTGAAAGCTGCAAATAGATCGATAATTCACGGGAAGGCGGAATAAATCGTTGGGCTACGGCTCACCGACAGGAACAGTTTGTTTTCGTAGCATATGTAGGCAGAGCGCGGTACACGGTCAAAGGAAACGCACGTTGTCATACGTTCAGGGTTGGCATGGTAGCAAACTACGTACTGCATTGGAAGAGAGACTAGTACAATTTTATATAAATGAGCGAAGAAGGAACACCCAGTGAAACTCTTTTTTTAACCGACTTCGAAAAGGAGGAGGTTACTAAATTCGACATGTATATTTTCTCTTTTCTACCTATTAGATCCGAGGTTCCTAAATCGAAGATTGCGTCCAGATATTTGTAAATGTAACTCCACCTTCGATTCTTGTATGCCTTAAGCCACGTTACAACCACCAAGTATTTCCGCAACGTAGTTCCATCCATTTTCAATGATTCGACTAGTCCACGTCGAAGACTCGAGCGCGGAAGAGTAGCTCAATATGCGCGGAGAATAACATCGAAATCATTACGTTAAAAGGACCCAGGCGGACTACAACGCGTGTATTTTAATTAGTTCGTCCGATACTTTCAATATCCCGCGCCTCGACGTCGTTAATTGGATCCATTTATTTCCCTTTCGAAGATCCCATTACGCCCGATTCGAATTTTCGGATATTTCTCGTGGTTACGTCTCCCCCTCTCCAGGGCCCCGCGTGTCATTATTCTCTGCAATTCTCATTGTTTCGTTACGCTCTTCGTTCGGACTCGTTATCCGAAACGATTTGGAGAACGGTCTGGCGTTACACGAAAATTAACGTTGCTCTGTGCGAGCTTCTTTCGCCGTAAATCAATACGAGGCATTTGTTTCCAATGAAATTCCAGGTGCAAATTAATTTTCTAAAAAATCGCTTCTGGCAAAACTTAACTCTCAGTCAGGAACGTGAAATTCCAGAATTTTCCAAAAATAAATCCCAATCGAACACAATAGAATAAACATTAAAAATATACATCACAGATAGACCTTTCGTCGCCAATTATTCGCACAGAATTCAGCCCCATCTCCGCTCCGAGCTTCCGGGGCCTAATCTCGACGATTCCTCGCTCCCATCCGTTCCTCCACGCGAGAGCCTAATCACAGCCACGATTCCCTTCGAGTCTCCTCTATTCCCGCGAGCCGAACGGTGGGAAAGCGAGCGGGAAACGTTTGCTGCTTAGGCGAAAGTCGCAGGGCACGGAATTCTCGCGTCTAGCACGCGAATCCGTCGATCACCCCTCGCGTTCCCGCTGTTCTTGGCTGAAATTACGTCGAATCACGGCAGCGTGCACTTATCGAGTCCCGTAGGCGGAGAAAAGCGCGGATCGAGGGACGGGTGCGTGTCTGGATCCGTGCAAGATCGCGAAATCCACGGAATTCGCGGAAACACCTATGAATATGAATACGTTCGTTCCCGATCTAATACCGGGGGGCTAGTTTTCGTGAATACCCGCCTCGCGGCCCGAGTAGGCAATCTGCTAAGTATACGCGCAGAAGGGAAGCGCTGGATAACTAGTTTCCAAGTAAATTGATACGTCGGGGTAGGCTGCATTTACCGCGGGACCCTCTCCCCTTTTACAATGTTTTCATGCACGTGTGCCCGAGCTGCGTCGAATCGCGGCTCCAGGAGAAACCAACTTTTTTCTTGACAGTAATAATCCACGAGTACAATTACCGGGTCGATGAGTAATTGAGGCGGTTGGGAGAGTCGCGCAGCTGGCTCGAGTCGGGGGCGAAACTTCTTCTTTCTTTTATTTTTCTCCCTGTTTGACTACGGGGTTGGCTATGTTGGATGGTTACTGCAATCGAATCCATGTAAATCATCCTGCGAGGGTAGGTAGTTTTCTAACTATATATTTTTGTAAATTTATTTAGTACTCTACGATGGAAACTGTTGGGCGTTGGTTCTACTCGTCGTCTATTTTTGCAGTGAAATTTTGCCCATCTCTGATTCGATTTCACGCGAACGGAGAACGGGGCTGGTCGATGGACGAGGAACTTCCGATTGGAAGAAACAGGGGTTTCGATTTTCCTGCTCGACGACCGATCATCGTTGTTTCCACGATAAAACGCTCGATTCGAAGTTAAACGATCCTTTATTCGCGCTTTTATCTCGGGGATCGGTGCGCGGCATCCGGCCGTGTTTTTCAACTCGAATGACGCTGACCTGCGGTCGAGCACGTGTTACTCCCATCGTGTAAAGAATAAACCTTTTTCCCACCAGCCGTGAAAGTTTTTACTCTAACTTTTTTTTTTTATTTTCAGTTTGATATTTCTGTAGATTACGATTCGTAATAAAACTCTTTTAAGCCATTGGACGTTAATTCTTTGAAGCGAACTTGGAGAAACACTATTCCACTCTTCAATGGTGAATCTGTTTTAAATCGCTAACTGTCTCGACGCCACACCATACATCGTCTACTTTTTTCCCCTTCGCTTAACCGTAAACCATGGCGGTATTTGCGTATCGGTGGTTTGTAACAGGCCAGTTTGTCATAGCGAACGGTGATAAAATTTTGGCCGCGGTTGAAATCCATTGCGGCTCGCGAGCACCGCGTGAATTTTATGGTAAATAAAGAACCATGCTTGTACCAGTTATCGGGACAATCCCCGTTCCATTTCTCCGCTAACTGGTCCTGGACTCTCAACCCCGTAACCGCGCTTGCAATCTGCCAGAAGCACGCTTCGACGAGGGCCCCATGGCCACTTATCGGCGAGAGGGTCGCCGCAAACAAACTCATAAATAAAATCCTTGAGCCGCAACTTTCACGGATGGCGATGGGTGATGATATTGAGCTACAGCTGACCCAGTTGCGACGTTAATCCCGACTGGCCAAAAGGGAGCCCTCCCTCCGGAAAATTTGGAAACTGTCAACGACACGCGTGAATGAATGAACGATTTCTTTTTATTTGTTTCTTTTTTTTTTTTTTTTTTTTTTTTATTCGTCATGTTGAATCCGTTTCCTCGTCGAGTGGTTGTTGCCAAGCGGTTTCTGCTCCGAAAATTGGAATTTCGAGGAATGATAGTAAACGTCTGCAATAGCGGAACAGGTTCGTATAATCACATCCTATGCAGTTCAGAGACCACAGAGTTCGTTGGTTGGGAATTTATCGTTCCCCGAGTACAATGGGGTAATTTTTGATAAATTATTAAATTCTGGAATCTTTTCGTGAAAGTAGATTGAATATAAAATATAAAATGAATCGAAATTTGCATTTCAAATGAGAGCCGTGCCTTCGTTCCTGGCAACGAGAGCAACAAGTTAAGGGCAGAGCTTACCAGCAGAGTTGGAAAGACTAAAAGAAAAGATTGCCAGGGTTCTATGAGAGCAGAGAACAATCGGAGAAGAATCAAAACCAAGGGACCCTGGGAACACCGTTGTGGAATCGCTAATAAGTTATTTTAGAAACTCATGATACACGGAAAGCGTCCTGAATCTCATTAAGACGTTAATTTCGTCCAGCCAGGCCCGTGATTAATACATTCTTTCAAATTTATTCCCGGCGCCCGAAGTTAAAGTCTGCGGGGGACACTTCTCACCCTCTCCCACCGGCGCGCATAATTTTCCGACGACTTTCGCGCCGTTAATCTGAAAGTAGGTATTGTATGTAAAGCGTGTAAAGGGCCCACAAGAAACCACGGCTCGAATATTAAACGAAATGCAGAGCAGCGGAGCTAGACGCCTCTCTTTTTCCACCCTGCGCTATCGGTTCGCCTCTTCGAGGCTTCTTTGACCCAAACAAGGTTGAATTTAAAGAAAAATTTGTTTGCTAAAGTCTCTACAAAATTATTAAATAATTTCCAAAGTCGAATTACAAGCAGGGGAAATTTTGTTGGAGTCTCGACGGAGACTGGAGGGTGGAGCGTTTTATTCAAGGGAGATTTCCAATTCTCCCGAAAGGACGTCGGTCGTAAATGGGTGTAATTTCCATTATGTAATCATTCCCGAAACACCTATCATCGCCGTTACCCAAATGTTCCAAAAATTTAATTATTCCCTCGTTCGATTCGCTGGCAGCTGAACAGCCCCCTGTTTCTCCTTAACCCCCCGAGTTCCTTCGCGCTTCAACAAGTTCGTTGTTGCGTCAACTTTTTCTCAGTTTGACGACTCTATTGTTTCGACCAGCTCCTTTGAAATTCAACTCCTCCAGCCTGCTCGCTTCCGCGACTAGACGGTAGCCTCGACGCCATCGATCACGTTGAAGATCCCGTTCCAAGGCGTCCTTCTAAATTTCGCGAAAATCTGACGACGCCGACGACAAGTTCGGGAAGCTCGTCACAAAAGTTTCGAAACGTCGGGATAACCTAGGCAAGCTGCGTCCCGACGACGACGTCGGCCTTTCCATAAAGAACGCCACGGAATATCAAGAGGGTTTCGTGTCTCGGGTCGAAAAATGCCCGATACTCGAGACTATATTTATTGGTGGAGAAAAGTAGGTGACGTAACGAACTGAAACTTTTCGTGGCTGTCGGTACACTCGTGGTGACGGTGTATGAATTTTTTGGAATAATTTACTCTGTTAATGAATGAGTTATTGATCGGTTTTTTTATGGTCGTCCTATTTTGAAATTTGTATCAAGTATTCACCGAAAATCGTACAATGCACCGCGTAAATTTCAAATAAATGCAGCGACTCGTTTCTCCGGTAACACGAGGTTAAAGAAAAGCGGGTATTTAAAATTCCGAGGCTGCGCTATCCCCTTAATCGAGCGCCGCAGCCCGTTACTTCCCACCCCCTAATTTCCCTTTTTATCCCAAGCTGCACGTCGAGCTAACTCAAAATTCCGCGACCGTACGTTCGACCAAAATTCAACAACTTTTTCGTCACGGACTTCTCATCCGCCGAAGAATGTCAGGTTTCTTGCCAGGAGCAAAGTTTTTCTATCAAGACTACCTGGCTATGTCGAATACTCGCGGGAGAACCACCACGGGGACGTCCGTTATCATCTCGACTGGAAACTCCGAATGGATTTTGTTTGCTAGAAAGGAGAAATAATATTTCCTGTAAGACGTAGCCGGGACGTGATAATCAGAGTTTCTAATCAGACTTCGAGCCTCTACGGTTCTGTATCTTCTTGGGGAGCAGTGGACCGAACCGAGCCACGTTCGAATGGAGTTTCTTTGTGCGAGCAAACCCGGAGATAAACGGTTCCGTTTTTGCCAACGCCATTTCCCCGCATTAGAGACATTACCGTGGCGTCCAGAGCGTAGTAGGGCGTCTCTCGTGGTATCGGAACGGATTCGTTTAATCGGTTACTCGTGGAAAACAAATTATATACAAAGAAAAGGTTAGTTGACTACTATCACGACAGCGCGTGCTTTAATACTTTTGAGATGCAACGTACGTTTCTAGATGAACGGTAACAGCGATAAAATACGAAACGGAAGTAGCAAGAAAACGAGAGTAAAAACTAGAGTTAGGAGAAACTAGGGGAAGCCATGGGGAGGGGGGTGGGGAGGGAACAAAAGAAACGACAGGGAGAGAGTAATGAACGAGTTACGAATCTTAGGAGTACAGAGAGCAACCCGGCGTCTATATCCGTTGGGTTTTGGCGGGACGCCAACAATAGCTGTTTCGGCCAGGTTATATCTCACTCCATGGCAACCCATAACAAACATAAGTGAATTATGTCGACGCGTGCCGTTCGATACTTTACGGTGGCGCGGTCAAACCCGATTAATCCGGCGTGGAAAACGCTTCGCGAGATCAATTGCGTACGTTGAGTGTCGCCTTCCATTCGGCGTTCACTATCCTCTCGCCTACTCTACGAATCTCGTTTTAACGACGCCAATTTATTCCGCATTATCCATTTAGCGGGGGAGTCTCGTGTTTCGGCTCGTCGTATGCGGGAACACGGGAGACAAATTTTTCGCCCTATGTAAACCGAGATCCTCATCGATTCGTCGACGAAGAGGGACGGATCGTTAACAGGGACTCCCATTAGAAATGCTGAAAGTTTAACGCTATTTAATTGGATTTTCTGGTATCCTGTAGCTTCGAAAAGGGGTCCTGTTGATGCGTGGAGAGTTATCAAAGTTACAATATTAATTGTATTAGGTCGTCCCACTAGTTCATGCTACTTATTCTTCTGCTACTCAAATTAATATGTGAAACATACTCTAAAGTGCTGTGAAAAAATCTCTCCGTTTTATAATATTTTCCCACCTTTTTGTCATAGTCATAATACCGTCACTAGAAAACATCATTTTTTTTAGATAATTTGTAAATGGTCGAGGATCAACCATAAGGGTCGAGATCGTTTCCCCTGCTAGTACAGGCTAATTAACGCATTAAAATTGCAATAACTACCTGCTTACTCGCCTTCCTAATGGGAATACCATCTAAAGGAATAGTAAACGCGTTTCGAATGGTGGGACCAGATGTTAGAAACGTCGACAGGTGGTGTTTCCACTCGAATCTTCGCTACTGTTAGGTTAATAGGCTATTAACTCTATCGCGTTGTTAACTACCAGAACACCGTTGTAACGCCGTTATCGATCATAGTTCTATCACTGCCGTTAACAGTTCACTCGATAGACCCCCGGACAGTAATGGAGCCCGTTCTGGCAAATTATCGGTGCCGCATACTCGATTGTTAGCAACAATTCGACGGCTTGAAACAATTTAGATGCTCCGAGTCCGCAAGGGGGAAGACGATGAGAAGTTTCGGAATTGAACTTGCTAAAGACTAGTTCGGCACGCTGCCAGGGAAACTCGTGCACAGGTAGCCTTGCGAGAATTCGATATTACGACGAAGGAACTGAATGCTGATTCGAATGTTGTACGAATAATAAGAACCCGAAAGCCCTCTCGTAACTGGGACGAAGGTCTCTATTATTCGTTAGGTGAGGAGGGTCGAAGTTTTATTCGAACGATCAACAAAGACTGTTTAATTCCACCTTGGATTCAATTGGCATGCTTCAAAGAAAAATGAGACGATTTCTGATGGACAATTGCTTAGTAATAAATATCGTCAGCAACTATCAATTGTTTGATACGGAGGTTCTGAAGATTTCTCGATGGAAATATAGAACTCGAGGCTATCAGAAATGCAACGGGATCACCGAATCCATCGTCAACGTCAGGAATGCCGTCAAGGGTACAACTTCTGTTGGAGAAATGGATTCGGTGGCAGCAGTTTCGCTAATGGTATCGTTCCTCCTCGAAGGTGACAAGGATTTATGGTCGGGCGTCTTTGTAATTGTCGGTGTTTTTCCGGATCATCGAGCCCCGTGACGCGATTTACGAGCGCCACCCCCGGCGCAACAACAAGCTTTCCTCGCTTTATCAATTACAGTGTTCGCGCCACGCGACGGAAACGAGGCGAAAGCACGTAAATCAACGACGGGGAATTTGAAAAACGCGTTAAATTCTCGCGCACAAATCGCTGTCAAATATAATTAGCCGTCCTATCGAGGGAACCCTGGCGGTTGCTGCCTCGATTCGAGTTTCTCCCCGTTGCCAACGGCCCCACCTTTTTTCCCTTCGGCATTTTCCACCGTAGCCAGATTTATCGGCGGCGTCATTTTAATCACCGACGGTTTTTCAGATAATCGAAAGTGACTGCGCGAGTTTGTATCAGCGCATCGGGCAACGAGCCCGCGAAACTCGCTGCCAACAAATTTCCCCCGTCGACCAACCACCCTCTGAAAAGTGGTCGTCGTTAAACGAATTTTCCAGGCCCCGTCGATGATACCGAATCGGTCGACGATCTCTAATAACGTTAAACGTTGCGTCGAGAAGTGTTTATGGTTCGCGAAAGAGTCGTTTGGCGATGGACCATTGTCGCCCTGAATTCGGTGCTTTTCGGATCTGCAAATATCGAACGGAATTCAATTCTTCAGTGTCGACGACCGAGCGTCGAATGCACTTTGGTCGCGCAACGAATTTTCTATTCCAGCGAGCACCAAAAATGGCCATTGTCGAACACGTTGGCATCCACGACCGCGGGCTGCCTTTCTTCGACTGATCGAGGGATCGGGTTTACGACGCACGAAACTCGAACGAAGACAATAAGAGAATTCCTTCCTCGCCCGCGTTTCCGATTCATTGCCAGCGCGGCCAATAAAACGAGAGTGCGCGATAAATAAGGCAGGATCGTTCGGGGGAGAGAGAACAGGGGTTTTGCTTGGAGCACTTCCACGGCTCTTTAGCATTCGCTAATTCCCCCTCTCCGCATTTCATTACTAACTCGTGTGCCCTAATCGTCCCTTCTTGGATCGATTCGTTCCTCGAACTCGAGTCGAGCTCGTCCATTTCACGCTTCCGTGCCCCGTAACACCGATTTGCTTTAATTAATCGATCTCGACGCACCTCGATTCCTAGCCGTTTCTTATTTCGTGGTGCGTTTTTTTACCTGAAAATTGGAATTCTTTTTACGCGTCGAATCAAAGGGAACGTGACTTTTCGATTTATGGTGGTGAGAAATCGTTAAAGTCATCAGGTGTTACAGGTTGCTCGATTTCCCCAGTACCAACCTCCGTCAAAGTCAATCGAACCTCTTTCGAGACGAACCATTTCTGGAAGCTACTTCTGAAGCGAAAGGCCGCAACGCGCGTATCGTTCAGTAAGAGCTTGCGGCTTCAACGAAGCGACAATAAATATCTTCGAAAGGGTGCACGGGTCCGTGGGCTGTTCGACACACATACGGCCGAGTGGATTCGCGTGGAATACGCGTGTTAGTGGGTCCAGAGATAGGGGTGGCGTTTCGCCGGTTTCGCACGGTCGAGTTGGACAGGTTATCTCTCTAATCCTATCGTTTCGGTCTACGCTGTTCCAGGGTATGCCGAACTTCCAGGGGCATGAGATTGCATAGATACGGAGGATAGTCCGGAGATTTACCATTCTAATGTATGCGAACGTTAGTTGAATATTCCGCTTCCGTCGAGATGTGTCCCCAGCCCTTTTCGCTGCACCGATCCCACGCTTTTTTAAGAGCCTCTTCGACGATCATGGAAAGTCGAGAACCCGATTGTCCTTAACGCTCCGGTGCATGAATTTAACTTAATCCATCGCGCCACAACGATTTTTATATTAATTCAGGAGCATTCGACACCGGACAATACGGTCGAATAAAAAATGCAAAGGGATATCGATGCTCGGTTGACATGGAATAAAGAATTAAGGGTTTATTCGACGATCGATGGAGTATTCGATAGGTGGATTCAATATTTTAGGCGCGTTTCAATTATAAAATCGTTCGAACGCGACCGTCCCAGCAACCAACAGGTACAGAACTCTTTGGCCACCGCGAAACCATAAGAGGCTCTCGATAATTCCCTTGGAATGGTCGCGTATCAGCGATTCTCTGAATCAGGAAACCACCGAACCAGAGATTTTCTCAAGTGCCATTAGGATTCCCTAAGATCACACTGAAAAATTAAAAAAAAATACGGAAGCCACAACCTCTGATCGAGTCAAGAAAAATTTCACTTCAATTTAATACAAAGAAGAAGTTGAGAACCTCCAACTCAAACCAGACTCCCTTTTAAGTTTTATTTATCACCGCAATCTCACACCTCTAGATAATCGCCGATCTAAACGACGCGATCTCCAGTCAGAAAATCGCAACTATTAAAACCTGCAATTTTTTGCATCATTATAGAAGGGTGTACGGATCCTCGGTGGTGCAATAACGCGTACGGATGCAAAGGAAGGGGAGGGGGGGGGGGACTCGTTTCGAGGCTACTTAAACGCGCGTGTGCGTTTACGTGCGCAGTTTAGTGGGCCGCACTGTAGTTAGTAGGCTTAGAGAGGGGAACAAGAGTTCCGCCGCGGCTGTTTCGCGGGGTTGGGACTGGCTGGCACCAGATTTATCTCTCTACCCCATCGTTTCGGGGCTGCGTTGTTATGGGGCGCGCCAGAACACCGGAACGCCAGAATGCCAGTGCAACGGCCCGGTTAGGGGAGGCTCGAATACCAACCCAGCTTCCAGCACGAATCGTTCCGATGCTCCGCTAAACGAGTTCTCGGAGACCTTCCCGTTTATTGCAATTATTATCATTGTTAAAACGTATTTGATTCAAGCTCGAAAATGATTAGACAGAGAATTATAAACAGAGAAGAATTGTACTAATATTGTACTGCTCTACAGTCAGTCGGTATATCTATTCGAGAAATTTGTCTAAATTAAATGTCAAGTTTGATGTTTCCAAATACATTTTTATTATAAATGTATACATGTGTAAAGCCTGTTCGTGTGCATATTCATAATGGAACATTTATTGGAAACATTGAAACGTCAAATCTATCTGTTAATTTAGGCGAACTACTTCAATAGACACAGAGGGTACGAATATAATACTTACGGGACTGGCTGTACGTGTATGTAGTAATTTCTTTATAATAATCGAGACGACTACAACCAACAATTCCTCGATGCTTGGCAGAAAGGGTCCAAGTGAAAATTACGGCGAGAGCAGCAATACAAAATTGCCTCGAAGTAGCTTAAAGCGAAATTCTTATGCATAATGTAAGAGTGTTATTCACCCTCGCGACGCACGGACCATTCTTCCAACTATCTCCAATTTTCTCCCCGTTTCGCTTTACATGGGTCAGGGCGTATGGTCCCTCTCGTTTAGAAAATTGTCCTCGCTGTCACCCACGCGAGAAATTAGAAATTAAAGACAAGGTTAACGGCAAAAACGCGTGCCGCGGCCGAAGGAAGTTGTTTCTAGCCTGTTTATGCATTCAATGGCACCCACGCACGTTCCACGCATGCACTCCCCCTCCCAACGTTTCACTTAAGGCTGTCGATATTACCTGTAGATGGTTTTTGTCGGGGCACGAAAGGGGATCGAAACGGGAACGAGGAAGTTTCGCTGGTTTCGCACAGGAGGGGTTGGACTGGCTGGCGCCAGGTTTATCTCTCGGCCTCATCGTCTCGGCCTACGTTGTTACGGGGTGTGCCCGAGTGACAGAGTGGTGGGGACTTCAAGTACCAGGGGAGCAAAGTCGACAGACACTGGGGGAGGACGCGAGAGAGATGAGAGAGCAGGAGAAGGAACACGAAAATGGCTCGAAATCAACAGGATCTGCGTTTTATATGAATTTTGTCGTTTCTTCGACCCCCTGGCTCGTTCAAAATAAACAGTTACCACGTGTGCACCCCATACCAGGTTTCCTGACCTTCTGGACGTATTTTGGTACATTTGTTTAACGGGTATTTCTTGAATTAAAATTTGAGCACGATATCCATTAACACTCCAGTCAAAGAAACGCAAACGAAGCTTGCAATGATCCCTGTTTGAAGCATCCCTAACGCGAATTTATTCGAAAGGAAAGTCCACTGCTGAGATACGAATCTCGATGCTACAAACGAAACGTCAGGGGGTGAAAAAGAAACGAGACGCGAGATGAATAAAAAGTTAATAAAAGGGAAACGGCCGCGTCAAGAGGATACGCGAAAGATAGAGGAAAAGGAAAAGGGGTGAAGCTCGCAGGGTAACGTCCGACAGAGAGCAGCCTGTTCCTCTGAACCCCTCAGCTGCTCCCGTGTAAGAGCATTGTGTCAGGACGTAACAACTCGCGATAGTGCGACGCGGCTTCCCATGGGACACCATTATCCTGATTTAGCGCCGCGGCTACGACTCTATTTCCTACGCGATTCCCGGCGAAACGGTTTCCTTTGTCCGGCTTAGCTTTATTTCAGAGAAAGAGGGTGGCGCCGGGGCCGGCCGATTGACGCGTTCGAATGTCGTGCATCCCCCGTGCTCTCGTTACGTTCCGTTCCAATGCGATTACGTGACGGGAAGTCGAGGCATTGTCGTCTGTGAACAGACACCGTGCGCGTTTTCGATGCACCTCTTAACAAGGACCTCCGGCGCTTGGCCGGTCTCGTCGCGCATCATCGCCCAAAATCGCGAAGGGAAGTCAGAGATTCGACAAGGACATGAAGAATCAGATGTGAAGGTGTCCTTTAGTTCTCACGTGCAAGTCTTTTAGACTTTTAGAGTGGTTAACATCGATTAGATTCTTATAGAGCTTACTGGCGACGCATGGAGTCGTCTTCCCGGCCTCGAGCGCTCGTTTTACGCGGGAAACTTGGTCCCAGAAGGTACATTCGCGTAACATGCAGCGAAATAAAATCGCGGCGGATCAATAAACGCGGTTCTCCGAACGAATCGGTCGAAAACCAGCGATTCCCCATCGGCCGGAAACCAAAACGAAAATACACGCCAACGGTTCCGCGTGGACGCTTGTGTTTGTCAAAGGATATAAAAGCTAAACATTAATCGTCGGGAGGGTGGGCTCCTCGGCTTGGTATCGATAAATATTGCGACCACGGGAAATTAATACGTGGTAGTCGGCAGTATTTCGAGCGTGTATTTACGTTGAGAGAGTTCGGAGTAGGATAGAGATAGACGGGGTGAGGGAGATGAGTGTATGCCCGAGGGTAGGATCGAGAGATCCAGTCCAAAAACAGAAGCCGACGACGTTATTGCGGATTTTTTCCGATACACAGCGTTATAAGGCATCGAATATAAATTTCTGTCTAAAAATTTCGAGACAAAAACGTTTCTTCGAAGGAATTTTTGGAATTCACCAAAGGAAAAAAAATAGGGGTAAGTTGTCTAATCCCGGTTCGCGTATCGATAAGATGACCCGAGTTTTGAGTATTACAGGAGGAAATATCGCAGGCAGAGGAGTTCGAATCGAGTATTTACGCCGAGAGAGCTCGCTGACACGAGGAAAGATAGAGACAGGGAGGGCGAGAGTACGCTGGGCAGATTACGGAGTGCAGTGGATGTGGATTACGGGGGGCTGCTCGTTAAATAGCCTGCAACCGTAACCAGAGCCTCGACCACGAATAAAGACGCGACATTACCGTTCAGCTCCTTATTATCCCCCATTCGGCGTACCCACACGTACACGCGTCGGGAACCCCGGGGCTTGCACCGGTTATTATTAGGGATTCGAGGTATTAAGCGTACTTTGGGGTATCGATCTTCTTATTCGGCCACCCTGCGTCATACTTAAATACAATCTTTCGGGAGCTGTGTAATCCTCTTAGCGTGGTATTCCTGGGCCTGCCACTATGCGGATGCTGATAGCGCGTGCCATTGTTTCTTATCCGAACTGATTACGCCTGTGTGTACACGACCGGAAACGAAGGGTGGGCACAGAACCTGGAAACGTCGGTACACGCCGTAACGAGATATTTTGGGAGCCGCGTAATCCGCTTAACGAAATATTCGCCATTAGGCTCCGGGGGCGCTGCTCGGAGTCTCGCTGGATTTTTAAGTTGTGTTAGAGATGATTTAACGAACCGATCGAGCGCGATGATTTAGGGCGCGAGTCTATAGGGTCGTGGGAAGCTGAGAGGAGCAAAAATGTTTTTGGTATGTACTCTGAAAGTTTGAAAATTTCACTTTTACACGTTATCATTTCACGGAGTACGTTTTGTACAACTGCGAGCGATCCTGTTATTATTCCTCGACGACTTTCAACGATGTACAGAAAATGATTGGATGTCTCCAAGTTCAAAGTGACTTTTCACGAAGGAGGGACGCGGCTAACGCGAGCGGGCCTTGATTAGCAATTAATCCGCGGCTCTCCCATCGATCGATCGATCGATTAACGAAACCGATTTAATCAGCGCCTCGGACACGACTGACCAGTCCTATTAATTAGCGGAATAATCGGATCACAGGGAATTACGTGTTAACCGTCCCCCCTCCGCGCCTCCGTGGCGTGTATTACTTTCGGTAATAGGCTCCATTACCGTCTGTGGAACTGATCCGTTACTAATGTCAGCAAGTCCGGTCCGACTGTCGTCCTAACAACGGGAACACCAGATCCCGTGGCCCGACATCCAGGGGAATTAATTCACTGATAAGTCGCGTGTGACGCGATCCAATTAATTCCCAGCGCTCGTATCGGAGCGTTGAATTAATTATCGTACGATGCAACCTCTTTCCGTTTGCCCCAAGAATTATTACCGTGGCGATAGCTTCGTTTCGTAAGGTATAGCGAACCGATAAACCGAAGGTCGATCGTTACGCAGGCCGCTTTCAAATCGATGCGCGGAAACTTCGCTACCGATATTTTCATCTCTGTTATTATGTTGAACCGGTAGATTAAATTTAATTAAACAACAAGCTAAGATAAGTTAAAACGTTCGCTAAGTTTGCTAAGTTTAAATTAAACCTTCACCGAATTCAATCGCGACTACATCCGCGTTGGACTCCAATTTTGATTCGAAACAACAAATAACAATGCACAGTGTTTTTAACGTAGCGAACATTCGTAACAGCCATTTAAGAGCACCCTGCGCGAGTCAGTCGCCCGATGAATGGGGCGCCCGTGGCTTTGATTAAAGTCGAGTTCCCTGCCGACTCTCGGCGACTCTTTCGACGAGCAAACTTTCCAGGCGATGAGTTCAAAGGTACCCAAGGCTTCCCGAGCCCCGAACAGGATTTCATAGGAATGGAGCAGGCTCCGTTGAAGGTAACTTACCGTAGAACCAACACTGTTTCTCGCCGAAACGAGGCCGGAGAAATGTGTACTGAGGTTGAGGCGGAAGATGATCCAGAAGGGCGGCCAGCCCGGCGACTAGGAGGGGACCACCCCAAGCGTAGCAGCCGTACACTCGCAGTCTGAGGGTCTCTTGGCCTTTCTCCAAGCTGGCTGGTCTCAGGTCCCTGCAACGGAAAAAGGAAAAAAAGCTCGGTCAGCGGGGGAGGCGCGGAAACCACGAAACACGAGATCGTTCTGTGCACTTAAACGTTGCCCTGGAACGCGAACAATAAAACACTCGCGCGATACCATGGTTGAGTTTCTCCATCCGTATGGAGAGTTCCATTAGAACTGGCGGCGAATAAAAGTTCCAGGAAGTCGTTCACCCCGAAAATTGATAGTCCCGCGTTTGCGTAATCAGTGATGGCACCGAACGTTCTCGTGCGTCGACATCCTTAGACGTAAATCAACCGAGGGACTCGGAGTGCATGCAGAGAGATATCCGCACTCGCAGATTGGCCGCTTCTGAAATCTGGTGATTTAGGTTCGAAATACTTCGATCAAAGAGGGTGAGAAACTATCGACTCCGTTTACCAAAAGGGTGACGGCGAAACGATTACTTTAGATGCAATTAACGCTATCGGACATGGGGCTGACTTTTTTTAAAAGACCCCCCACAGAGAAACGCGCGAGAGTTTACCCGAAAGTTTCGCGGCCATTAGCATCCCCGAGCAGCGACAACCGTGCTCCCAATGTTATTATGTAACTCGCAGAGGCAGCTCGTGTTTCAACTTCGAGGCATTGCAAACGACACTTCCGTTGTTCTATTTTCGCTCGCCTAGGTGGTTCCTGAGCGACAATCGTGCGATATTACTGCTGCCGCAATGTTCTGCGCTCGTTTAAAAGCGTCGGAACACCTAGGGGTTTCAATCCTAGAGGGCTAGGTACTTTAAAGGTGGAGTTATACGATATTAGTTTGGGCACTGAAATAAACTAGAAATAGCCTTATCGAAACTAGTATAGCCAAATAACGAACTTATTTGCAATTGGGAAAAGTGCATCGGTACTCCCCTACCAGCATAGGGTCGAATAAACGTTGGCACAGATTATATACGTGCGTCCAAATACCCGCGTGGATGCAAATCGCATCTACGTACCCAAACGAAGCGCAATAAGAGGCAGCGCCGAGTTGGCTGCGTTCCAGTTAAAAATGAAACTCCAGAAGATGACGGGGACGTAATAAAAAGGATGTCGCGACCGGTAGCTGGATCAGACATCAGAACCGGGGGAATGACAGCCATTTGCGTGTCTACGAGTTCGTGGCTCCTGCACGCCCTGAACATGGCCGGCGAATCATGCCACGACTAACGATCTAATTAACCGCGACGAGCAATAACGCGCGAAATGGAAGACACCTCGCGCGTGTTAATTGCCGCGAAAACGTCACTCGGGGACATTAACATTCAAATCTTCGTGGTTAAAAGACGGCTCGATTTACCGGAGAGAGCACAGTACAAGTTCTGAGGTTATTTCAGGACATTTAATAAATTTAGATAACTCTATGTTACCGAAAAGATTCTGTTACGATGAATATAGATTGCATTTACAGAAGATCCACGCAAACTTCAACGTACTACAGGGTCGTGATACCGTTGTTCACGATTTAGTTAAATAATTGAAACAAAAATTTAATTCTTCTTTCCACCCTGAACAGCGAGATTGTATTTTTTTTTTTTTTATCGCCGCTAAAGGACAATGAGAATCGAATTGCATTTAATTGCACCGGACGGGACGGTTTCGGGGGTTGTTAAAACGAGCCACGGAGACTCGGGCGAAGGGAGGACGCAACGTTGCCCACAGATAATAGGGTCACTCACGATTGTGTCGTCGGCGAATTTATCGGCGCGGATTATTAACGAGACTTCGAATTCGTTAAATTTCGACCCTACTCCGCGTCCCGACCGATGACCGCCGGAATCGTAAAGCTTCGTCATTGTCTGGCTAGTTTAACGTCGCTATAACAACTGCACCGTGAAAGGGGGGCTTTACTGCGGAGGGTTGTTGCTCGTAAATCGCACCCTATCGGGAGTCGACGTCGCTGCGGATATGGCAAACGTCGACTACCGACGCAACTATTGTCAAAACGTGAAAATTAACGGAAAACTGACGTCTGTGGCGCCAGCCGACCTCCTTCGACGATGTCACTCGCGACGGAATGCTGTAAACTGGGATCCAACTTTTTCATTTATTTTTTATTGGACACAGGGGAAGACTTGCAAGACGACTTCTGCGAGGAGCACTCTCGCTCCAGAAATAAATTCTTAAGAGGTAGACGATTTTAATCAATCGTTATCTGTGTTACTTTATTACCTCGCTCAATGGCAAGGCGAAATATACGTGCGCTCGTGCCCCCTCCCTGGTCCCCGATTGCCGCCGATGGTAGCGCGTTCAACGATTAAGACGGGAGCAACATAATTGCGCGAGGTCGTTAATAGAACGTAATCTCGGTCGCGACTCTGCCGCGATCATAAACGTAACTCTGAAACGCGCTAGTCGAGAAACAAGCATGTCAACGCGACATTAAAGGGGGTGGCACAGCGCGCCAGTGGCGTGTTCTTTCTCTAATTACTTCCACGACTATTCCCCTAATCACCGACTCAATTACGAGCAGCTTCTCTCGTCAAACGTTCCGCGGCGATTGCGCCTGTTTGTATTTATTCTTCTACAATATTAATTTCCTAAATCACGCGATGAAAAAGATTGAAACGATGACGTTCTTTAAAGAAACTAATATATCCGCATACTAACATTCATGTACCAAAAGGAACCTAAACACTACCCGTGTTAAATAAATTAGCCATGATTGGAGCGTGCGAGTTCTGGCTCGGATCTAACGAGTAAGATATAGTATACCTCCACTTTTGAACGTTTTCCCACTTGGGTAGTTTTTTTTTTGTGGAAAAGAACGGAGGCGATGGGGCTGGGAGATATTAATTCCTGGCGACACGGTTCATTTCCGGGGCCGCTAATTATCCGTCACCGCGGTCGACGCGCGCGATTAGGCGGTCCTCGGTCGGGCAGAGGAAAGTTTCCCTCGATGGGGTGGAAGGAGGACGCGGGAGGATTCGGGGCTCGCGTCTCGATGTCGGAACGGCGCCACGATAATTTTCCACCCTCCCGTTTCTCGTTGGAAATGGAGCCAGAGAGTGCCGCTGCCAGGGATCAGAGGAAAACGTTGTAAATAACTACTTTGGACAATGCGTGCTTCTATGATTTAAATAATGCACTGCGATCGCGTCGACCATGTTGTACTTGAACAGACAACCTGCTCCACAAAAGAATTTATAATTTAAAATGAAATTTGGTTCCTTGCTTGGGGTAGTGGCACGGCTTTTATAAAAATAATTTAATCTATCCACTTGCATTACGATATCTTAGTTAGTCGCACTTTTGTTATGTGTTTGCAATTCAAAATTATAATTTCCATTTCACAGGGCACCGGTAAACTTGTTCGAAAAAATTTGGATATAACGTCCTCGTCTTGACTATGCCTGTAAATATCGCGGAGGAAATTAGGGAGCCGTTGCACTCCGGGCAGGGGTAACATTACTTGGTGCTTCTTCGGTGCGTCGTGTATCGCTAGTATTTTTTATGACCCTGTTTCTCATGCGTTAAGGGGCCTGGAGGGGGTGGTCGTATTAGTGTCCCCGTGCAGGCAATTTGCGAACGACGACGTCTTCCATGACAAAGGGGATTATGCGCGCTGTTCCTTCCAGAGCTCTTGGAGAGTATAACCCATTGTCGGAGTACGGAAGAGATAAAGGTTATTTTTGCAATAATGGATTTCCCAGGGCAGGGTTTTCCATTTGGCGACTCCTCCCCCGCTCGATGAAGTATACCTATTCCATTATCATGGAGCGCGCACACGACGAGGAAGAAAGGCAGAGTCGACGCTTAATCCTGACAAAGAGCTCTTTGCAATAGCTTCTTTTAATTGTGTCCTGTTACTCGACGCGTATTTATCCTGCGTATTTGCGAAACCGTGGGAGGGGCGTGTGCAAAGGCGATGAACCGTCAACCCTTTCCGGGCGTCCACCCTTTCTTAGGTGGGTGGAAATGCATCGACGTTTCGAGTTGCTGTAAATCCTCTCAAAGTGTCGCGAATTTACTCTTTCCTAACGTCACAAAGTGAAAATCAGATCATACATCTTCCTCTCACGGTGTCACAGCTCGATCCTCGAGTCTCGAACAACTCGGATTATTCCAAGCATCGTCTTCATAGTTCAAACGCGCAACGACCGCAGAAATAAACGTTTTTCGACGTCAAAATCTCGTGGAACTTAATCTCCCTCGTCGAAGAGAAAAAAATTCGCAAATTAGAGACCAGCATTTTCTGTCTGTCGTTGCTGTATCTCTCAAGCGCACGCGGCAGACGGAACGTCGGTGACTGTCTCGTAGGCAGAAGGTAAGAGCCCTATATTTATCTCCCCGATATGGTAATTATACGGACGGCAATTAGCGGCGGTGGCAGTTAGAGGTACGTTCTAGCCGACGGTATCGCGCTACGGCTCGCAGAGAATACGGAACGGGAAGGATAGGTCATTACGGGGGAGCAAGATGGACAGAGAAGATATTATTTATCTCGTCAGTGGTTCGCGTAAACGTAAAATAACCGGTTCGCAATAAAATGTCGCGTTGCGGCTTTATTCGATCGCAGGGAGAGAGCTTTTGATAATACGGGAAATCGATCGTCCTGCAGTTTTTAATAAGCCGGGTGTAAAGTTCGCAACACTCTAAAAGTCTAAAATTTCTGATATCTTTGTTTCCAAATTTTTTTCGAACTTTACGTACGACGTTTCGCGATATATCAGACGTTGTTTCGCGTTGCTGGCAACGAAAACTAATTACCAGGGCTTGGCCGAAGGTACAAGTAGGAACGAGGGGGTCGAAAAGGAAGTATTAAAAATGTATCCGTTAATACACACCCAGCGATCTCCGACAGTCGCGAAATTACGGTGCATAAATTTACCTCCGTAAAGATCGAAATAATTATCCGTCGACGGCGAGTAACTAATCGCGCGGTGACATGAAATATAAATTACAAGCAGGAAATTAAGATCTACTGTCGCGGACGTATTAATTTTATCTCGTCGCGGTGCTCCGGTAACCGGCTAGCCGTAGCCGACGAACTTCCACGGAAAGAAGATCTAGAATGATAATCCGCGACGTTCCAAGTGGTGTCACGCGGGGAATCCGGCAAATGTTGCATAGGAACGATAGTGCTCGAAACTTTCGAACTCCCTTTCCCTCATGGAACGTATGGAAAGTGAGCTGGGCGCTTTATTGAAAAGTTTCCGAGAAGCGGTTAAGTGCGAGACAAACTTCACCGCAACCCGCGAGAATTTCTCACTTCCGAACTGCGTCCCTCCTTTCCCTGTCAATTTATCTATCCACGGCAGTTCTATTTGCCCGTTTATCCGACTCGCCAGACCTCGATCGATTCGAGTATTCCCCTATCGACCCGCATTACCGTCTATCTATCCGTGTCTTTCCCTTTATTGGCCCGAGGAGCTGTATGCAGATTGGAGGAAATTGCGATCGTGCAGAGAGAATGCTTTTATTGCGGCCAGTCGCGGACCGAAGCTATTCCATCTGCGATTCGTTACCATCGGGGTCGAAAATATCGCAAGATGCAAGGCACTTCGTCGGGTATCTAAATCGCAATTGTTTCTTAACAGAAATCCTGTTGCACGCAATGTTTATCAGTGTTGCAGAGTAACCCAAACGAATTGCATCCCTTTGTGAAACGAACTAAATCAGCATAAATAAACCATCGAGTACCTAAAGAATATTTTTACCTGAAAAGAAGAACATAACGATGGAAAGTGTCCTCTCTAAACGTTCCAGGCTAGTGATCGTTCTCTCGCGGCACGAGAGCCCACGCTTCAAGAAGAAGACCAACGGAAGGACAACGCGAAAGCGAAGACCCGAGGAAACCGGAGGCCGCGTAAAGAGCAGCTAACGAACGAACGTTAATTAGCCGCAATAACCGACGATCGTGACAATTACAGGGCGATCTCCTGGCGTACGTTCTTGCATCGGCCCGTGGAGACGGTAACGCCGATGAGAATATAAATTCCGTATCGACGCGGCGGTCTGTCGCGGAATTACAGGGGCACCAAGTGGTTTGCTCCTTGGCAGAGAACGTCCTAGGGCATCGGTCGTCGTCGCCTGGTTTCCGCATAATCAATATTGTACTTCCGGAATTAGACCTCGATTACGACTGGCAAGCGGGAAGATAATGACCGGGAGGGTTCATCGTTGTCACGCTGGGATGGAACTCCACCCCTCTATCGCGCACCTCTAACCCGATGTGCCAAGTCGGTGAGATCCCTCCTTTCCGACCCTTCCAGCGCGGCCGTTTTCACCCCTTTACAGCTGGGCTCGATGTACCCTTCCAGGGGTAATTCGAGACGAACGGGCCAAGAGTTTCCACAGCGGAAGGCAACGACGCCGAGAACCTGAGACGCCGAGTTTCTTTTCCTTTTTGATGAGCTTCTTAACGAGACTGATTCTTTATAAATATTTATTAGCAACTGAATTAAGAATCGGAATAGGTCCCTTGGGATGCTGCCGATTGCACGAAGGGCTGCCCCCACGTGGGACAATGCTGCTGGAAATTTTCATCAGGATGTACTTGACACGATACATTTGTAACTGTGATTCTACTTCGGAATCAACTCTGTAACTCGGTTGCTCGAACCCAGAACAGATCATATCAGAGTACTTCTGGAATCAGTCGATTGCGACTGTCCAGCGAAAAGATAACGAACAGAGGGCTCAGCGTTGTCGTGCTGGAATAGAACTCTACCCTTTCATCGAACCCAAGTCACCGGTTCCCTCCTTTTCAGTTCCTCTCGCGCGTTTTCACCCCTTTACAACTGAGCTTAACATAACCTGTCAGGAGTAATTCAAGACGAACGGGCCAAGAGTTTCTATCGCGGAGGGCAATGACGCCTGGCTCGCGTAGAATTTTCAATATTCCGGAGTAACGTCGCCGAAGCGATTACGGCAATTAGGACGGAAGGGTTCTCGTCTGCGCGTAGACGGAGGAAAAGCGTGGAGAAATAATTCATGCCGACACACGTGGCCCGCTCGCACGGCATTCTTGAGAAGTTTCAAGCTGAAGGGAGTAGACAATAGCAAATGGTCTAACGGAGAACTTTTTCTCCGGCCCCGTTTCGACGGCTGCGTCTGATATTCGATCGACTTGATCCGTCCAGGTCTGATTTAAAACTTTAACAATTTTAACTCTTTCAGTCTGCATTCACTTTGTGTTCTTTGAATAGACATCTTGAATATGGAAGAATAAAAGAATAAAAGTGCACAAGACGATTGCTCGATCCCTGATTCTACACCCCTAGTTCATTAAAACAGTATCAGATGGCAAGTAACCTAGTCGACAGTCCACTCACCTGATCTCGTCTCCTCTCTCGATCCCTCGCGCTCGGGCTTGCACCGATCTTATTAAACTTGTTGAACAGCAGATCGCTACATTCGATCCAGCAACAATACATCGCGCGCCGTGGTAGCCAGGAAAATTGAAAGTGTCAGGATCCCCTCTCATTCGCGATAAGTTCGTCAAGCTCTGGCAGAACGTTACACAGTTACACCTGCCGTCGCGTTATCGGATTGACCGGTGAAAAGAGGTGATCGTGGAAGGTATACGCGACGTTGTTGGGTCTCGCGTGCCGCACGAACACGCCTCGGTTCCTTTTCGCCGAGAAAAAATGCCCGCGATCCGACGTTTCGATCTCTTAAGTTCCAGCGCAATTGCCGCGAGCCGGCGACAAGAAGGAGGCGTGCCGGAAACTCGATCACCACGAAAACTCTCATTAAACCGTGAGCGAGAGGAATGTTCGACGACTGCGAAACTCGTGCCATAAATTTTTCGCCAACGAAACCTCGTTTCGGAGAATGCTCGCAATTCGAATCCCTAGCTGGATCGACAAGGTGGATCCGGCATAGCGAAGCTTCCGTTTAACCGTGACGCATTGTTTAGTGTCACGACTCGGTAACGTAGGATAGTCATAATGCACTACCTTGGCAATAAGGTGTTACTCTGTCTAGTACAATTCTCGAATACCTTAGAGATTCAATTGTCTCCTGAGGTGACGCGCTTATGCGTCATCGTGGACGAAGATTTATATCACGAGATTCGAGTCCATGTTTCGGGATTTGTAGGGATACAAATGTAGGGATACAAAACGCGCTCGACGCGTTTCCCTTAATCGCAACACCTTTCTCTGGCAAGTACTACGATCGGTCGGATCCTATCTCGTAACTATTCCTCCTGAAGATTCCCGAGGCGTGCATCGGAGTGGAATGCGCGTCCTTGACGTAACTGGTTCTAGGAATGCCGTTGCATAATCGCGGAGCAGTCGCGGTACAGAAGCTAGAAAGATTGACGCTGCTTACCGACCGGTTGCGTGCGAGAAACATCCGGTAGCGTTGTATCTGACCTTCAAAATGGTTGATGCTGTTTGAGAATCTCGCGTAAGAAACTAGGAAGCAAGCCGCACGAGATAGAAGAGATAGATGAGAATCGATTCTTCCATAAGGGAACAAGATGAGACATTGTGTGATCTTTTTGTTTCCTTCCAGAGGTCCCCGAAGAGGGCTAAAGGAGTGTCATAAAAACGTAGGTCGGAATGACTGAAACGTTTTCTGGCTTCCTTCTATACTGTATATCCCAACAGAGCCTTTAGCAGGAATTTCGCGACAGGAACACGATCCAATATGTCTACCAGGGATGTGTAACCCGGTAAGTATGTGGAACGGACGAAGTAACGTAAGAAGCTTCGAGATGAGCCGTGGAGGCAAAGACGAGCCGTGACAAGCCGTTTCAGGGATAGCCGTGAGAAGTTGTCAGGTGTTTGTTGACGCGGATAACCGAACGACAACAGAACAGAGAGACGCGGAGAGAAGACACAAGGCGAACGTGTGGCGCGCGTACGTACGCGAGGGTGGCGAAGTCGCTAATGGAGGAAAAACAGAAGGGACCAGAAGGAAAACAAACACGAGGGTTACGTGGAGAACGAGCTATCGCGGCGGCGGCGCTCGCCTCTCCAAAAGTCTGGCCCTCCAGCGGTAACGAAGAGTGACTTTCTTCTTCCGGCACGCTCCTATCGACTATGACGCCGTCTGGCCTAAAAGTTAGGGCTGACATTCAGCCTTTTTTTTTCTCTACTTCTCATGGGACGTCTGGAGTGTCTCAGGACACGTCCTCGTAAGCTTGTATCGTTCACTTGGGTAATTTCACTCGGATATCGAATTGGAAAATCTTTTACTCATGGAATCTCTGATTAACTTCACTTTAACCCTCCTCATCAACAAAATGGCCCAAAAATATGGCAAGGTTGGATTCGATCCAATCGCAGTAGGAGAAGAGGGTTGAGCTCCCATTTGACGTGATTTGAAATTTGTTTCGAATGCCTGACCTATTTCACAAGTAGGCATAGCTGGAAGTTCATCTTCGTTAAAATTCACTTTCCAATCGACTTCCCATCGACGGTGTTTAATCAATGGCACCTATCGTGTAACTCTTTTCACGAGCCAAACGCAATGTGGTTGTAGAGTCCTCGACGGTGATTCGATCGAGTGTGTTTTGAAAAGTTGGAACGGGTAGTTTCAGCTTTCTCTTGGCCCGTGAAGTGTTGGCGCGAGGGGATGATATTCAAAACATCGTGGGGTGATGGTATCGATCCATTTAGAAGGGTGTGGAAATGGCCGCAGGAAGGAAGAGGGGCCAGTCGAAAAAGAAGAGCCACAGCGAGACCTGCGGAGTGTCGTCGAGCGTGTGGGATTCGAGAAACCGAAACGTCATCCCCCGTTATCTGCGACGGGGGTGAGAATCGTATTCGGTGTCATTTTCTCGTCCCCGGGACTCCGAGAGATCGATCCACAGGAACGAGAATCGGGGATCCTCGCGGCTCGTGCCACCGTTTCGCGGATATATCGAGAAAATGGACCAATTTCTTTTTTCCTCCTTTTTTTTTTCACCGAATACGCGTAATAAAACGTTATCGCGGTATTTTCTCTCCATCCCCTACCCTCAGGTTCTGATAATGAAAATTGGACAGCTATCCGATAATTGTCGGATTACCCCCTCGGCCCACGGGCAGATATTTCAATTAATTCATTAACGGATCCCGCGCGGCATATAAACAACCCACGGATTTAATTAATCCCGCAACGCGTTCCCGATATTTATCGCGGCGCGTGTCCGTTGCAGTTTTCAATAAAGCGACGTCGTTGTGAATCAAATTTCCAACGAATGGCAACGCGTGCGGTGCCCCTCGAATCGCGCACGGCAAATGGCAGACGGAAACGGGAAATTGTAACGCGCAAGGAAACTTAATATTTCCAGGACGGGGAGTTGTAAACACGATAAGTTAACGATGCTAACGCGAGCTGAGATTAGTCGATGCAACGGCAGTTAATTGCCGTTGTCACGGGGTGGAACGGAAGATGTACCTGTGAGTTTTGTGAAGACATTTGCCAGGTGTTGGGTCTACCTAATGCGGGACTAGAGGAAAAGGCCTCTTGAGAAAATTGAAAGGAATGGGTTCCCTCTAACGACTCTGCGGACACGTAACCCTCTAATGTACGATGTGCTCGGTTGCGAAAGAGTAGAGTCTGAGAAAGAATTGAGTCGATCGACGTGACGTCCGAGGGACTCAGTCGCAGGACACTGGATCGAACTCTCCTCCGTCCATACCTTTCACCGCGAATTCTTTCGCAGGTGGTAGCTGTTTAAAACGTCGTCGCGCGTAAAAGGAATGCCAGGGGCCGGGAAGGAAGGAAGGAAGGGAGGAAGGAAGGAAGGAAGGAAGGAAGGAAGGAAAAGGAATGGTAGGATGCACTCGAGGGTTCCGGTGATTGTTTGGTGGTTCCACGAGTGGTTATCTGCAAATGAAGGGCCACAAATGCGGAACAGTAGAGAAGTCTGCCGGGGGTGGCCAGGAGAAATTGCGGGGATGCTGGGAGTTTATGTTGGAAGAAAGGAGAGGCGGGGAGTAGAGAAAGGGCGGGAGGGTCACGATGGGTGTAAAAGGGTGACTCGAGGGTAGATGGTGGCTGCGCGACAGAAACGGCAGTCGCCACGGTGGCTGGTAGTGGTTTGTTCGCATATAATTCGATCACCAGCGAGGAATTATTGTCCTAACAGACTTCTTCCGCGGGACTGGCCGTCTGGTTTCTGTTCCTTTTGAACGATGCTTCGCTAGATAAGGATCCGATGAGGTAGGAAGCGAATGTTTTCTCGGTTTGATGGAGACCCATTCTTCCGGGTTTCTCGAACGCGAAACGGTGAAACGAAACGTTCTATCTCGAGACCCAGGCCACGGTAAAAATGAACCGAATCGATGGCCCTGCGAGGAAATTGGCGAGAAATTCAATCTCCTTTATATTTTATGACACTCGACATCCCTGGGAGCTACTCATGTTTGGAGTACAGCGAGCGAGGTCTAACCGTATTAATTCTTTCTCCGATATCTTGTCCTTCATTTCGCGACCTCTCCGAGAGATTTTCTAATGTTAAGATTTTACGTATCTTGGTGAAATTCGAAGTTCAATTGAGATACAGGAAAATTCTGCCGAAGGAAGATGAGATCGATAGCCATGAAAGTTGCATACCACATGCTCTTCAATTTCATGGCATTGGATAAATGTCACTCTGCATTAACTGTACGAAGTTATTTTTAATCCTTTCGTAATGAAAAATCACTATAAGTCAAAGTCAAATATAGGAAGTGAACTACACAAATGCAATACATTCGAGCCATGCTTGTTTATGTTTCTTTCAAGTTGATTCGTTACAGTGACGAACGACATTTACTTTCAAAGTGTATGAAACTTTCCATGACTGTTGTCCAACTTTTAAGCATGTGCCATTTTCCGATGCACCAACAGCTTGCAAATGGTCCAATTTTCCAACGAATTTATATCGAGCTTCAACAAATTTCCAAGTCGACGAGAAAATGCGGAAAGAGATTTCTCTTCGAGATCGAACGACGCGATGCAATAGTTGCACTCGAAACTCGGAATCCCCCGATTTGGATAGCGCTCGGATAAATATCCACGTAACTGCGCGAATTTTTCACGATCGTTTGCTCGACGTATCGCTGCATTTCTCATGAGATTCCCGGGAAGAAGGATCTCGCGACGCCAAAACAAAAGCTTCACCATTGCCAAAAGTCCATACGTCATAGCTGCCAAGTCGCGATCCGGATCCACTTCATCTTGGAAATCCGGAAGACGATTTATCATCCTAACAACTTCGCGAATTTATCATGGTAATCCTTGTATCGATCGCCACGGAGTTTTTAAAGTAATTTGTACGAACAAAACGACGGAGGGGGTCAAATTTAATTTTCAAAAACTACGAATGATCGATCATTTGAAAATAGACGACGTTATTGTTCAGAGTTAATATTTCAAATTCCTCCGACACGGAACGTGAACATTTTCTTTGACGCGGTGTCTCTTGGTAGAGAAACTATACGACCTGGATCGATACTTGGGAAAACTGTCAATCGAATTCCGGACAACCGACGATGGACGTAAACCGCAAATCCGCAAGACCGACGTAGTCCGAATCGAGCGGGTGCCGAAGGAAGCCCTTTGACGTCGAACTGTGTACGGAAGCGGCATTCAACGTCCAACCTGCCCCTTCGACACCATTCACCAGGTCCGATAGTGTCGATAAATGGCCATTAGCCCGCCATGTTCACCCACAAAACCGAAGTGCACGCGTGCCATTGATAGACCGGAAGCCGATTTTCCCCGCCAGTTGAGCCTGTACACCAAGTTTTCGCCCACTGGTGAAATCATTACCGAATTGACGTTCCGTTCAATTGAGAACGACTTAATCATCCTTGTAACTGCTCGTGCCACAATTATGTACCAGTTTCCAAAATTAGAACGAATTGAAACATTTCGATGCATACTTTTGTCGCTTGTATCATTAAGACGAATTCGAAATCAGCAAAATGGCGACATAAACCTTCCCTAATTATACTTAAACTACATCACCCGTTAACTTCACCAAAATTCCTCTCACACATCAACGATTTCGACAACTCTTCCACTGTGACTCCTTACACGACTTTACTACCGAAACGGCTGCTGCATGCATGAATGATTTCGACTATCCACAAAGTCGCTTTTACGGTCTTTATCTCTTTTATTGCGCCCCTGCGCGAATACCGTGGTTCAATTCAGACTCAACTGCCCTTCTCTTGCACGGCACGCCTAACTCTGCACTCGACAGGCTTAAAGACTGATATCAAGCCCAGGTCTGCCCGTATTAGCCACCTCCGCGCATTGTTCGAAAGGATCGCGACCAGGACGAGCCGGTCCAGGACGATCCTGACGAGTTACGAGCGCGACCGAGCGAGTCATCCAGGCCAGGGGTTTATGGGAGCCGTGGCAGCCGCGAGAACTCAGCTTTACGAGCGATAAAACCAGCACAGGAGGTCGGGGCCTCGTGCATTTCGCGGCTTTTTAAGCCTTTTTGCGGTTCTCCATGCTTGCCGCCTCCAACTCGATCACTAGGGGCTCTCTCAGTTTCCCGAACGACGATAGAATAATAAAGCGAGGAAAGAGATACGCGTTTCTTCGACTCGGAAAGCATTCTCTGGTTTCTTACTGATAAATCCCTCATTTTGCATCTATGCAGGGTAGGTAATTCTCGGATGGACTTACGATGGAAATGAAGCAATTTTAATATCCTAGGCAGTCCAAGCAGATACGAACGAAAAAGATGACTGGCTCTCGGGTGTTTAACACGGATAATATTTAATGGAGATCCTTTTGGGTAATGTGGATAAAATGTCCGTTCTACGTGTCTCCTTTGATCGCGAATTTATCACAAAATCTTGAGCCTATACTTCCTCGTTCGAACCAGCATCGTTATCCGAAACTTCTAATAGCGTAAACGCAGCCCTCCAAGTTTCGGAAGCTGAACAAATAACAGACGCTGTGTCGTCAATTTGCTCTTCGGCGCGTGTCTTCGAAATTTATGCAGACGATTACACTTTCTAGCAGACGAATCCCGCGAATACACTACTTTACGATTACGAGCTCTCCAGAATAAAGCGTTGTTGTCTTTTTCTTACTTTTCCCGATTCTCCCTTAGCCGGGTCACTTTAATTAGTTCCTGATTTAACACCACGATTAATAGAACGCACGATCGACCGTACGTTCCCCAAAGAGAGGACACGCATATCCATGCAGAACAGCAACGCGAAATGAAAGATCGCATTCAACCTCGAGTGCGTACCCCGAGATCCAGAAAGGATTAAGAGCACGAAGATGGAAGATAGAGCGTGGGCTCGATTAAAAATTTCCGGATTAATTCATCCGCGCCAGACGCGGAGGACACAGCGTTGCGCATTGAGGAGACCGTAAACAGCCCTTTGATCTTCGACCAGCAGACGAGTAGCAGACGTCTACGTACAAAGAGCCCGATGCATCCAGCGCTATCCGCAGAAACATCGCAAGAAGAACTCGCGCCGTCGGCAAGAAACGCATTAACCGCGTGGCACTCGATGAACGAAATATGCGAGCGATAATAACACTGTGATCTTAAATCAGAACTTGAAATGTTGAGATGCAATTGCTCGAATTGTTACATGTTACGTTTGACTTTTAAAGCGATGTAGTTTTTCTCGAGAGTGGTGCCTGGTGACCCTGGGTGACCTTGAACCGTGTGTCATTGGTCTAGAAGTGTTGTTAAAGTTTACCACCTGGTAAGGCAACTGTGACGTCGAACTTCTGAATCGAATCACTAGGGTGATTTTAGTAACCTAATGGTTCTCGAGGCTACTATGATATGAACCTGCACGTGTAATGCTCTGTTTTGAAACCTAAATATAGCGACGAAAGGGCCTCGACGTAACGACGTCGAAGCAATCAAAGCGACGCGCAGCCCCGACATCGGAGCACCAAAAAGCGACGCAGAAGGAACACACAGCGAACAAAAAGAAATGCTCGCGTACCGATACGAGCATCATTTTCTATAGCGTCTGGTTATTCATCAGCCCAGACCGTGTGCAGACGAGCGTCCCGTTAATGGAGTCAGCCAGTGGTGAAAAAAAACCTGCTACGAGGTCGCCGCGTCTGGCAGCATCAACCCTTGACCCGCGACACGTCTTCATTCTATCTTTAGAGACGCTCATCCGTCGCGGATACACCTCGACACCCTGCGTGTCGGCTTTCAACGCGTGCTGTCTGTCCCGTTGAACCCGTTGCCAGCTAAGCCGTCGAAAACAATGAATGCAGGACTCGTTTCGAACGCTTAAGCTTGTATTTCACGGGGAGGCCGAAGCCAGGGGATGATCGTATCGCCCCCAAGATCCCGTGGAGTCGACTTCGAGAGGCGTATCGCGCTCTCGAGCACGGTGGTCCACGGCGATAAAAAGACGATTTCACCTCGCTCTAATCGCGATGTCCCCCCACGGGATGGAATGATCCCCGACGCCCGAGAAACGAGATTAACGTCCAGCTGCGTTTCGCAGATGCAACAACGGCGACGGTGGAGTTTGGCTGCCATTAGCGAAACGTCTGGCAGGATGAAAGCTTCAAGCTGGTCGACGGAGCTCGGTTCGGTCCCTCCGAGTGGAATAACTGCTCGGCCCATTAGGCCTGAATCCGGCTTAAGCGACTTCTCCGAGCCAAGTTCCTCTCGCCCGCTGGAAACGGCCCACCGCCTCGAAGATGGCTCGCTAGAAGCCGGCCAGAATTATTTATCGGCGGAATTATTCGAAAATCGAAGGTAGTCCCGCGAACCTCGCTCGTTACGCATTCATGCGACTTCTATTATGATCCCGTGCGCCATTGCAGCCGACTGAAAGACGCCGAGGGGGAAAAAGGGAAGTCTCTTCTTTCAGGCCGCGGAAGTTCGGTCACCCACGAGCCCCAACAAAGGATCCATTCTTGCGTCACCCCGTCACAGACCCTTTTCCGTTCCGTGCGTCGCGAGCCAGCCGCTCGTTAACCTTTCTACAATTCATTTTTCACGCCTTCGTTCTGCGACGATAGGTAAAAGAATCCCGCTTCCCAGGAAGCGTCCGCCGCGGAAAGCTCATAAAGATAGAATTTCTTCTCGCGTTACGTGCAAGTATAGACGTTGAAGAATGTGTAGCTTGAATTGGCGAGGTCTTTGTCTAGGCGCATACGAAAGGTCGATCGATAATCCTTAAGCTGCTCGAAGAGTTTCCAGTTCTATCAGAAGAAAGACCTTTCCACGTTAGGAAATTAAACGCCTCGACGTGTTAACCATTGTTTTCGAATCCCAAGGCGTCGTTTGTCTCCCGTGGATGGTGGATCACGGAATCCGAGAAAAAGCTGGTTCCAGAGACGAGAGACCGAGCTAGACGAGTAGAGACGAGAATGGAATGGAATGGAGGACCGGGGCTGGGTCTCGGGCTGGGGATTTAGAGAAAAATCTTCTTAACGCGGCTTCTTTTACCGCGATCGGCCGATGGGCCCATCTGCATTCGGGTTTTCTCGGTTATTTTTACCCAACCGATGCACCGAAAAAGGAATGGAAGCCTCACCCTATTTCCGTTTCGAGCGGATAGCCCAGGATTCTCGGAAGGAACTCTCTGGCTTCGACTGGGAATTCTTGCCGTCGAACCACGATTTTTTAGAGTTTTATTTGTTTAACGTGAAATACTCCTTATCGAATTCCCCAGTTAACCCATAATAATAATAATAAAAAAAAAAAAGTTGATTGAAAAAGCAAAATTGTCTCTGAAGAGGTCAAAGTCCGAGAGGGATGCTCTCTTGCAAAAGTGCGTCGATGACCAGCGAACCAATTAAGCTGCGAAGAGTACCGTGAAAGTATCCGAAGAGATTCCGCTGGACCGCCGTACCTTTTTAATCTTCTCGTGTGTGCCACGAGAGCTGGAGAAAGTCGAGAGGAAAACGTATTGCACGAACTCACGGGCACGGCATAATTAGGGTCGAGTATCTTCTCCAGAAGCAACGTCGATAACCTCCAGATTAAACGTAAAAAGGAGCCGCGCATTCGGCGAGCTTAACCTTGGATCTTCCGGAGGGTTGCCCCAGCACGAATACCAGAACTCGAATAAATTTCAGATTCACCCTCGACAGTTTATGCTTTCGTAGTCGCGTTTTCGTGCCATTCTGGAAACTCCAGCTAATTATCAAGGATAGAGGAAACACCACTTTCGTTGGAATGTTCGATTCATTTTGTTCTTGATACTGATCCCTTGCAAATTGTTTGCAGAAAAAAAAATCGGCCCATGGAAGGTTAAAGTTTCGAGAACAGGTACCCGGGCTATCGTCGAGCAAGTGGAACGAAACAATTCGTCACGAAATTTATAGAGCCAGAGGCGTCGAGGAGCGAAGTAGCGGGACGTCGATCGATGGGCGGGCAACGAGGCACTAATTTACTTGCAAAGGGCGGCAAAACCCGTGCTAGCCTGGACAGATCGAATCGGGCCAGGGAAAGTGCACGGTGGATAGCCACGGTCGTTTATCAAGGATTCTTTCGCCAGACGTGATAGAGAAAGAGACGAGAGAGGAAAGCTGCTCGTTGGGCCGGATGAAAATCGCTGAAGAAGCGCGCGATCATTTATCGAGGAAGAAACGAGGTCCCATCAGTCTGGTTTTGGTCGTGTCTGGGGCTGGAGGCTCGGCAGCGCACGTATCCAGAAGAAAGGAAACAGGAAGGAAGAAATAGGAGACCGAACATGTGGCCGACACGTGAGTTGGAAACGAACAACTAGGATGATGAATCTATCGCGTGGGCGGACCACCGCTGCAACCGTTGCGGGATTATTGTTTGCTTACAACTCGCTTCGAAAATATTTTTCACCGCCGATGCGCTTACCGTCGAGAAAGAAGACACCGTGAACAGACTGCGGAGGAACTTCCTTCGCTCGAGGAGTAAACATCGTCTAGTGTACGGCATTGTTGACAGAGAACAAGGTTCGAGCACGATTAGAGGCAACGTCTCCAGTTCGCGAAGATGGACGCGAAATCCTCCAAATCTCGCGTTGAATGTATAGAACCTCGACCGAATAAATATTCCACGTATAGGCGTGCTCATCTATTATTCGAATAAAATTTTGCCCAACCCTGGAGAGAACCTTGTTGGAACCAATAACGGCGATGGACCGATGTCTTCGAATTCGTCGGACCCGCCTTCGTCGTGTCTCACGCGATTAACGCGGGTCAATAAATTTCTACGTAATCGTTTCCTCTCGTTTCGCGAATCCGCGCCCGATTAGACCCTGCTCCGTACCTGCGATTCACCCCTTACTTCACCCTCCTCGCTCCTCCGGTAATTAAGTCCTCTATGAATATTCCAAGCTATGCGAATACGCCGCGAGGCAACCAGTCGCATATTTCTTTTCGTTAAGGGCTCATAAATCGAAAGGCGGAGCGCGAAAATTATTAGGCCAACGAGTCTGTGCTTCCGTCTGTGCTTCGTGTCTTGAAAACATGCACGAGTCGATATAAGGAATCGTCGATAAGTGTCGACGAGTAAGGAGTCGCGACAGATATTGACTGGCAGATGTGAAATTTAGTGCTTGCGTCAAGTAAATTAAGAAGTGACGGGGGTCACCAATCGACGATTGCCCTTTGGTACTGATGTGCAATTGAAATAATACTTGCGACGAGGAACTTTTTTGGTAATTAACTGAAGATTAGTCCGTGGTAGGTTTTCGTAGCTCACCTGAAACAGAAAGAAAAAGTCGGATTAGTGACAAAGAATCGCGTTAACTCTTCTGAAGGGTATCTTTGAAATTTTTTATACTATTCAATTCAAGATGTCCACGACGACGCAAATATCCTCCTAAACATTTCAACCCCTCTTTCCGTCTGGACAAACTATCGATACAACAAACATGGCGCGGATTAAAATCGTCTAGGTCGTCTGGACGCCGCGACAGTTCGTTTTCGAACGGTTCCCGAATATTCTCGTCTAATACACGAACCCTCGTATGAACTCCGCCCCGGGGAGTTGCTCCTTTCGCCGAAATCAGTCTCCTCTCATCCAATATCCGCTCACGGAGAGCTTTCCAATTTCACGAATGACGAATAACTCCGTTGGCTCCCATCAGGGCCGATCAGCCAGGTCGTACGTACGATTCCTGCGGGGGTGTGTACGAAAGGGGTTGAGTCTCGGCGTCTAGGACAGAACCAGACAGCCTCGTTCGAAAGAGCAAGGTCACGGGCAGGGACACGCTCCTGCGATATCTCGATTTTCATTTAGACGCGACACGTAGCGGCACTTGGACCGAAACAGCGGTTTTAATTAAAGCCGCGGTCTCCGCTGGCCTCGCTTCCGATATTCAAATCAGTAACCCGCATTTCTGCAGCCCGTGTTCTCCTCACTTGTGTTCTCCGTCGTCTGGTGGCAGATGGTCAGACTCTCCTCTCCTCTCGTCCTCTGGAGAAAAAGGTGTCTGCGTGGTGTGGCCGTCCCGGCGTGTTCCGTCGTGTATCCGAGCTGTGGGGGCGCAAAATACGCCTCCTCCCCTCACCCACCACCATCGCCGCAACTTTCGCCGCGTTAATCGTTAAACGATTATTCGGTAACGGAAAAAGTTCGCCGTCGCGACATATTGCGGCTCCTCTTCTCGGAGTTTCCCGGAAAGTTGTCTAGTAATAAACAGCGTTCAGGGTGGATGGCGAGAATTTGCCACTGCGTTTCTTTGAGAAAATCGATCGTCGAGTACGAGCAAAACGGAGGGTTGGCGCTAATTTGTATCCGTTTGGATCATCGAAGACCTCCGGAGTCGTCCTGCCGTATCGTTTACAGCGATTGACGTGACATGAACGGTGTTAGGCAAAGACTAAATTTAGCTAATCGAGCTGATGATCGAGACTAATTCACGAATATTCCATGCCCGTGTCTACCACGTGCTCTTCCGTAGTCTACCAGTCACGTTCTCGATATTAATTTGACGTATTATAAATCCGTCGCCGGAGGCTCGCAAATAGTAGCCTTTCAGACATCGCAGGAGAACTAATCGCTGAGCCACGTACGTTGCATGGCAATTAAATAAGCGAGAGCCGCGAAGATGTTGTCGGAACTGGGTTTATTATCCGCGAACCATCACGAGTTTGGATTTTCTGACAGATGTACACCTCGTGTGTGAGGAGATTCTAACCACGTGACGGCTCGGTAATTACTTTCCAAGTGGACTTTCAAGATATCCACGCGTCAAACGTGTACATGCCGGATAGAAACTTGCAACATTTGTAAATAAGTAAAACAAAGATTTCAGCCTTGGTCAGGTTAATGTATCTTATATTATGTCTATTAATATATACTCGTCGTTTAAGTGCGTTTAATCTTATCTATTTCCTACGTTAAAAAATTTCCAAAAACATCGAGACTTCACCAAACCAGGGCAACCAGTGGAAAGATCAACGTTCGCGGAATGCTGGTCGCATCCTTCCGCGTATTCGAGCGGCAAAGTAAGGCTGGAGTCAAGGCACGAAGGCTCTGTTCGTAATCGTCATCGTCATCGAGGTCCTCGTTCGCGCGGGCATTATTCTCAGTCGGTGGAGTCTAGCAGCGGCGTCGCAAAAGAAGCACGACCCACGCGAAGACCGTAATCAACCGACGTTGTCCTACGGGGTTCTCGACGCAGCTTGCCAATTGCGACTGCAGCCGGTGCAATGTTTTCCGCAGCGTGTCGACGACCCCATGTGCATCGTTCCGCGACAAGAAATACGACGACGATGCCTCCGCTGAATGCGCTGCGCGTCTATTATTTGTGCAATTGTTCGAAACGTTCTTGTCAATCGTCGATCTATGCTCTTCAGGATTAATTTAGAAACAGTCTAGCAATCTAAAAGATATAAAATGGGTAGGTGAAACAAACCCAGACCTGACTCAATATTATCCCCGTGGAGTCTAATCTCCTGCATCTATTCCGCGAAGCCAACCAGTACGAGGCACAGCATTACAAAGTTCGCTAAAACGTTCTCCACCGGTTTGCCGATAAAGCCGGTGATTCGAATCCGGAATCGGGGATCGGTTACTTTTCTACCTCGTCGGCCAAACCGTGTTTGCAAATTTCCCAACGTTTATCGGCGATCGTTAAACACGGTCGTAACTATTCACGAAATAAACGACCTCGCCCCTCCCATCGTCTTTACGGCTAGTTTCCTTATCTAATCACGCGGCGAGCGCTTGCGCCGTGAATCACGATCCTTCGATCGACCGCAACGCATTCTTCACGTCAACGACTGGACGCGGAACGGACGTTACATTCACGAACAGAAAGAAATTGTACGTATTCCGAAAATGATTAGTACGATTCTTCGTCTATGATATTCTGTTCCTATAATATATTCGAATACCGAATTCAAATGGGTTTGAATAATAGGAGTGCTAGTTCTAAGTTACATTTTTCGAATAGTCCTAGTCCGGGTCAGCATGACGTCACTTTTGCCATAAGGAACCTTCGTATCATTCCCATGAATGGTCGTCGCATTCCTGCGTACACGCTGACGTCATCGAGCATCCTTTCCAGTTTTGAGAATTTAGCAAACATCCGTGGCAATCTCCTAACCCAGAGCACAACTGTAATCCTTCAGAGTCAACAATGTCAACGACGACGAGCACAGTTTTCGTGCGAGCCTACTATATTCTTTTAATGCGTAACTAGCGTATTATAAATCTTCTAGAGGATGGGACGAAACTCGATATTCTCGGCGTATAAAATTATCGGACACGTTCAGCGCGAATATTAACGACGTCTGCGTTCATTCTTCGCTAAAGAAGAGTTAACTCGTCTGGCTCGGACAAAGGGTTAATATCGTCAGCTTTCTTGCTCGACAGGAAACAAGCCGAGCGTGTCCTCAATTAGCGGTACAAAGACGCAAAGTCAATAAAGACGGGCCTCGGATGAAATACTTCTGTCATTCTATCTTTCTGGACCCTGTGTCCTCTCAGAATTTCATGGACCACGAAGAGACATTACGAATCTCAAAATAAAGAATCACGATTGCAAGAGCTAAATAAAATGCTTCCGCGGAAAATCGGTATTCATTCGTGTTTATCTAGATAAGGATTGCGTCCATTTCTGAGGTGGAACACGCAAAATCAAGCAGACGGGACTTTCGTTCGTGTCGACCGGACGTTACAGCCACGGTTTCGTAAACGTATCGCGTCACGGTCCAGGGAACCGCGAGCTGGTTATTAGCAAAGGTATATAATAGGTCCTCCGATAGAACGAAATGCAACTGGAGGGACAAGGAGCGCGGTCTGACGCGCGTGCACCGACGTTACTGCAATTTCGCTCCGCTTTTCGCGCTTACCTTTATTTCTCCTGTTTCCCCTTTTAATCGATCGGCTCGCTCAACCGGTTCTGCACCGTGTCGATCGTCGAACCGATTGTTTAGCAGCCGATATATCACCGGGGTCGTTTCGAGCAACGAATAAAAATGCACGCGGCGGCGGAACGGCCCCTGCAGAATTTTATGCGACACGCGCTTTACACGACTGCCCCCGACGTACTGTTGTCGATGCCACCGGCCATGTAAACCGGGGGAAAACAATGGAGAAACGATATTTAAACGGCAGTCGGCGAAACAGGGAAACGAAGAGGCTCTGGGGCCCAGGCGACGCTCGCGTTGAAAATTAACCAAACAATTTAAACCCGTTTGTTTGACTTCCCGGAACATAACGTGTATTTATCGTCTCGGGTACAATGTTTATATTTCATTCGCTGAAAGTCTACAAAGCTAATCGAACGCGGTCTGACTATTATTTTATTCGGAATGAATTGCGCTCGGGCGCGGGTTATTTAAAGTAATTCTATTTAATTCCCCATGCGTTGCATGCGTTATCACTTTGCTCACAAGTCTGTCTTACGTTGTGTGGTATTATTGAATAGAAAATACGGGAAGTAAACATCAATTTCTAAGAAACAATAGTCCACTGGTTGTATTGCTTTCTACGTAAAGTCAAGAGTCTAACAGTGACGAATATCGGAAACTACTCGCGTGTTATCCTTAAACGGTCAGCACACCCTCGACGACCTAAACAGAACCAACGCCGAACAAGACGTTACCCGGCGAAATTGCGTCTTCGTGACTCGGGGAGATATCGAACTCGGGAGGATCGATCGCGAAACATCGAAGGATACGTCGAGGAAGAAATCCCCTGCAATTTCGTCGTATTTCCACGGAGGTTCGCGTGCAAATTGCGTAATTTAGAGTCGTCCGATCGGCCGAGCCGAGCCGTGAAGCGTACGTGGGCGTGCTGCACGGGACGTCTACGCGTATTTCGTACAAGCGGAAGCGTTTGCATAATTCTGCCATCCGGCTGTTCTTCGGCCGCACGGCGGGACTTTGTTGTAAATAAACCGCGAACGACGCCGAGTTTCGCGTGGGCGGTTGACGCAACCATGCATCTCCTCGCGTTTACCTAGATCTCGATCGAAGACAGAGAGGAGTAAATTTCATTTGTGTAGCAAGCGAAGAATAAAACCGAGGTATTTGAAAATTGGAAATAGTTCGAAGTTACTATTTAAGTTTCGCGTAACGTTACCTGTGAGTTTCCGTAAGCGAATTAGGAGAAGTTCAGAAGAAATTTCGTTCGAAGCTGTCGTTGTTATCGTTTTCACAAATTTCAGAATGAATGCCGAGGAGCATGCTTCGCATCCATAAATTATGCAAGCACGCATCGACTAACAGAGTACACCCCATTTTGATAATATCACATCCCGTTGTTACCGTCGTTATTACCATCATAATTAACCGTAAGTTTCGTAAGCCCGCGCTGCTCGCACGGTGCAAAAGGTACGAGCGACATTTCTCGCAACAAGGGGATTACGCTGAATCGAAACACCGTCGCTGAAAAGTGAAAAGCCACGTACACGAGTGTAAACACACATCTGCAGCGTTTATCCCAGGCGGCAGTGTGTAAGGCAGCCTATTACACATTGTTAACCCGGGTCCCCTTTCCACGCGTGTTTTTCCACGAGAGAAACGCCAGTTGGACAGGTTCTCGTCGGGGCGACCTCCCCTTTTCCGATTTCGCAACTGACCCCAGCCATCTCCCTGGCCCCTTTTGTGTCGCGTCGACGTGTTATCGAGTCCTTTTAAGGATCGAAGCACGCTGCACGAGAAATCCCCGATTTCCGATGTCGAGCAATTGGTCCAGCCTCGACGTCGTTCGATCTGTCAACGGCAAGGTATCGGCTCGTTTTCGCGGGGCTGCCCGCGACAGGAAGTTACGGCACGTGCCAACGGAACTAAGTAACCTATCCCGTGCCTAATTCCACAGAATGGGGATTTTTCCTCCTGTTATCTCCTAATATCTGGAATTCCGTCGAAGCGTGGGAGACCTTCCGATCCGAAAACCAACCGTGACGAATTAAACCGAGGAAAACCGTAAGGGTAGCTATCCCTCGTCTTTTGCAGGAAACAACATTAAAAATGTTTCTACTTCTGAAATCGATGTTCGTGCAGCGATACTCCGGCAGTACCGGATCGTTTCAACTGATTTCTGCGCGACGCTTCTGTGCCAGTTGCATGTGTCTGGGACATGGAAGACCGCACAGACACGCTCGACAAACGAAACTGGCGCAAAGAGCATGCTGACAGCAATGGGCGAAATCATAAATCCATTAGCGAGCCGATTGGCCCCGTCGATTGCTCGACGTGCCGTTTTGATTCTGCCCAATTGCCGTCGACGATCGATCTCGCAGGAAATGGCAAAATAGGCGACCGATTAATTCGTCCTTCTGTAATGGATGGCATTATTACGTACATACGCAATAGTGTAAGCACCGCTGTCTTCATTGAATAAACGCGAAGCAAAAGAAGAGATTCTTCGCACGAATTTATTTGCGATACCTAATACCTCTGGAGGATTTGGGAAATAGTCCAAATGAATGACAGAAACGTTAATGGAGGAACTCGGGATGTTACAAGGTTCGTGGAACAGGATGACACGGTGTTTGTAGGCAAGAGTGGCGCCGTGTTTGTGCCTGAGAAATCAGGCATACGTTAGACGGGCACATTACGCACGTTCGCTAATCGATCTTGCAACGTTCGCGCAATCTCCTTCGTTTCAGTCTCCTTTGATCGTCGCTGGTACACGATTCTGTTTGCTCCGATTCTGGTTTCCCCGACCGCTGTTTCGTAATCGACTTCCTCCGGTTCGCGAGAGCCTTTGTTTCTGCGGATAGACGCGAGAAACACCTCGAGTCCTACTCTCGAATGGTGGTCTAAGAATACTCGAAGAATCCGATTCTTGGGACACGTCGTTACTCCCGAAATAAAACTGCACTTTGGAAAAATATCGCGGACACCCTACTGTCTGGCGCGACAGCGGCGAGAAATTCTCTGCATTGTCGCCACTTTATGCCCTCTTGCGTTCTTGGGAATTCGAGAAAAAGAACGCCATTTCGTTGCGAACTGTCGATCCATCTCTAGATATATGGTTCTATCTTCATCCAAAATCGACCAAGCTACGCGTACGTACGCTTCCATCGATCCACTCCCGCATTACAGACCGTTAGTCCCGAATGCATCATTCTCGGTCTCCCCAAAATAAACACGTGTCAAAGTGTCTTAACAAGCGCGCTCCAGCCGAATTATTACGGGAATCAATAATGGAGATTGTAAACTCGAAAGCGCCCAGTTTTCGTATCCGAAAATTCAACACGATCGCCAGAATGCATAGATCATCGAGTTACCAGCTTGCAACGGAAATCAGCAAACCCTCCCACCCATCTATTTCCGTGGAAAATTTCCTCCCGATCGACGTACAGCATTGATATGCGTGGCTGGTATCAACGAATTAATGACGAAAATTAACACCGCGGACAGGAACGTCCAGCTTGATGGATCGCTCGTCGCGTCGGAACGAGGCGTCTCGACGGGCGAATTCGTCGCGACGCGCATACCACGCTTCCGGGTGTCGGGCGAAATGGAAACCGCGGCCAATTGCTTAATTGCACCCGTGATGTCCCGCGTAATCAGGATGCCGTCGTTTAATGCATTTATGGCGCACCTACGCTAATTTGTCTGCCCGGATGACCATCGCTCCTTTGCGGCTACTTCTTTCCACCGTTCGAATTTTTGAGATTTATCGCTGTCGGAGAGCTGGTGGAATAATTCGAGAGTGTCGAGTCGAATTATTGATCCATCTCTAGGAATCTGCGGTAACTCTCGCTTCTGGAGTCGTCCACTTTTGCACCAGCAACGATGACGTTGAATACATAAACTCCGATGAAAAACTGACTATCAGCCTATTTTCCTGTACTTTACGATCGACAAATAGACAATTTCCACGAGTCTGAGCTTCCCTAGCACGAAATTCCAATGCAATTAATTTCCAAAGAACCACGAGAAGTTCGATGCAACGCCTTAATGCGATTTCGATACTTGGAAGAGTCGTTCGAGCGAAACAAGTCGGCTGTCCCGAAAGTTACCGTGAACCTGTTCGTCGACGGTCCTCGGCTAACCCGTTCCTTCGCGGACGCGGTTTCCGAATCCACTTCCGGTAGGACAGTTGGCGTCAAATTGGAGCGGCAAGTGCCAGCGCGAGATGAACATTAACCCGAAAAGCCAGCAGCCAGTCCCGTCGTTTCTCCCTCCTCGCTCCTTTGATGTTCACTCGGATAACTCTAATTACAGCCTCCTCCCCGTCAAAAGACTCATTCCGTGTCAGGAGACTTATTACGGCATAATTATAATACGCCGACGCTTTATGCAAATCTAGCCGCCACACCACCGTGAAAATTCGAACGAACCGACGGTCTTTATCGGGCCGAGAATTATCTGGCCAGGAATTCGGGTTTCGATGGCCTGGACAGGGCAAAAATTCACCCTCCCTTGACTGGCGGACGTTAATTTTAAAATTCCGCCGTTTGTCGGTGCTCTCGGGCTCGTTCGCGTTGTTCGGCGACGCGACGCCGCTGTCAAGTGCAACTTGCCGCAGAGTCGACGTTAACAATTTCTTAACCGACAAACCTAAGTGTCGCGAGCAATTTAGAAAATGTAACTGGCTCCACGTCTGCGACCACTTAGTCCTGAGAATCGAGAGAAATTTAAGAGTTTCGAGTCCGATTAGGAAGTATTTCGAGTTTACAAGGATTTATTTCAAGATTCAATGAACTTTTGTCTCTAAGTAATCAGCAACCATTAAATCTCTCAGTTTCACCTCAGTATACTTTTTTTTCTCCGCTCGATCGTCTCGCCACCTCCGAGCCCCTTTCCAACTTAGCCGTCCTCCGACCCAGGCGATCGTTCATAGGATCCGTTAAGGCGCTGGCTCATCGAACGATAACGTTTCATCGAGCGGGAAAATCTACCGGTGAGTCGCGAGTTTTTACGGTACATCGAGACAGGCAGAGGAAATCGACGATAAAAAGCCGGAAGGCGAAGGAGTGAAAGAGGAGCCGAGGAGCAAGGGAGGGTGGATAATTACCCAACGGTCAGCTTCAGCTCATCGAAGACGTCGGGAGGTTATTCGTCGCTCGAAAGACCTCCCTCTTCCGACTTTAATCCCCCTTCGCTTGGAAACGAGCAAAAGGTAACTTCAGGGTGAACGTATAATATACACTCAACCCTTGCGTTACGGAGCAAGGTTTTTTGTTACATGAACTACCAAGGGGGATGGTTATGTTGATTTAATGAAAGCAACGTCGGTCCGCTTCACGGAAACTCTATGTTTTGGAGGGTTAAAGGTTGCGAGAATAAAGTATTCGATTAAAATTGTAAAGGTGTTCCGAAACTGATTTAAAACACGCTTATCTGACCACTTTTAGTCGCGATTCAGTATACTATACTTTCAAGGGGTGGGTCACAGAATGATCGAGCGTCTCCTGCTTCGTGTGCGCGAACGGCTTTAATTAATTTACTATATTTCCTCGATCGATCCGTTCGGTCAGAGCTAATTGCAATCCGGGATAATTTTTAATTAATGGAGCAGAGGCGAACTCAGTTAACGAACCACCGGCCGAAGGCTTTTCGACGCGCCGTAAATTTCGGCCACGGTGCCCTTTCGACGGATAATTAATTCTTCGCCGCGATACAGCTCCCGCGTCGCCTTTGGCGTGCCACTGTCGATCCTGTGAACTTTAACGTGAACACGCGTCGTCAATTCGTTTCCACTTGAGTGTAATTCTCACAAGGGAACCTTGCAAACTTCATGGATTCAAACTTGTCATGGATCTTGATAAAATTTTGTTTTGGCTTATTCTACAAGACTAACTTGTCAGAGATAACCCCTCCTTTTACCCATCGGTACACATGCTGCAAATGGTAACAGGACGTTGACAAATTCTTGAGCCAAAGAAACCAATGCTGAAGACGAGTCCGTGTCTCGAATCCGACCATTTTATCAATATGCGAGACGTTCCCGCATAATCCTTTAATTGCAGGTATGCACCAGCGGCGAGTACGGCGAATGCGTTCACCCGCGACCTTTTCAGCTCGGCCTCATCGCAACAACACTCGTATCCGCCGCATTCCAGCGAGGCGTTCAGGTTTATTAACGCAGCGAGTCTTATTTGCCCCGGTAGGTGGTTTCGTAGCTAGCCTGCCGGTCGAGGGTTAACGACACAGACACCTCCCACTCTCCTAGCGAATCGCTTTGCACAGGTAACTCGCGCATTGTCGGACGACGCAGGGACCAAGGGGGCACCTGATGCCTTCGCGGCAAACCGACGGAATTCGATTAATGGCTGCGCGTTGCATCGATCGGGGGTCGCGGGTGCCAGACGACGATCAGGGCGCGCGACTCGCTCGCATAACGTTTAATTAATCCCTGCGCAACCATCGTCCCAGTCGGCTTAAAAGGAAGGAAGCAGCCAACGTCGCTGTTTATTAACCGCCGCAACGCCGGGGCCAATATGTTGCGGCGATCGAGCTGCACCTATGTTTGTTTATCCCACATCAAAAGGACCGACGGTTAATCACCGCTTTCTGCTGTGCAAACGCGCCATCCAAGAGCCACTCCGCTGCTTCCCGACGCCGCGCGTAACTTCTTTTAAGACGCCTCTGGCGAATCTAAACTTATGTCCGGATATACGAATCGGGATCCACGGATGCAGATACATAGATCGTTGAAGAACCAACCGGGAACAGGATTGGACCCGACGGGTTGTCCATCCGCGACCGTTTCTATTTCAGACCGCTGCGAGGATTAGCAGGTACGCCAGAGCTTGAGTTCGTCGCGTCGTTCTTGATGCAATTTGTCAATAGTCAATAGCATAAATTTATGTTGCGTACGAAAGGACACCTATAGTTGAGAACAATATGAATCCTACATTTAACGAGAAGTTATCAGAATGGAAGCCCCGTGTCAGGCCTTGATAACATCTCGCGATTCGTTTTACGGGCGAATCTGTATTCTTCCCGTTTTCCACGCCGGGAGTTCCGAAAGCTCCGGGAAGGATTAAAGCGGAAGGACAAAAGCGATGGGACGAGCGGATAACCGACGACGGCCCTAATTGTGCGACCCTCGGAACCTGAAACGCATGATTTATGGACCCTTCGAGATCCTCCAGGATTTTAAGCGGTTCTTAAGCGAGGACAGCTCGGTCTTGGAGCTTGCTCTCGACGCGATTCGATCTCGAACAGTTTTGAGGTGCCCGATCTCTCGTAGATAACGTTGACGTATTCGTCAGAGGAAGGGAAACCTGTGTACACAGGACGGGGAAAAGTCGCGCGTGACTCCAAAATCCATCGAACGTTTCCCGCCGTGTAAATATAATTTTAATCTTGACGGAAATTTTCCATGGTCAGAGCTGCGCGAGAGCACACGGAACGACCGAGATTGGAATCGCATTCGGGCTCGGTCCCACCATCCCCGAGCGCGTTTGCTCGCCCCGATTGAGAATGTACTTCGAATTTCCGGGTTAGAATTCAATACTAATATTTAATATTGGCTGCGAGCTGTCGCGGGCTACGCCAACTCTACCCTTCGAGGATATATTAACCGACGGAGATTCATTCGCTGGCTTGAAAACGTGGCGTTACGACGAGGGTGGGAAAGTTCGATCCTAGGACGATGGTTCTTCGAGGTGCCAGTCGAAAGATTATTTTTTATTTTTTTGAGTAGATGTACTAATCTTGAGTGATAATAGAAATAAGAAATCAATGAAGCAAATGTGTCCTCTTCGAATAGACTAAACCAGATATTATGTTATTTTCAGATTCTTCTATTAAATATTAACTACCATCATTTGCAATTCACGAGACATATACACCTAAGTGGGACAGACAGCACGACGCCCCGTTAAAACTATTCCTTGCAGCTAACATATACCTGGCTTTCATTTAAATAGTCCTTAGTCTTCGACTGGACAGGTTAATAAATAGGTACCCGCAATTATTCTCGGGTCTGTTCTTTCCCACCTGTCGGGAGGCGAATAATTTGTTCTGAATATCGACAGGGCAATTAAAAGATCGTCGAGAGACCATAAAACACTCCGAAGAAGGATTTCGTTATCGCCCGGAGACACGTTTATCCCGGAAATAGATGGTGATCTATCATGCGTCTCTGGCGCCAGACACCCTTCTCCTCGAGTTTCTGACACTCGATGTCCGATGCGAGGATATAAACACACCCTTTGATTTTCAATAAAAAGATCTTCATCGGGACTTTCGCCGACCAAGAGAAAATATATTTATGTAGAATACCTGATTTTCGAAGGGGTTGCAAACATAATGAGCGATGCTACAACGAAATCTAATATAAAGAGAGATTGTCACCTTAGCGACTGAAAAGGGTTGTATTATTATAACACGTCTGTCTCTATCGCGTGACTTCCGTTCCCTAAGTGACTTTTGCGAACGCGTTTAAACAACCAGACCGTATTTCTGTATCGAGTCGTTCGCGTCATTGCACGAGTGACCGCGGTCATCGGATTAATTACGCCGTCTTTCCATTATAGGATTAATACGCGGGTGTACACACGCGGAAAGTCTGTGTTTACACAACGATGTTTGCCCCGCTGTGCAATCGATCGATCGCAATATTGAGATGGCGCGGTATTACAGGTTTACATCAATATTTACGCGAGATGCGAGATTTCACGGAATTCCGGTTGCCGCAATCTTGCTCGCCCAAAGGTCCTCCTTCTAAAATCTATTCCTCCGTGATGGATCACCCAAACGTAATATCCCGCACGGCTTAGAAGGGAACCACGGCTCGTGGATTTGTGTAGAAACGTATTCGTCTTGCTCGGTGACAACCCGTCGAGGACAAAAAACAAAAGAACATTACAAGAAAGGAGATAGTCCGCGAAATTGGTGTGGAGGCGATGGAACCCTCAATTGCAACCTTGTACCGCGAAATTAGATTGGTTACTACGCTTCTGTTCATTTCCGAACCGTCACGCTATCATTTACCGATTGAAAACATTTCTACTTGCAATACTTGTAGAAAGACTCAACCCCTGTTACTCGGGTGGAATTACCGACACTGCGAGGTTTACATACCTGCAACAGAAATGAAGAGTATGGCTAGAATCGGATACCGTATACAAACTTTAAGAGCAGCAAAATAAATTACAATCAAATATCGTCTATATCCGATACACCTGGATCATCCGTCGACGAGGAATCACTGTCAACCGAGTTTCGCAGGACGAGCTGTTTAGAAAAGTTTTCCTAAGTTTCCCCGTAACGATATCTCTTACCAACCCTCATCGCGTGAGATCCAGTCATCAGCACGTTCTGGTCTCCGAAACTCTGCTTCTGCGCGCACTTTTCATACCACTTTTCCACGGTACCTGGGAGGTGTCTACTAGCACGCATAATAAAGCAAGGACCGTCTCTTGCGGGCGCTCGAAATTAAAATGTGCGTGAGCACGTGCGAACGTATCCCTTTTGATGAGTCACAACGTATCCAAACGCCGGAAGTGCGAAGGGTGAACGCGTAGTACCGGTTACTTTTCGAGAGTTACAACAGGGGGAGCTCGGAGGCCGCGAGCACCCTGTATATTAATCATCGATTTGATTACAGTGAAACAACTTTAATTGTCCTACGAGTTCCCCCACACTCTCGGGTTAAACCTTGGTTGCGTGTAGCGTAAACTGTGCCGAACTTGGGGTGTGATGCATCTGGATGGATGGCGATAGGCCAGGGAAGCGTCGAATGCAGACTATGGTTGGTGTAGGAAGTACGGAATTTATCGCACCCCTTATGCCAGAACCATGAATGCATAAACTTCGCGGAGTAACGATGTCCAAGTTGACGAGTGTCTTTTTTAATCCCAGGTTTATACAACGGTGATTGTAGTCTAATTATTACCTTGTCATTTGCTAGAGTAACGGTATGACGAAGAATGAATGGATCCTAGACCAACAACTTGGTTCTACTGTTTTCCTTCCTGGATAACATTCTCTACATTTTTGTAATTCTTCTTCGATAGTTCCTAGAATACACTGTGGTCTGTACTTGAACGGAGCTAGACTAAATAACACTAAACTTAGCTCCCATGCCGAATCTATGTTTAATCTCGATGCCACGCTGGACAAAGGTAAGCCGAAGCGCACTAAACTTAGTCGATACTAAAACTCGAATGCACTTGGCTTAGTTCCTAGCTCTATTTCCCGCTCGATCCTCTCGGTTTGGGTTACTTATTCGACGTTTTACTGGTCGTCTACGCTGAGAAGCCGATTTCCAAAGAAAAATAATTGCACCAACACCGCGGTTCGGGGCATTGCGCCATTGACGGACGGAAATAAACCTAACTGAAGCGATGCGTTAACATTTTGCGGTCGTTGCATCGCTGAATAAAATAAATGCTGCCGATAGTAAAGTAAACCAGATATCACAGAGCAAGGATATTATTGTTATCGGTGCACCAAAAATTCTAATTAAAATCTGCTCGTTTCCTATTCTCCTCCGAGTTCTTTATTTAGACGAGAATCAAAGTCGATCAAAGGATGGGCGATTTTTTCGCTCGCGCGACGCGACAGCATGATCGCGAGGAAAAACGCGTAATTAATTGGTCGACTAAGCGGAATGCGCGGCAGCCGAGATGGCGACGAAGAATGCGAATTCGAAGGCACGCGCGGAATCCGCGGCATAGAAAAGCTGAGGGAAATGCCACGCGCGAAGACCATCGTCGCATCGGAGAAAAAAGTTTCGCGGGATCAGATTAGAAAGCGAAAAATAAAGTTTCGGTAGGGGGAAGTCGAGCGAGGCGTGAATTTCTTCGCGTCGACGTAAGACAATACGCGCGTCAGGAAGTGTCTGCTCCGCTTCCTGGATTGTATCGTTCCGCGAGGGACGAGCCGAGCGAAAGGAGCAGCTCCGAAAAGTCTCCGTTCTCGCGACACGGTGTCGTGAAAAGCATAAGCGCGGGCCCTGGGAACGTCTTCATTTTAAAGTCAGATTTCCGGCGATCCGAAACCAACGTCGCTGTCGTTTGTCGCGTGCGCTGAGGCAAGTTTTTTCCTTGTAAATGGCGTGCTCCTAGAAAACACGATGATACGGAGGGAAGGATTAAACGTTAGTTAATAGTAATAAGGTATGCAGAACAAAATTATGTCGTTGTTATAAGAATGTTCAGGTTGCCTAAAGCTGCGTGTCGATCAGGCCAAGGCGACCGAAGGCACATATACAAATGGAATCACGGTAACTATCACCAGAGTACCGAGAAACGTTCGTTTCGTGTTAGCAATAGCAAGAATACGAAAGTCACGGAAACGTAACGTTTAAGAATCGAAGCAGCGAGGTTAAAACGTTCTTTGATCCCTGCGGGATCATTTAATTTCTCCTGGGTACGGCTGAAAGGATAAAAATAAGGCGTTCGCGAGAGCAGTCGGAAGGAAGGAAGGCGCCAGCAGAAAGGATACAATTCGCAAAACAAGATTTATCCTTACGATATCGCGGAAAGGTCTCGATGAAATATCGCTCGCCCCGGTTCCGCTTCGGTCCCCAGTGTCGTGCCTTTTCATTTTCGAAATCGAATTACCGCCAAGCCCGAGAGGAAAAAGGCGCGTCTTACTTATCCACGGCGTAAAAAGGAAATACTTTAATCGTAGACGGCGCTTTAAGCATTATTGTTCCGTGATTCGTTTCGCTCTCTTCCTCTTCCACCCACGAGCTGCAATCTGGACAGACATGGCGCCTGGTAGAGGTTGGCCCCTTTCTGTCGCTTCAACTTAACTCATTTATCCCGACCCTCTTTTTCGACGTACTGCCAGGCACAAACGCCCTTTTTATCTCTCTCGCTCCATTCCCTTTATTGCCGATCTCTGTTTCCTATCCCCCTCGCACCTGCCTCCACAACTTTTTCTTGCGACGACTTCTTCCTTCTCCATCGTCGTATTACTCTTATGAACATTCATTCGGATAGGTATCACCATTTATTTAAATAAAAATTCGTTTCATCTCTTCATTTATCGTAATACGAATTTTACTTGTTTATACAGGAATATTCTACGAATTAATCATATTCACAGGATGTAGATCCGATGTACGTTTCAATTATAGAAATGAATTCAGTTTCTTGTTTGGTTTGTTCTTCTTCTAGTTGATTCGTGTCTCGTGTCTCAATTTACCGTGGGCATTAAACGAGTCAATATTACGGTCGTTATTTTTCTCGAGCAAGCCAACGAGCGAAGGTAAATCCAGGCGGAAAAAGAACGCTCGTTTTGTCCATGATTATGTGGTTGGCGACGATGTCGATCGTTAACCGCGAAGTTTCACATCCTCGCGCCACCTCCAATTGTTTCCGCGTCCTCTCTGTGCCTCTGGTATATAGAACCTCGCGCGGGAGGATTACGTTATTGTTTTCTAGTATAATAATGATCACCAATTGGGTAATACGCTATCGTGCGCCATGTTCTCATCGTTAGCCTACAATATTGTTAATTACCCGATTCAGGCGAATCACCGTAAGCTGATGTATAATTTTCAATTAATTAACATTATTGATCATGCTCCCAATTCGACGATCTCGTTTGCTTGCAATCGCGAAAAAGGACCATTTTTTGAATACCGAGTGTAGGATAATAAAATGCTCGAGAAAATGTTCAAATAAAGTAGTTCCTCGAGAAAAAGGGAGCCGGTATACAGGTTACAGGATTACCATAATTTAATTAAAGCATGAAATAGTTTAAAGCTTCTCGAAATTTTAATGGACATAAAACATTCGTTGTGTATGATTGTCAACGAATAAGAGAATAATACGTACGATATCAATTATCGAACGTTAAATTGGATACGTGGGATTACATTACCGTAATACAATAATTCTTCATCGAGCAAGAATACGAGTTATCAAATCTCGAATTTATTCGAAATATCTATCAGCGAGCGTTAAAAAAAAAACTAACGAATCCTCGCGAAATCAATTAGCAGCTCGTCAGGTATCCAATGGCAGTCGTAGAATCGGACGGGCGCAATTAATTTCGAAATTAATTTAACCCCGGTCGAACATCGCCGGCCGACGTCCCTGATTCGCGCAATTAGCCGGCGTTTCGTAGCTGTTAGCAGCCGAGGCAACGTGTTCGGTAGCGACTGCCGTGCCTTCCTCGTCGTCGTGTATCGTGCAACCAGCCTCGTTCTCCGGAAATTGAAGGTCGACCCGACGTTCGGGGGCAGGCAGACGGCCGCAATAGAGGGCACGAAGCATCGAGAAACAAGCGGAGAGGGAACGCGAGGGGTTGGAATGATTTTCTTTTCCTTTGCCGTAACTTCTTTTCCTACCGCTGTGTGTACACGCGATAGGGCGATCGTGTTATTTACCGTGCAAATTTCCAGCTTAGAACGGCTCCGCGATTCCCTTCCCGTGGTTACGCAGTGAATTTCCAAAATTCCCGCTTTAGTAATTATAATACAAATTTACGTAATAACCAGAGGTTTAGCTTTGCTCGAGTTATGCTCGACAGAACTGGCGAAAATGTGTGATTTGTTTGGTTACGATGTCGAATATTTACCTACGACGGCGATAACAATTTCATGGATTCTTTCCTTCCTGACTCGTTTAAAATTTCTCTTAGAATTACGTTTACAACTACATTTACACTAACAAAAAGATACTTCTAATATTCCATGTTCCTCCGCCTCGTACTCGTACCAAGATTTATCATCATAAAGATCGTCGAGCGCAGAAAGGGGAATTAGGGTAGCATCCGTGGTCATCAGATTTCGGTCTCGACGGGTCAAAGAACGTCATAGTAGCTGTGGTCGATCGTACGGGTCGAAACGCATGACAAGGCCAACGGCGGCATCAGGGGCGGAACCCCGAAAAGAACAACGGAGCTTTCAAGGGAATTGCGAGTGGCTACCGATAGGTAGGTTGGTGTCGCGAAAAACGAATAGTCACCGACGAGGCAGGAGGGCCGTCCAATCCATTAGGAATGGAACAACGCGAGCACCAGCGGCTTGCCTTGCAAATATTTGCTACATAAATCTGGCCTGGCGAAACGGTCGCCAGCGTGCTCGACCCCCGCGGCGCTCGACATTCCTCTTCGCTCCTCGTACCTTCTTTCTTACCTATCCAGGCGCATCCCGCACTCGCGGTGGCGGAGTCGTGCCGAGAACGACTTCCAAAACCGGCGACGAGCTGAATGGAAACGCGAGTATCGGGTTACGAGCGGGATACACGGAAGCCCGTAGCAATTTGCATACGAGCTACATGCCTCCCCCTTCCAGGGAAAAAGTCTGCTGAACGTTCTATGATGCTGTCCTCTGAAAGGATTCAACCTATCCTACGATTTTAACGTGCTTTTGCGGGATGGTGCGCTACGAGTCTGCTGCGCGGAGAGTAGAGGATAGGTCATTTTAGAAACGTTGGTAAACGGATACGGTAGTTTTTCTTTCTTGAATTTAATATTTATTTATTTCAGAATCTCCGAAATTACGGTTGGAACGCATGTTCGTATATATTCGAAGACGAATAAGATAGATTTTGAAGTATGATCGATATTAAAAGATTCCGATGATCATTTCTAAATGAATGGCAATTCAAATAATTCACGCATATCGCGAGCTATAATACGCATGTATTTGGTACTCGCGTATTTACTCTTAATTTATTGCGTATAGCAACAGGACCACGTGTTGTATCATTATGAAGCGCGTTGCCGTCGGAGGGGGTAAATTGGGACCTTCCCTTATGTATGCCGCTTGGAATTCCGGTGGCGAAGCGCGGCCCGTTTACCGTTATCGATTATTGCTCGTTCAGTGGGTCAATTACGAATTCCGTCTGGGTAATTTACTGGTGGAGGAACGCAGAGATGGGGGGGGGGGAGGGGGGACAGAACGCAAACACCAACGAATTTGCAGCGGGGTTCGGTTGCTCGAATCAAGCTTCTCCGTAATTACGGTCGCTTTAATCATCCTGGAGTTAATTGGCACGTGGTGAAACACACATTTTCTTTTCAGACCAAGGGTGGACACTCGTTGGAAGTTTCCGTGTGCGATAAGATCGCACGAAAATTGAAGCGTATTTCGGTGTACTTGAAGCAGGAGTTGGTTTACTGTATGATACTATGGTCATCTTCGAGAACGCGTACTTCAGGAACGTATTACCGAGAGAAATTCAAATTTGGTACTTTGATTTGTCGATCGGTTTTAAAATAGTGAAATACATTAATTGTTGAGGTCACTCGGGTTAGAAAATATTTTTTATTGGTACACGCGTGACAAACATTTTGAAATTTTCTTGCAAGCTCGAACCACGAACTATCTATTATCTAAAAAAAATGCTACTTATAACAGGCGAAGATACGAGTCCGCTGATTAAAATTGCCGACAGCCGGGGAACGCAAAAAAAATGTAATTTCGTTTTACATAGAACTCGGATCGCAGGCGGGGCAAATTATATTCCGTCGGACCCTTTGCATCGTTTTGGTTTCCATTGACGGGCAGACTCGCGGTGCGTCGAATTGCATAATTAAACCTCTCATCAGTATCGAACACAGCGGTATTATTAAAGCCAAGCAGAAAGGGAAAGAGCCGGGATCCGGGGTTCGGTGTGTACATTCGGAAGTCGAGGCGCGTATCACCCTTCGTAAACTTCGAATCGACCGGGTATTCCCATTACGTCGGGGCCAATCAAAGATGAAACGTCTCCGTGGAGCGTAGACGGTTTAATAATCCCGCATGTTTGCTCGTCGAGCCCAAAAAGGGCACGGCTCCCCACCAGAGGTCCTCGAACAACGCCTTTGAGCCTCCATTCATAACCAAGGAAGGACCTCGCGGGGACAGACCCTAACTCGAAATAAACGAGAAACCGTCTCTGCCAGAGTTCTTGGATTCCTTCTCAGATCGAAGCTCGCGTCGTTGCTCTTGACGCTGGGATTTATTAACAGTTTCACTGTGAGGACGTATATATCCTCGATAATTAGGTTCAGAGAAATGCTTAAATTCGTCAAATAAATTTTTTAAAAATATCACCTAACAAAGAATGACAAGACGAAACAATTATTCATCGAAGGATAAAGGATCCGCAAAGTTTCGAGGTCTGATGAACATTGAATGACGATCCACCGTGAAACAGTCACCACCACATACGTTGCTAATTTTCCAATTACTTCCCCTCTTTAGTTCTCCTCTACTCAACCTACAGGTGTGTCCCCGCAAAAAGAAGCAAATAAACGCAAACAAGAATTTATTCCGAGGGCTCCACGCGTGAAATAAGATTCAATTAAGAGCGACGTGGACGGATAAAGCAAATAAAGCGTGCTCGTGCTCGCGGTGCATTCCGACGTCGCATTCCATCGACGGCAGACTTCCTTTTTTTCGCCTGTCTAAGCTCGACTGGGCGAGAATTTTGTATGCGCACGCATACACGCGCGAATCTACCTGTCACGCTTCGCGAGGCCACGACGATAGTCGGAAGGATGGTGGTTCCGTGGTTGTTGCGGAAAAGAGGATTCTCCTCGTGCATGCGTGCGAGTCTGATTCGATTCGCGGGAGAAGAAACACAGCCTCGAGAGCTATCGCTCACCGGTATCGTTCCATCCGCCCCGACGTCGCCAACGAAAAGAGAATTCTCCCGAATAAAAATGCGAGCCAACGAAACAAAAATAACCCCTTCTTTTCGGCGTGACGTTAACGACCACGTCGTCTGAGATTTCTTTCGACGCCTCGATGAAGAGATCCTTCGCTACGATACATAGGACGTATGCAGAGCTGGGACAAAGCGAAAGAAGAAGCATTTCATCCCTTAAGGTACCATTTACTTTAGACTTACGAGACACTGAAACCTTTCGTATTATTTTCACTTAAAATTTCGTCGAAATTTCATTTCAATGAAAAGTAGAATTTCGCGTGTAAAATCACCAAGTTCTTTTCGCCTGTAAACTACGCTAAAAACCATCTCGAGTGCAGATATGAATTCAGGAATTAAAAGAAGAATTGTAGGTTTCGCACGAGTCCCTCGCGATTGGTTAATAGAATTCCTTCGGTTCGTTTTATCGAAATGTCGCGGTACCACATCCCTGACGCGATACACCTTTGCTCTGTTATATTATAAATTTTCTCGCAGCATGGATTGATCCGATTGTCGGCGGGGGAGCGGCTGAATATGAAAAAAGGGGGAGTTTGACGGGCTAAAGGAGACGAATTCTTTGTATCAAAGTTGACGCGGCGGAAGGAAGGAAGGAAGGAAGGAAGCGAAAGAGGAAAGGTATGAAGGTAGGAGGGTAGACGACAAAGAGGACAGCCGAAGAAAGATACAGGGGTGACGGGACCCGACGAAAAGTGTCAGAAGCTGCGAGAACAGCGTCTTCGGGGGGCGTTGTAGACGCCGAAGAGACGTCGTCGTCGACGACGCTCGTTGAAGCACGTCGGTAGGGGGTCGAGGGCGGGAAATGAAGGGCGAAACAAACCGTGAAAACGAGACGAAACCCGCTGGAAATGCAATAAACCGGCCTGACGGACGCCGACGTGATTCCTGAAGCGAGCAACGCGCTTGCAAAGCGAGAACTGACAGGGCGTTAAGCGAAGAAAATCTGATTTGAGTGGTGGCGCGAGTGACATATCCTCCGGAGAGGACCACCCTCTTTGATAAGTGCCACACGGCTCCGCGAGCCAACAACCGTCTCCGTGAACCGACGTCGCGATCGTTCAACGATCCGTCGCCTCGTCGGGGATTACATGGCGCGCGATATTCTGGGAATTAATATGCGATCGCTGCAGGAACGCGCGTGACAATTCAAATTTTCTCCTCGAGCATCAACCTCGCCGGCTATACTCGCCTTCCAACCGTGGGTACAGCAGTCGTGCTCGCGTTACTAATTGCCATCGCGACGTCCTAGCCACATCGCGATCCCCGTCGAATCGATTTTCTCAGACGTTTCCACGCGTCGAACAATTATTCAATAGCCCTGTCTACTTGGATCTGACTATTGCCACTTTTTTATAAACACTAGACTTCGTGTATTCACAGTGGATGGGAATAGGACAATGTAAATGCTAGACGCGTATACATCATTTATAAAATATATTCTGAATACGTTTAGCACACGTTTTGCATATTAACGTACCCACGTTACAAGTCTATGGAATCCGCGGCCTAGGTACCGCAATGTATAGAGCAGAACGTTGTTCATAACGTTATACCGGTGGTATTCGGTTTCTTTTGGGGTAATAGAATAACTGCTTAAAAATACCGATTCAAGCTCTGGTACCAGAGTGTCTTTGATTCTTAGATAAAAGATACGTAAAGTCTGTTTCCTTTTATCCTCTTAATCGTTGCCTAGGATTCCGTACGATACACTTGTCCATACGTAGTTATTTCGTAGAGCACAGTTTGGGAAACGTTATGTGGGAGAGTGGAAAAGAGCGTCGTCCAAATAGCTCCCACCAACTGGAGAGTATTATGTGTCCTTTTAAACGAGCTTCCACGTATCGGGTGTCCTTTTACCGCGAAAACCTGTCCCCTTCGTTCCCGCCAGGAAGAAGGGTTTCGGTATCAAGCGGACGCGAAAAGCGACACCGAAACAGCCTGTTTCTGCGACGTGAAACGCCCTGCGTGGCCACGATGCGGGACTGGCACTCCGCGCCACGCTTCCGCTTGAATTATTCAATTATTTCGTTCGAGGGTGGCAAGTATCATCTTTGATGGAGCGAGACGCAACAACGCGATACGGTTGCCTGGAACGTGCTCTACCAATCTGCCGCGAAACCATGATTTCGCAGGGAGACAAAGTGCCGGATCGATCAGACCGCCGAAGAAGGATTCGAAACCGAATTTTTCGTCTAACGAAGACGATTATAACGCTAATTACAATTAAATAACGATACTTGGAAAAAATAGACACGTTAGCAGAAGTCCTTGCGACGGTCATTTTGAGAGTCACTGATCATGGGAGTATCAGTGCGCCAGAGTTCCCTTTAATTTAATAGAGTACGACAATGGGTAAACGATTACAGCAATCAGCGTGGATCGTCCCCGTCTGATACCGTCAATTAACGTTCAATCTGGTCCTTTGATCGATTCTCACGGCTCCCGGACCGAGCCACGTCCTTTGAAAAAGCTTCTGTCTCCTCGACTGTTTCGCGTGTTCCGTCGTGGAAGGGTCAAAGGCCACGAGAGCCACCCAGGGGTCGAGTTTATTAAAATGTTGGACAGACTCGAGGCGAATGGGGCATTCCTGGCGTGGTTCCTCCTTCTCGTGACTTTAACGCGACGCGACGAGCGCAAGATTGCTCGCGAATGAATCGACGGAACGAGTCGAGCCCATTATTCCAGCACGAGGAATGTGGAATTTTCGAAATAAAGAGGACCTAACCCAGACCTGGGGACGAAACTTGCATACGAAGTGCATCTACGTGTACGGAATGTACCGGTCCCCCAGACGTTCGTCAAGATCCTCAATCGGGGACGGGGTGGAAATACGCAGGATCCTCGAAGAATGAATTTCAGAGTTCACTCGACTCGGATATATAAAGTTCTTTCATTCGAATGACTACAAAGTACCCGATGCAGCAATTCCACCAAGTTCGATATAAGAACAAGAAGACACTAACGCCACATAATTACAGCAAGACATTTCTTGTCGTTTCAATAAAGGTTTCCTCGTCGATATCTCCGTTCTCCTGGTGTCTTTACGAGTCCGTTACGCTTCACCCCTCTGAGATCCAATTTAATTACTTTCGCGGAGATTACCGTATCTTCGAGCGCTATAAAACTCGAAAGAATATACGGAAAATCCGTAACAGTTTCTAATTATCGAGGCAACATTGATCGACCGAAGACCAAGAAACTCGACGCAAGAATCTAAATGGCAAGTGGATCGTCCCTCGATAATCTGAATTGCCCGCGACGTCCCGTAAGAAAAATGAAAATCCCATAGTTGGCAATGCGTGCTAAGCACGATGACGATTATCGTGGTTAATTAACGGCGTGCGTAAACAAATCGGCGGGTTCAGCTGGGTTAGGTGAAAACCACTCGGCGTCCTTTCTCATTTCCGCGTGGAAATGGGAGAACGTGTAACGTGAGATCGCCATGACCCCGCTTGCTCCATCGGACCAACGATTAGGTAGCGTGTAATTTCACGAGGGAAAAGTTACTTCGAATTACCGTATCGGACACGTGCGGATCCATGTAGATCATCGCGCACGATACTACGAGTTTAGCTAAACTCCCGTGGCAGACATGAAGTACTCGAAATATAATTCCACGGTTATTTATAATTCAGCCACCCTTATCGAGGCTCGGACGACTCGGTGTACACGAAGAATATTTCTTGCTCGCAAAGGAAAGCATGTATTCCGGAGAAGATTAAAGGGAGGTGGAGTCGCTCGTAAGAAGATTGAAGCTAAAACAGCGAGGTAGATCCATCTGGGCTCGCGGAGCTGGATGAATATTTTTTTTTTGCCCTGTAACTGGCGCCTCTGCCCCGGATTCGAGCTTGATAATCTTTCCACGTTCGTGACCAGCATCGGGATTATTCTCTTTCGCTTCCGTCAACTCGCGATCCGTCGAGTCAACCTTCGTCCGACGCGAAACCCGTTCGGACGTTTTTATCGGACGAGATGCTGACTCCTGGAGAACAATGCTCGAGTTACCGTCGCTTTACGAAAGTTTCGAGAGCACAGCCTAACGGTAGAACGACCCTGCGAGGATTTCTTTATTCCGTCGTCGCGGTTTCACGGTGAACAATGAAAGCTAAGGCTACGATCGGCCGAGCATGCCTCCGCTTCTCCACGAGTCGTGCAGAAGATACGATCTATCTTCCTAGGCGCAGGTTGCGCGAGAATTGTGCCCACTGTTACCGTTACTCCAACGGGGAAACAACCTGACGAGGAACGACGCGATGTACCAGGAAGAATAGGCTATTGCTTCCTCGAAGGATTGCAAGTGCAAGAACAAACGAGGTTTTCTTAGGATAGATGGGTAGGAATCTCACTCTCGTTTGAGAGTCTGAAGACCAAGAGGATTAAAAATCATAGCGGATTAGAGGGACTCTTCGGTATTATAAGTGTATTCAAAGAGAAAGAATCAATTTAACAAATAGAATTTCTTGTCTCCAGGAATAATACTCGTCTTCGACCTGTATGCATCGAATATACATCTACAAAATACGAAGATCTCTGAATCTGCTACTTGTCGCGTAAAAGTTGCAATAACGAGTTAATCGCTTCGCGGAATACCGTCATCCGTCATTCGATTACGTTCTGGACCAACCAGAGGCGTCCATCCGCAGGAATTCTTCTTCCTCGGCGCAGATGGCAGGGCAACTTTTTCAAGGACTAAGATCAAGTTCACCGGCGCGGACGAACGGCGACGATCGTCGTTTCCGTCGGTACAGCGACGAGACTCTGGCCCCAGGTGATGCAGGTGCAAACCGCGGACAGGGTCGTCGACACGATCCTCTCTCTTTCCGTGCCCCTCTGCCCCGCCACGTCTTTCATTCCACTTTCTGCTTCCTCGTGACGCGCCGTTACCGTGTTACCGAGTTCGCATCGCGCAAGAAGAGACCATCCTCTCCAAAAGAAACCGACCTGCTTCGAGCGCAGACGATCGGGGCCAAATCGACCGAGGGGGACTCCGCTTTTGAGTCCACGAAGGACTCCTTATTTGGGTATTTTTCGATTCGAGTAAAACACGAAAAAATAGCTTGGATTCGTCCACGAGTGGGCGTTATTAACACTTTCAGTTTTGAGAGCTTTAAAGCCAGAGTTAAAATATAATCGAGTCCGAAGCAAAGTCCGCCAAGTTTCTCTGGCGTCGAAGTATAGCGTGGCCATACGTTCGAAGACTCCTGTATCAGTTTCGCCAATTGCTGGCGAACGCAGCCAGCGTTGCTATTGCACAGTATATCATTCAGCAGAGTCGCCCAGTAGGTGGTCCCCCGCGTACAAACGAGTTGATGGAGCGAAATTCCGTCTTATGCAGGGTTTCAATCACGTTGCCGTAAAAACCACTTGATCGCCAGTTAGAGAAAATTGGACCTCCCATCCGCGAGCGGGTATCGCGCTGGTTTAAATCCAACCGAGCCTGTCCGGGTAAGCGAGCAATCACGAGCCACGGTTACGGAAGACGAGCAGTATCGTGCAATACGATCCGTGACAATGTCACGCTCCGGGAGAGTTCACTGTCACAGAAACACGGAGCGACCCGCAACTCCAGCGGCGCGACTCTTCGCGTGGTTTAATTTCCTAGCTTATCTCTACCCCATCATCGGAACTCGTCCCTTTCCTGTCTTATCCACGAGAATCTCGGCCGTAGATTTATTCCGTTCGCGATGCACACTGCCACAACCGCTGCCCGCGAAGCTTTACGCGATTGTTATGATTATTATTCAAACTGATTCGTCCGAATATGTGTTTGTTCGAAACCGTAATTGAAGCAAGTATATTCTTATACTCACGAGGTTTTCTTTTCCTTTGGTACGACTTTTCTCCTTTCGTCGTCGGTTGATTTTTCCTACCTCCTCTCTTTCCTCCCCCTTGTTCGTATCTCAAGCGCAATACGAATATTAAGTTATCCCAAGTTAATCCAAGTATCCCCTGCCAGAGGATGTTAATGTAAGTCCTCCAATGAGGACACTTATTAGAAAATTAAATCTAAGGATAGGCAACGTGTCTCGAGTTTCTCATGGGGTGGTTCGCGCGCGCAAATCATGCGTGTAACGAGAGCCACGCACGAACGAGTACAGGTATCGTGCCTGCCGTCGGAATAACGACGTGAAAGGCGCGGAAAGGATAACGAGGAGAAATTTAGGGCCGCTGTTCGTTGGTTCAATTCGAAACGGCGTAACTCTGTAAGCGTGAGAAGTTAATTAACCGCGGGTTGCCGTACGCAAACGAATCCCGTGGCAGTGAGGAAGTGGCCGTTAATGAAAATCGGAGGACTATGATAGTCGAAGCATATTAACGCGTTCTGGAAAAGTGTCGCGACGCTGGTGGCCATTGTCGGAAAACAGTCGGCTAATTGGCCGGATATGGAAACCGTGTTTACTGCGAGGCGCACAAGTGAATTGAAAATTGATCTTTTGTTAATTAGAGGCGGCAGATGGAGGTTAAGTTTAGGAACATGTACTTATACAGTTGTTGATCCAAAATTTCAAGTGAGAACTTGGAGACAGAACGTGGAATTCACGAGTTTCCAACACTCTTTCTGTACATAGGTACAAGGTATTAACGCTGTTTTGGAGCAACGATCGTTGTCGAGGATGAAGCCAAGCGGAAACAGAGGAGGCTCGCAGTTAGTGCACGTACCACCCAAAGGGACCTCCGAGGCGGTCGAGGCCAATAAAAAAGGGCAACAACGTATCCTGCAAGAAATCTTGGCGACCAAAAACCGGGGGCGTTGCATTATGTAGTCTTCAAACGAGGACAAAGACGTATCGCGTACCTAGGCGGGCACGGAAAGACGGAGAGGCCTAGGGGTTGCACGAAACTTGGGCGCAACTCCTTGGCACCGCTCCCCGAGAAACTCGCGGTGTGCTCTCCAGGGAACCATGCACCAAATCCTAACGACCGTTCATGATTTACTCTGGCCGCGCTAACGGCGAAGACACGTACAATACAGCTCTGTCTGGGGATCCGCGGAATTTCTTTGGTCGCCTGGCGACGACGCCATCCGCGTCTCCCGGTCGTCGAACAACGCGTTCGTCCAGTGATTGGCAGAGTCTTCGTCGGTATTTTTGTTTGACGAGCAAAGTTTATATCTATGCGGACTGTATTTCTGTCAGATAGCGTCTCTGGTCATCGAACAACGTCTCTGTTCAGCGGCGTCCGCGGACGATGAACTCGGCTGCCCGAGGACTGCTTGTGGACGTGCATGACCAACTGTGCGAGCACCTGATCCACTTCTATCATTTTTGTTATAAGTGGATTGATGGAAACGTTGGTATAAATAGTCTATATATAGTTGAAAATATTCTCACTCAAACATGAATAAATCACCAAGTGGAATTTTCATTTTTTTTTGAAGATTATGTAAGCGAAAAAGTTCATCCTGTATATCTAATAAAATGAAACAACTGGCAAAGCCACCAACTATCAAAGAATACCTTCGCTCGTCAGACAACACGCTGGGTACGCGAGGATCAATGGCTACCAGCGTCAGGACCTTGAGACTTCCATGTAAGATGCAAATCATCTCCAGGGAGCGAAAATTGCATTGCTGCGTATTAATGGTCAGAGATTGAAATTCTATCCGTAGAGTGACACCAGGCGGGGAATGCTCGGCCCGAAGGAAGCCGGTTCCCTGACGTCCGGGCACTGTGCGTGATTCACTCGAGCAATTCCGATCACACGGAAGACAGGTAATAGTCGCGCGTGACAGTGGCACGCTACGATGAACAGCTCGCTGCACTCGTTCCGAAGCGAGTAGCAAACGCCACGAGACCGGTTCTCCCTTTAAACTGGAACCCCGCTCGATTGAAAACCGATTACCTCCATTAGGAATCGATTACGTGGATTTTATTATGAATTTTCCTATCGACGCTCGGCGAAGCTCTTCTTCTAGGACTGAAGGAGTCGAGATGATGAATAGCGCGAGTGCCAGGAGTGAGAATTTTCAATCTAAACCGTAAACATGGTTTTCCTGGATTCTGGAACCCGCATCGTTTTTCATTCGAGTGCTGTGAAATCTCGGCGTTTACCACCTTTACATTTAGAGAAAATTTCATCCTTTTCTATCGTAACTATCGTAACACTTCGAATCCTCAACGAATCCTCAACGACAACTTCGCCAAGTTTCCACAGGTTTCAAGAATGATTCAATCGAAAACTGCGGACAATAATTCCTCCTTCTTAAATTATCTATTCTTATCCTCACCTCTGAGGTGACTCGATATACTCGAACACGATCCCCTTAAAATAGTCCGTGCGTCATGCGCGATATACCGATCCTCGAAGAGCGAAGCACCAGCGCGAAAACGCGAACGGTTCGCTGCGCGATAACTCATGCGCTCGAGAATGTCAATTACAACGAATAATCATTATTACGCGACTGTAACGAGATAGAGCAATTTGCCTACTAATAATAGCCAATTTATTTACATCGGATTACAGGCGTCCCTAGTTGCTGTCCATCGAGGTGAGAGAACTCTGGACGCCGATTTCTGCCTTGGGACTAATTAATCTTTCGATGCGGAGTCTATTTTCAGTTCAATCTATCTTCTGGAGCTCGTGCCCCTCGCTATGACGCTCGAGTCCCTATCTTGATCAAAAATGTATCCTAGTGTCAATGGCTTCCAGTGGGTCGACTATATTTATTCCCTCAAATGCGGATAGCCTCGCGAAACGTGACGAGAGGTCGACGAAGAACACCCAGGAGCCAAGATTCAACGAAATCGTAACGAGTCGTAGCAGCCCGGGGGAGGGAAAACTGGTCCGCGTCTCTAAGTTTCTAAACGTCGCGGCTGATTCACCGACGGCTCCGCGAACATCCATAATACACAGTCACCGGGTGACAGTCGCATAATAGATTAGGGCTGGAAGGCGCAGCGGTAAACCGTCGGTGACGATTCGTCTATCTTTACATGGACAGGTCGTTGGACTAGCGACAGCTGACCGTAGCCTCCTCTGGTCCCGTAGAACCGGTAGTCACGTTGAGTTAACGCAATTTGCATGCATTATCTAACGCGTAACGAGCAGTCCCGGCGAACCAAGGAAAAGGAGAAGGCACGGATCGAGTCGTTAACCCCCGATGATCCGACGGAGGATCGAGCATCGCGGGGATCGATCGATCGATCCCAGACGTTTTCCGCTAATCAGCCACACTCTCGATTTTCTCGTTGACGTCCGACCGGTCCCACCTAACGAGTTGTAATTTTCCCTTAATGTAACGCGATTACGCCGGACGACTGTGTACTAAACGCGACAGGGGTATTTTGATCGACGTCCAATCAAGAACTCTGTCTTCTTTTATTTTATTTTAACTCGTCCCGAGGTGCATTACCTCGGGGGCTGAGCAAATTGATCGCTGATGCGGATTACCTTTGGACTTATTGTTATAGAATGCGTTTCTACTTTTGATAGGAACGATAAACAATTCCGTTCGTTGACCTCCTCGACACCGCCCCTCGTCTAGAACACTTTATTTACGAGCTTCGACGAACCGGCGGTCCACGCTTAAATGTAATTTGCTCGGGTTCGCGATACCGATTCGCCTTATCCCGCGACCGCTGCCAAGAAATTTTTTTCCACGCGAGAGGACGCTCGCGTTTTGTTCGCGTCGGAACAGAAATAGTGACGGGGGGCTTACCGGCTGATGGATCGTAAACACTTTCACCTCCATCCCCTCTCCGTTAATTCTCGGCTTATCCTCCGTTCACCTACTTTTAATTTTACCCGACACCGATCGCGAACGGGGGGGGGAAAAAAGTCGGAATCGAACGTGTCCCCGATCGAGAGCGTGGTAAACGCGAAAGTATCGCAAAGTTTGACTTTCGATTTATTTATCGATTACTCACGCCCAATGTTTTCTATTTTTAGATCTCGTACGCGACTCTTGGGTAATCATTTTATAGAGACATATATTTAGTACTCTCGAAATTTTAAACGGACCAGGTTTCAGGTATGTTCACTTAAAAAGTAAGTTCAAGCCAGATACACGTGACACGTGTACCCACCCGTGTATCGCATTGTACGTGTTTTAGGCGAGAGCTCTAATATATCCTTCACTGTTCCCCAAAGATGCTCGAAGACGTTTCGACGCACGTCGCGTAGGTCTGAGGCAATATTTGAATTCGGTCGGGCTGACAAGCGTCAACAGAATCTAGGACCGACGTCCCTTGTCCAGTGACGTGTATATACGCGAAACTTGACCGTGGAGAACTCGAATTCGGTTCATCCCCACGACTTTGCGCCGTTTCGTGGCGGTCGGAGTCGTAGGCAGACGCTCGACCACCGTGGTAAACCGACAGCGACGACCGCAAACGGGACGGTCAGCGAGATATCTGGTTGCCACGGCGTCCAGGAGTCTCGAGAATCCCTCGAAGAAGTTTCCACGGATCGGGACCGTGGCTGCCGGACTACTCGCCGGAGTTAAACTAATTTACCTGCGCCGGCCTGAGTTTCTCTTGAAAGGCCATCGAACCAGAAGTCTCTTCAAGATCTCTGTAATCCGTGGTATTCATCGACGTTACACGATAGAGGAGCGCAAAAGAAGACCGACTCATCCTACCTTCGTTCGAACGAGAATGCCACGGGGACGGGGGAAACTACTTAATTCAATTAATTAGCCCAACGTCAAAGGGATCTGCTACGAACGTTCGTCTGGACGAACGTGGACACCGAGCTGCGCGAATCGTTCGTTTCGAGGAGACCAAGGAGCCGCGACTTAAATGAAAGCTGTTGCTCTATTGTTGGATAGAGCCGAATCGTGAGTACAAAGGACACTGTTGATAACGGGAGTTGGTAGTTGAATTCGCGCAAGAGCTAAAACGCTAGATTTCGTTCAACTCTGAAAAGTAAAACCAACTCGGGAGGAGATGTTACAAAGAAATATTTTTATAAAGATGCGATCTATTATCCAAAACGCTAGATCACTCCCCTAATTCGATCGGGAATCGAGAAAACACCCATGTTACGAAATTCGACGCGAACGTTGTACCCGATTTCGGGGATGTGGGTCACGCTCCTCTTGGCATCGGGCTCGGGTGCCCGGCAAATTTTCGATGAATGAGAATCAATCTATTTATACCTCTGGGACCAGCTGTTCTATCGACGGTAGCGAGCGGCGAAAGATGCAACGAGGATTATCCGAGTAATTATGTGGTGGATGGACAAGTTGTTCGGGTTTGTTTTGGAGAATACAATTCACGGAAGATAAGTACTATTGAATAATACTGAGAGATTGGGGACTACGAATCCGATCCGAATTTGCGATTTTTCGACACTGGCTCGAGGGAAGAGATCGATTCGTATTGCAGCGGCGGTCAAGTGATCCAGCGACTGCGGAAAATGAGATAACGGAATTAATGAGCCACTGTGTTCGGGAACAGAAGGGACCTTAATCAAGCTTCGTTGGGATGCACGCCACGACAGACTGGCCGGTGTTTCTTGATCACGTTTCCAGCGTCTCTGAAACTCCCTTTTCTTTTCTCTTCTTTTCGCCTTTCTTGCCAACTCCGCGGGTATCGCGTGCTCGTTTAGGGCTGCGATGCTTCCGACATAAGGAAACTTTCTCGTTATGGAACGTTACTTGGCAGAGCAGTCGCCGATTGCCGATTCTAGGCGTGCTCGTTTAGCATCTGGACGAATTCACGCTGGACGCATGCTACGCGTTATTCCTTTGACTCGAGTCGCGTTTGATTAGGATCATTGTATCCATTTATTCGTCACTGTTTAGTCCAGGGAATAGTTACACAGGCAAGATCGTGTTAGTGCAATATACATTGTATTAAGGGTGTTTTGGGTCGCATTAATCCGACTTGAGCCAATGCTAAGATATGCGAGAGATTAAAGGTGGGTCACGCTTAGCCTAGGATTTAACAGATTTAGACTACTCCGCGTAACCCGCGCACCACAAATGTTTTCGTTGTTAGAAGCATTGATAGGAACAGCCATCAATAAGGTCCTAAGCTCTAAATATAATATTTTCATACATCGATCTTCAACTAAAATCGTTTGGTTGTCCTTACTACGAAGTTCCTTGAATATTTGCAAAATCGTGCAAAGCAGCCAGCTCGTTTTAGCGAGAATGTCGTCAAGCGCAAAGGGTTAATCTGCAGGCAGAGGATACCGATCTTGCGTCGCCAAAGAAGTCGAGTCCCCGATGCATCTATCGGGGACGAGATAAACGAAGTTAATGAGCCACTCTTCGAGAACAGAGGAGACCTTAACGACCGATGCACATTGCACACACGTACGCGCGTACGTCGAGCGACACAGCCGACGGCACAACGATTCTCAGACGACACATTCTGCCTTTGTTCTCCAGCGCGTCCCGTGGACTGACCATTGTTTCGCAGCACAGGATCGAGATTAGACTCCCTTCGCCACCGACAACGACCGATCGTGCCACTCGAGCTAAGGGCGAATTCGTGGCTGGCCATTTCCACCCGAATCGTTTCAATTAACTTTCCACGGGACGCTATCGAATACTAAACGTATCGGCGCTTGCCAGACTGTTACTTATAACGAAGACGACGGGAGGAAATGCTGGTGCTTTCTGAAACTGGGATTCGTCGGGGACGTTTTCACTGGCACTCTCGAGGGAATGCTAACAGGATAAGGGTTTCGATCAGTTCTTTCATCTCCTTTTGCAGTCTGAGGGAGATTTATTGTTATTCTATTTTCTAATTTGAAGGATTCAAGGAATAGTCTCTAATGAATCAGCTGCTTAATGTTGTATTAGTTAAATAAATTTAATATTGTAGATTCCAAAAGAAGAATGGTCGACCAGAGCCAAGAAAGACGCGAACTTCCGCTCGAGATGGTTGGTATCTCGTTTCTCTCGGCTCTAACCGATGTAGTATGCACGCGAGGACCCCGGGCCCATAAAATATTTCAACAAGCAATTTTACAAAGATCCTTCGCCGTGGACGAAATTTTTTCCGTGAAAATCCAGCCGTATCTTCCCTCTCCGTGTCCCGAGTATCCCGCGAACACGCATAAAAGGACACTCGAAAGTATCTCAAGCTACGGGGAAAAATCTTGCCGGCGAGGCTCACCGCGACGTAGCCAGCTTCTAGAATGCAAATTCGTTTAGAGAAGAAACGCTGAGTGCACGCCGAGCGTATAGGAGTCTAGCAGCCAGGAACTGCGACTGACGAGGTCACGGGATGCGATGGTGTGCGCGTCGAGCGTGTGCGCGATGGCTGCAGTGACCGTGGGAAGCTGCTGGATATGTTAGGTAATTGAAGAATTTCTCAGAAAATGGGCACGCGTGTGTCGAGGATGAGGCGAGCAAGTTCGAGGAGCTTACCTCGCGAAAGGAATAGCGAGCTGTGGCTCGAGAGGCCAGCGAGAAAGCAGCCTCGACGTGCAATTAAGCGTAACGGTGATGGAATCGGCTTCTCATCGACGCCTCGATACCGCGGCTACCGCTAATTGGCGCCGCGATTGCGCCCTCGATCAGCCGCGAGCACTTTAGGAGCTGCGAAATGGCGTGGATAGACATCTCTGTCCCGAGGCGATCAAATTTTAAGCGGAACTTCGAATCAGGAATTTTGGATGAAGAAGAAACGAGGAAATTCAGTCGGTATCCAGTGGGAAATCGAGCGCAACGATGGCGCAATTATTTTTCAAGCGTCTAGCGTCGTTGCTCAACCGCGCAGCGCTGCTACCGTTATTAAGACGCTCGTAACGTCGCTAATTAAATTTGATAAGTTATTGCTCGAGCGTTGAGCCAATTTGTTCTCCCCCCTTCCATCGAAAGGTCCGTACGGTTCGCGCGGACCGGAGCTCACTTTGAAAAGGGAACAAGCCGAATGGAGACGGGGGTTTCCACATGGTGACGACAGTGGACCGTGGAAAACGTTGGTGCACGGCCGCAAATGACACAGGACTAATTTTCCGGCTGGAAAATCGCGGAGGCGGGCAGCTACCGTGAACGCAACGTGTCGGTGACACCTCAACAAGTGGAAACAACGCGCGCGAGCGCACACGTGTAGCTGACGTTTCGACGTATGCGCGGGACGCGTGTTTCCGAGATAAAAGTGCACGAGCGATCGAACATTCATGCGAAATCTGTAGCTCTGGTACGGTTTTTCTTTAATTCGCCCCGCGAATGACTGACAGAATTGCGAAGAAATAACAAAAATATTTCTTAACTTGTCAAAAGGTTTTTTTAAATTTTGGGTGATGATGAAATTAAGTTCTTGGAGAAATCAAGGGGCTGTGTATTGGTCAAGATATCGACGAAATATTCCTAGTATGATTTTTCATTTTACCAGTAAAGAAGATCAACTCTTGAAATCCTCGCAACAGATTCTCGATCACTGGATGGCAAAACCACCGATGCTGGATCGAGATAACGTTGATCGACGCGCGGGTTGGTTTTCGCTCAATCTAAGGAGACGAAACGAGCAAAACCTACAGACTTCCTGTTGCTCGATCAGTTCTCGAAAGCGCGAATGTAACTCCCTTCGATATCGCGAGAGCACCGCAAGTCGTATCAATAATCGGCGAACGGTGCCGCGAGCGTGCATAATCATCCTTGTCGAGATGCAGACGCTGGATATGCTTAATTGAATGCGATTCGATTCAACTTGGCGCGAAAGAGGATAGATAGTTGGAAGTGTTCACGCTATAAAGCATCGAAGGAGAAGAAGCGATTCTTAACCAGTTGCTCTACAACGGATCTAAAGAATGAAAACGTGATTATATGAATAGAGAATAATATCTAATGTATGAATATAATAGCATTAAAAGAATAGAGAATATTAAACAGTGACTATCTATAAATAAAAAAAGTAAGTTGGCGATAATAAGAAAAATGTTGAGCAGTTTGACTTTGTACATGAAATGCACAAAAATCTCTTTGCAAACTCTATTACGATCCTTGGAGGTTTAAGAACTACGGGAAATTGAGATAACCGTGGCACAGGAATAGTGAGACGTCCAAGACGAAGAAACGAGGGGAAGAAGCGACGTGGAGTCCTGAGAGGAGGGAAAAAGGTGAGAAACGAGGCGGCCGAAGGTTCGGGACGAAAGAAATCGACGCAGACGATGAAGAAGAGAGGAAAGAAAGAGAGGAGACCCGTTACGGCGACCGTGTTGCATCGCATTAACCAGTCGACCGAGTGATCTTGATCCCATCTCTTACAGCGGCGCCCTGCTTCTTCCCCTTCGCGTCCAGCATCGTTTCAAACGTGATCCGGCCACTAACCATCCGTTTCGTCGATTCTGCTCATAGAAATCGAACGATCTCCTACGCATATTCCCGCGCGGAATAAAATACGTGCGAATAAACCGAGATATGAATTTCAGACGATTCAAAGGTCTATGCGCTGTGAAGAGTATCTCCTAAAATTTGAAACGAGGAATTTTTCTCAAAACAGATTTTTCCAGGCAAGTAACCTTTCTCCTATTCTAATCCAAGGAACACTTGCGAATTCAGCACTGTTCGATAATCGGTTGTGTCTGAATTGAAAAACTTCCCGTCCGCGATGGCTAGCCACAAATAAAAGACTGTCTGTCCTGTAACTACGCGTTATTACTCGGCAACGATGAGTTGCATTAATCGAACAAGCATTAATAGCTGTTATTCGACGCTGCAACGCAACCGCACGGTTCATCGGTCGATCATACTAATTTCGCGCAATCATTTCCCATGATTGCTCGTCCCGACGCGAGCGAGGAAAAGCTGACAGGACTGCGAACCGGGATGGGCGAAATTTTATTCGAATAATAGATGACGCGTAAAAGCGGCAGTATTGTGATTTATCGGCGACGTTTAATCGATCGAACACATGTACTGGTCACTTTTTGTGTGTTCAACAAGGAGCGGAATATATTTTGCGAACGGAATCCTAATTTTAATTCCACGAATGATCGATCGATACTTAGATCGAGGCATCTTCAGGTTTACGATTACTGCAGGTACATCGAACATTTTTCAGGTGCTCCTTTCTCGCCATCTTTCTGGACTCGCGCGTGATCTGCTCACGGACGCTATGAATTAATTGCTGGCGAGCGTAATCGCGCGGCAATTGCGTAATTGCGAAGCAACGAGTGGCCTTCCGATCGAAGACGACGCAGTAGCGCGAAACTCGGCCGGGTCGATAACCCGACAGCCGGTGTTAATCGACAGGGTACACAAACCCATGGTTACTCGCAACATCTCGCTTTGGGACGGGGCCTCGGTATTCCCGTTACGAGCACGAGGAAATTCCACGGAAATTTCGCGCCAATTACGCGACGCATTTTAAGAATTTCCACCGTGGCCGTTCGCGGAACGCTGATTAAACAGACGTTTAATTGCGACGAAACGCCGTTTCTTTTTTAACGCCCTAACGACGCGCGTTTCGAGTCCTCGACTTAGGTCCTCGATTATGTTCTCGTGCATATTTCGTACATCGCTATGCATTCGCCTATTAAACGAAGATTTCTTCAATTTTTCGTTTTGCAGAGGAGCAAAATTCGAGTAACGTTTAATTAAACAGGAGTTTAACTAAGTTATTTATCAAAGGGGACAAATACGAGAAATCGAACGATTCCTTCAATTATTATTATTTCCTGTCAAATCTAAATGAAATTTTGTTTAGGTCCCTTTTATGTACCCTTGAGATTCTCTGCGGTGAGAAAATTTCAAAAAAAGGATACAGTCACGGAGAAATAAATCTTTCTTCGGGACAATCGATCGTAAATTCTCTCCGCTTCGATTCGAGACCACCGACGCGAAAGAGTACACGTGGCTAAATCCTTTGCCACGAATCATGGCCACCCTACCCCTAGACGATCGGACAAAAGGACACGAAGCCTCACCTGAACGTCCACCAGATGTTGAAGCACATCGTGTTCAGCCAGAAGAACGCCGCCAGGAAGAAGAAATGAGCCATGATTGCTGGAACAGAAGAAAAGTAGACTTCGTTAGTAAATTCGCTAATAGCTGAGGTGATCGGTATTTCTTTTCTTTTTTTTTGAGAGAGGATTAATAATAACTCATTCATTATCGATATAAATTACTCAACAAAATTCAAGTTACACTTTTATAAACGTACTAATAAGCACGGTAAGATTTATTTCGATCCATCCTGTAGTTTTCATTACAAAAAATCTCAGAGAATCCCACACGAGCCTACTGTCGAATGAATGATTAACACAGATTGAAATCTCGGATCGTTGGGGCCGGTGATCACTGGTCGATTTTATTTTTCAACGATTCTGCGGTCGCAGGGGACCACTGAAAAGCCTTCGAAACAAAAGTATAGACCGATACCCAGGTACGCGATGAATTCTCAAAGATTCATGAACGGGAAGGGTGTTCAGGGTTGCGGCTAGGGTCAGACTCAGGGGAGCGACAGCTTTTGTGAAGATCCGTTTGAAAAGATGGAGATGGTTGTGCTCGAAGGGTATCCCATTGGGTTTCGATCAATTTTTCACGGTGTCGTCTACACCCGTTCTTAGAATTCACTTGGTTCGCTGCAACTCGAGAGATTCAACCGCGACTGGCCATTAATTTCTGAAAACGCAATCGGCCGCGACGCGTGCACGCGTCGAGGAAGTCAGGGGTGGCACAAAGCACGCGTCCATCGCACAAAGAACCCCGACGAATTTCCATTTCTTCGCGAGGACCTCCGCTGAAAGAGAAACTCGAGTGGCGAGTCGCGTTGGAGACGGTTCGTCGGTGTGCAAACAAGGGAACGTCGAGACTTGCGCTTGACACTGCGTTTCACGCTTGCGATATTTACTTGATTCAATGTGTAGAGTTTCTGGTCACAAAATCTCGTGGACTTCTTTAAGAATAGTTCTGCCTTGAGCACCTTTTTTTATCGAGAGTAAGAATAGAATTGGTCCCTTGGGCCTTGAATGCGATACTAGATAGATATTTTTTTTTTTTTTAATTCGAAACAATATCGACCACATTTACTCTCTGAATGAGGAGTAAAATTGCTGGTATCTCCACCTAAAAAGCACTTAGATGACATGACTCGCGCAGTTTCGAGTGCAGGGACATCTGTCTCTCAGCGTTCCGTCATAAGTAACACCGCGATTGAATTTTTCATCGCGACAAATCCCGGCTGGTTGGAGAACGACAGCCACCAGCCAACCCAGTCATGAATTTCTGAAAACGCAATCGACATGTTTACACAACGCCGGCGTTGACAAAAACACGTTGTGATCGGGGGTTTGTCGAGTTTGCTCGAGCCCCAATCGCGAGTGTATTAACCGTCTCACGGTGTTTGGATAATGTGTACCAGGGAATTTCAGCGTTCTCGTTATTACCGGTACATTATCGTCCACGCGGTACTCGGTTACGTATAATCATACACAATGTGCGCAAACAGTTTTCGTCTATTGCTGGTAGCTATCGACGAAGGTCCCGGATTGTGCCTTTCGTCGATTTCGTCTGGGGTAAACCGTACTCCATACGTGCGAATACTTGTTTACTTGTACGGTCATGCATTAATGCAAAGGAACAAAGATGATAAAATCCAGAACTGTGCTGGACGAAAACATTCAAGAGCTACAGCTCCCGAGGGCCTCGATGAGTGTACATTTTGAGAGGAACGGAGAAGCATCGTCGAGCTTCAAGGTGGTTTCACGCACACTTCAACGCGCCCAGACTTTTCCCACATTGTAACGTTTAATGGAACGATCTTGTCGTAAACGAGCGTTAATTGCACGCGGCACGCCTCTAGTCAACCGCCGACCATGCTTCTATATGGGAAAAATCCGCGATTGTAAACAGTTCCCTTGCCGCGGCGCGCTCGTAACTGGCGGTGCATAACGAAGTGAATGCAAATCGCAGCGAACGAGGCTCGGTTACAAAAGTTTCTCATGCGTCACCCGCGTTCCTTCGACGCGCGCGTTTCTGCGCTCGTCCGCGTGACGCGGCACCTATCATGCCCGAGAACTATGCGATATCTAGTCGGGATCGAGCGCGATGTGAGGCACCGTTAGGCGAATGAGCTTCGAACGGGATTTTTCCTTTCCCGTTTGCAAAACCTATCTCCTACTCGTTCGACCATCGTCGTTGACAGTTTCTCATTATGTTTTTCTTTTTCTCTTATTTTTTTTTTTTTTTGTATTAATTCTATTTTTAATTTTCTCTTTACACACCGGCGAAGGAAACATTACGCGTTGCCATTGGATTTATTCTTTGACTTCAATCATCTTCGACTTTTCCTTTTCGCGCAATCGAAGTGTTCCCAGTAGCTAAGACCAATCTAACGTGACTCTGAAAAGTGGTCGACCCTGTTCCAGACGGTTTCCCTCGAACGTCGCCGCCAACACCTGCAAATTAGTCGTGTCCTTAGGCGCTCGAGGTTGATTAACAAACCAGCGAGTGACGCTTGTCGACGGATTACCGCGGGTTACGAAGGAACACGCGGCCGCGCGTTTCGAAAGACGCGGATTTTCCATTGGCTGGGGGTTGCACGAAGCTGGATTAACGGCTGCTAGACGGGGAAGTCCCTCCGATAATTCTTTGTCGCGCGAGGCTTTCGCGCCAGAGCGGCTCCGCCGACGGCATTTATCGCGCATCCCGCCCGTCCGCCCGGAAATAATTAAATTTCCAAAACTAATTACGCGTCGTTGCAATTATAACTCCGACGACATTCATCCGTGAACGCCGCCCCTTCGGTCCCGTGGCTAAACCGTAGGGGTGGCAGAAATCGTTTCCACCCTTCTTTCTGGCCCTCCGCGAAAATCCGTGCGGTGCGTGTCGTTTGGACAGCAACGCCACGAGAACTGTTTAGCTTCGTCGCTGTTTGCTCCGAGCCCTCTGTTTTCCATTTTCCAACCCCTGGAGCAAGAAGGCTTTTCTTTTTGCGAGGTGGTCCCTTTGCACTGGCTTGTCTTTATTAATATTTTCATAAAATATAATTTATTATATAAGTAACTGTGCATCCAAAACTCTTTGAATCACCATCGAACCAAACTTTTCTTCTCGATGTCCATAGTGGTACAACAAGAGCAACCCCTGAAGGAGAAACGAAAGGGAGGGCGGAATGTGACACCGAAAGTAGAGCTCGAGAATCGAGAGTTTTGCGATGTCGCGACTCCTTTGATATGGTAATAGTGTTCCTCATCGGGGCACCAGGGCTTTTGTTTTCTTCGATTAAAACTTCCGTCGTCGACAAATGGATTATGGCGTCGAAGCAATTTGATTGAATCCCCATTTCGGGTTTATTTGCTCCCTTCAGGTTTACCCGCGCGTCAGGATCTAATTAACATCGCGACACGGTTTCGCTCGTGGACTCTAAGAAGCGAATGAAACTCCTGACGCATTCGAAACGTGGAAACTTTCTATTCTTTCAACCTGCAACTACGTGGACTATAAACTAGTCGAGTTCTCCGGTTTAATCCCAATATCCTAAACATTGCGTACAGGAGAAATCCAGCTTCGTTTTCTTGCGATTAAATACTAAAAAAAAGACTCCATTTTGGAGGAAATTGGCTACCCGGTCTCCTTAAACGATCGAGGCGGAGAACAGCGTTTCAACGCAATTCAGAATTGTGCTTTTTATGAGCAGTTTAGTGTTTTCGATGCTCTCGGGAGCGAAGTTTGTCGAGCTGTCGCGGATCGGAGGCCCCTGGTGCATCGTTCTTTTGCAGCTTAATATTTCAACTGACCGATCGCTCGTCCCCAGAGGCTGTCGCTAACTTTCATAATTCATCGCAGCGTTACAACCCTTTCGGGCTTACGAAAGCGACGCAACGATGACGCGGGAGCACTCGCGTTGAATCAAACTCTAATCCCGTCTAAATCATGACCGTGCAATAAATCCCGTATGATTTAATTACGACTCGTCGCGGTGCAGTTTCGAAGTGTTTAACTAAATCACGGATGATAATGCCGCCGCTTTAATCCCCGAAATTCCTGCCAGCCTTCTGCTCGTGTTCTAATCAGTTTCTTCCGCTGGAGGCATACTATACTGCGATAAGCTTCGTTTGTTTAAAATTTCTTTCTCTGTAAAAATAAAATTTGTGATATTCTGGCTTCAGAGGATTTCTAGACGAACACATCAAACAGAAAACCTCTTCCAACCGAGTCGCCTATTTTAATTAATACCATCCGCACGAATGCTCAACATCGAGGGTGCAGACGTCAATTACAGAGTTAACGGATCTCGTGTTTGCGTTATTCAATTCGTTCCATTCAGAAGTTAAACGAAGACATCACCGCGACGCGCGTTCCTAGACGAGCCTCGATTCCTTGGCACAGTTACACGTTTCAAAAGTGAAGCGACCAAAGAAACCAGAGCAACGGATACAGACTCGTTACAGTCGGGAAGTTGTCAAAGGCTTGTTAATATTCCTAACCTGCTCTCAAAGTAAATTTCATCTTCGTGTTCCGCATGCAAATACCCCGTCGGACCAAAACAACGTCTACTGATTCATTCCGCGGACTCGTTGTGTTCTCGAGATGAAAATGTTTCTTCCAACGAGGTCTCTGCCTACTTCCATCTCTTTAATTTAGTTCGCTGCAATTTGCTTTTACATACCAACAATGGTTTAATCAACAGGTTCTCTTCCACTTCCACAGGATCTCTGTCAAGTATTTGCACTCTAAACCAAGGGGTTATATATACATGTTACGCGTGCTTCTATACCCTATTTTTTAAATCAGCAGCTTGTTTTATAATTCCCCAATTGATTTTCCTCTTTAATATGGGGAATGACTAAAAAAATAAATAAATATTAAAGGATACCCAGGCTGAGGTCGTATTTACTCGCGGACCAGAGGGTTGCACCGACCCTCTAGGGGCAATTAGATGAACGCGCGAACGAAGAAAAGGATAAACGGCGGGTCAAGGCAACGCAATCCAATTCCGACCCCATGCAAATCGAGGCCCTTAACTAGCTGACGTTTCAACCCTTGACACTCGCCCTCGTGGCAGCGGCAGGGTCGCGAACAGTAACACACCGATGCCTCTTCCTTCGAGGCTGGCTCTGCCGTGACTTAAATTAACCCTCGACCGTTTTCCACTCCTCTTTCCGCGCCGACACCCGTTACACGTTCCCTGTTTTCCTGGGGTCGATTTCAACGACCGGGGCGAAATTAGTTGCCGCGGTAATGAAAAACATCGCCGTGCCGCGAGTAACGGACACCCGTTCGCGACGATTCACCCAAACTTTATTACTCTTGTGTCATCATCTCGATAATCGGGGTAAACTGGATTAAGGGTTATGGCAGAGCTTGGAAATTGTCTACTAGAATTCCAACTTCCTTTCTACGTCAAACAAATGATCACAAAGTTCATTGTCTAAACGCATCAAACGATACGTGCATTATAGCCTAGAATTTTAATCGGGATGTAGTTGTTGCGATCTACCTGTTGCCTCAATGCAAACAAAATTCTCCCCTTTCTCCAAACCCCTCCCGCATGGACCGACGCTCACTCCAACCAAACCATATACTCGAAGAACTACTGTGCTCGTAATAAATAGAAAAAACAACGAATTCTTCAACGTTTGCGATAGAATGCATAGTCCTGCGGTCCTCCCTCGCGGAAAAGTGAATTTCGCGCGGCGGCGTGGTAAAAATACACGCGCGATCTTCGCGAGAATTACAAGCGTAAGCAAACGGATAAATTCGCCGGGATTAATAAAAGTCGCGCGCTTTTCCCCAGGAGTTACGATCGGCGTTTTTACGAGTCATCGTGCCGCGTCCACGATTTTATAGCGACGAGCTTCCAGCGTTATTTCGGTAGCGTCACACCGTTCCGCCGATGCGTACTTTACATCCATAATTCCGAGCGGAATTAATTGGTGGCGCGTCGCGCGCCCTCTCGTCGAAAATCATTTCGCGACGGGAGGAGATGATACGCCCCCGACCGTGTAAACGATTAACGTGAATAAATAAACGCGACGCTACAGAGGGAGGCGAGCCGGCAAAGCAAAAATTTATGGAACGGAAACATGGAAATTAATGAATTTAGGAAGCGCGCGAATTCAAACGTTCGTACGTCCGAAACTCTGCAAACATAAACACGAGAAGACGGGGCAGGAGGAAATCCCGTATGCGGGGGAAATGGGAAGGGTTGGAACCGCTCGCTATACGTGAAAACTCGACGCAAAGTACATATATTGCGATATTAATCATTATCTCGATGTGCAAGTTGCTTGGAAGTATCTATCATCGTTGATAATTATAATCGATTCACGCATACCCCATTCGAATGGTAGGAATGGGTTTTTACCCTCCTCTCTCGCCCAGAATGTCGACAAATAACGCGGGCCGACGCGTGTCTGTAAACCAATTTAATCAAGACCGCTATAAAACTGATGCAACGAATATTAGATTCCGAAATGAGTTGCTAATACAAATCCCGTGTGAAATACGAATGCGACTGCGCGAAATCCTGCGAAGTGAGATAAAATAAACAAATACAAAATTTAGTTGCAATTATGATCGTGATGTGTCTAGGATTCCCCCCCTTTTTTTTTATTTTACCTCCCCTATTTATATATCGTGCTTTTCTAGAACTTCGTTGACTATTGTATTAAAAACAATTTTAGAAAGCTTGTAAAATTCAGTTTAACGTACTGTGCAGATGAGATCTTCGAGCTTCCACTAGCAAAAAGACGACATCGAGCGATCGTTATTTCGACGAAGGTGTTCGAAGGGCGGTGGATAATGTTGCCCGCTGAAAGAATGCATTACGAAGCGTATACGAACCGCGTTGGCTGCCTTCTATGAGACTCCAAAGAAAACAAACCGCCGCTTAACATCGTTCCCGCATTTGCTCGGTCTGGATTTGCCCTAATTTACGCGCGACTGATATTTATTTTCCCTTTCGCACGAAATCGACAACTGGAGGAACAACGGTTAAAAGGGGAGAATTTATCGGGGACCATAGGTAGAGGGAACATGGGTGTCTGGAACTTGCAAGATGTTCACTTTTTATTCTAAACCTAATTCTTGATTGTGGAAGAAATACTGTTCTAATGGTTACGAAGAAATGAAACCCTTTTACATTGCACAGCTTTTTGCCAAAGTATGAAATGATCGATAGAGTTGAGAGCCTCTGAATGGCCCATATTCGGGACATTTTCGAGCGGGGCACGATGGAGACAGAGATCGCAGTTCTAATGAAACCCACGGTGAATCAGCGTACCGGGTGTATAAATATACACGGACTGTCCCTTCGCTTCGTTTACGCGGAACACGCGCGCCGGCTCGAGACCGCCCAATGCGAATACGTGACACGATCGTTGCTGGACGGACCATCCACCCAACGCAATTTATCTATCTGTTTTTACGTCGACGGTGAACAATGCCAAGAGGCTACTCCTGTAACCGATACATTGTTCCGCGATATGAGTGCGTCATTGTAAGTCGTGTTTAGCAGGGACTTCCTCGTTCTCCAAAGAAACAGTCGCGGAGGTAAATCAGAAGTTTGATGGTAGATTGTAAATTGAGATCGGTACCAAAGATCGATCCTGACACTGTTTGCAACAATTCCAAAAATCAGTTGAGCCCTCGTCGACCAAAGTGCGGAAGAAAGCCATTATTAGCGCGCAGCAGGTGAGTAACCACGAATCGTACAACAGAGACTTCCTTGTTGCCGCGAACAACGACATGTGTGCGGCAGCAACAGCGTTTCGTAACGTGTCGGGACCTGGCACGCATATCGCGCGAAAGAAAGTTACAAAAATAACCTCGCTCTCGGCCAAAATCGTCGACTCGCGCAATAATAAGCGAGCGTCATCCGGAATCAGCGAAATTTAGCGGAACAGCTGAGGAGTACAACAACCGGCCAGAAATTCCCTATTTAAGCCCCGGTAAAACAGACAATGCGGATCCCGACTAATAAATTTCGACTTTCCTATTGTTCCCGGTCTCGGTACAGCCAACGACCAGTATGCAAACGAGTTTCCCAGCAGAGCTAGATCCTCCTTGAACCCCCCACCGGCTCCGCGGCGCACGGAGTCTCGATTGCTTCCGATTAGCCCCGAAAATCGTGGCAACTTTTCCCCGAAGAGCTCCAACGCGGCCACTCGTGGCTCATGGGGCCCTCTAATCGACGCAGTCCTCGAGGAGCAATCAGCGGCCCCGTTCGGCTGAAATTCTGTTATATTTAGACGTAACGAGTGCAGGCCAATCGCCGTGAGAGAGCAGAACACCGAGAAAACAGGGGGAACCGAGGGAAGCCGAGCAACAAATCGAGCGAACGACGGAGGGCTAGGACCGCGTGGTGCACTCGAGATCCTCCACTTATGGTTGCTCCAAGAAGAGGATCCGTGCGACGCCAACGCCCAAGCAACAACCCACGGTTGTGTCTGTCTCGAGTGTTGCTGAAATTGCTGTCGGCTGACGTCGGAGTTCCTCCTGGAGGAGTTCGTCAGTCACCTTCCGGAGGTTGATGCATCCCTTTGCAGGGAACACCTACTCGACGATTAAAAAAAATTCAAATCAGTTTTTTCTACATAAATTCCAACACCCTCAGGAAGTCATCTAATATTTTTCAAATTAATTTAAGGAGCATTGTTCTTTAAAGAAATCTTTAAAGAAATAACAGTCCAATTCTTCTCATTTCCACTCTGTCACCCCTTTATCACCAGGAGTAGAGGTCCACGTGACGAATTAACGCGAAGAATGAGCGGCTTCTTCTACCGATGGCCGCCACGTCGCCCTTCTAATTAATTTCCCGCTTTCTAGGGAACTTCGACGCTTCCTCGTTTTTCCTTCCGAGGCTACAATGCCTTGGCTCCTCTTTGCGTTCGGATAATTAACGAACGGAGCCAAGCCGACCGAATCGTCGTTCGTTGTTGCCAAAGAGAAACAACGTCGCCTCTCACGGAACGTCAATTAGCTGGTTCCTTTGCTCGCTTTTCCATTTTTCGTTGTCCCTTTTCCTTTTTCTAAGGGACTCCACGCGAAGGGCCAGCGCCTCCATGACTGCTCCGACGTCGCGCCTTGAATAATGGACGAAGCCTCGGTACCAAAAATACGGGGACCGAGTAACCACGGGTGTTCTCGCTGTTTTCGCACCAGGAAACACTGCTTCCGGTTTGACCTTACCCGAAGCGATCTCTACCTGTGCTCCACCACCGTTTTACTTTGGAAATCCCTCTTCAATTCACTATTGCGATCCCTCATCTTACTCGTCGCTTCCACAAGATCCGTTTTACTAATAATTCAGTCACCCACTATTTATCCATCTCTCTATTCATCTCAAAACCGAAGTTCGAACAAAGGAGTTGGGATCGTGGCAGACCGCACGGGTGTTTCGATATCCATGTGGATAATGGCGCCATAAATTGCCGAAAATTCGCCGTGGATCTCTGGCGAGGAGCGTCTTATTCCAGAAACGCGTACAGGGTACGACGACGCTCCAGACGGAAAACGGCTTGCGTCGTAAATTAAAACGGACAATCGGCTGTCGTAAAACGAATAGTAAGCGAGCGGTTGGAAAAGCTGGAAAAAAAGCGCAGAGACAAAAGGTCCAGCGGATGAAAAATATGTATCGCGAAGCACGCACGATTGCACAATGGCTTAGGGGAGGCGAGAGGTTGGGCTTCGTAGATTGTCGTTCTGGCAGCCCGCCAGGAAGCGGGCCAAAGTTCGAATTTTCCTGCGGTATAATAAACGCGCGACTGTCTTAGGAATTCCCCAGACTTCGCGGAGGGAAAAAGAGATACGAGTGGATTCGGACTGCTGGTCTACTCCGCGTAGTTTGCGAAGCTGCGCCCGATATCCACGTGCTCCTGTATGCGCGCGTCGAACGCAGCTCGATCACAGCGCGAGTCGAGGGTCCTCGCGGCTTAAGCCGCTTTTCAACGTTGTCGAGCGCGCAACGGGGCTATTAAACGGACGGTTCGCGTCCGACTCGTTGAAAATCGCGAAACGAAAGGAAAAGGGACAGTCGTTCTGTCGCAGGCTTAACTCCCCAACGAGGGACTTGAAAAAGGCCCGAATAACTCGCGTAAAATTGTAAAAAGTCTGTATCAAGGACTTGTTCGATTTAAAAATTTGTATAGCCACGGTACTAGCTACTTTTCAGTTATACACGATAAAGTCCGTCGAAAATATTCCTTCCTGTGAGCAAAAGGCGAATGAGGAGCACTGCCCCTATATGTCCTCCGTTCAATCACCCTGCGAATCTTGGTGGAAGAGTTTCGCAGACGCCAGTTCAGGTCTAGGTCAGGAAGTGTAGGGCGCATGTCAGCGAAGTCCTAAGCAAACAGAGCGTCACTTTTCCAGAGGCTCGTTGGCAGCCGAGTTGGCGTGGCGATCCCTAATAACCGCGACGCCTCACCGAGGGGGTTGAATGTCGACGGGCCACGACGACGGTCCGACGTCGTTCCGGAACGACGCTTCGGTCCCCGAGCGTGCGTTGTATACATATATCGGCGCGAATTCGAGTCGCGTTTGGCCGGTGAACACGCTTCGAATGCAAACCGAATCCAGGCTCTGACCCTGCCAGGTGGAAGAGTGACGAGGGACGATGGCGGGAGGGTGGGTCGTCCAGGGGAGATGGACCACTCTCGATGGAGCTTTTCGTCCAAGCCCGTGTATATTCGTCCGCAGAAACGTCCCGCCGACCTCTCCCCGGGGACTCGCGCGATTACGCAATTTCCGCTTTGGTTTGATTCAATTTCGGAAATCGTTCGATTTCCTACCAGATGTTCCCTCGAATCTGGACGTTTGCAGCTTCACCGAGCGAAACGGACATTTTTTTTTTCGAAGATAATTACGGAAACCACGGGGAGAGCAGATTTCCGACAAGGTGACGGAAACTCACGCTTTGATGATGCTCGAAGGATGAACTCTGGAGAACGATTCGCGTTTGAATGTTTGCGGAAATAAATATCGGAGCATGGTATACGAGGTTGAAAATTAACTTAGAAGGTTGACAATCGCTTATCGTATGCGAGCAGTCGACAATAACGTCCACGGAGCGCTGAACGTTGTTAAAGTGGGACCAGCAGTTCCTCTGGAATACCGATTAGAATGTTGGAACGCGAATGAAGTGTTACAGATTGTCCGCCGCTTCCAAGAGAGAATCTATCACCGGCAGAAGCTAGTTTCCAATAGAAACTATACTTTCTACGGGCCGTTTCCGTTTACCGAGTGAAGTAGGTAAATCCTCATGATGAAATAACATCGCGTACTTTCAACCGTCCTATAATACTTTCCCAGACATTCCTGGTGATATGGTATGACAGAAAATACCTGTCAGTGTAGCTTTATATCTATTTAACCTACTTTTCATATGTGTTTGTCCTTGTGTTTCTCTTGTTTAATTATTTTCATAAAATTGTTCGCATTTGGTTTGATCGTGGCTCCGATATGCGAGCCGTTTAAATTTTTGTCAACGTTTCGAGCCAACTGTAATTGCTCTATTCAGGAAAAAATGTACAGTAATTCTGTTAAATTAATAATACAACTGTTTGCATTGCTCTGAACATTGCTCGAAGACCAAAAAAGCTCGAATCCACTCGTAACCGATATAAATCGTCCGTGAATGAGATATGGTACCGTTGAGCACGAAAGGGGTTAAAAACAAAGAACAATCAACGCCAACGCGGGCTTGAATAAAATAAAATTAATCGATTCACGTATCGTGTTTTCCGGCTCGCTGGAAAAGGATGTTTCTCTGGTCAACGAGCGTTTTCCAAGTATCCAATCAATTATTTACAAGTTCGTAATTAATTATTTCATCGGGGTGAACGGAGGATCAGCTCGTACAAATTGCTGCGCATTCGGGATCGGAAGTTGGAGCCAGCTAATGACAGGAATCATCGATGCTCGACCGGGTATCGATTATCTGTCGCACGAACGTGCCGTGCGGGTAGCTGCATGTGCATCGCACTGTGCATTTACGCGTGCCAAAGGATGCGACCGACATGCGGACGCGCCTTGACACACGCGACGCCCCAAACTCCGTTACAACGCGGTGCGAGCCAATTGTTCGCCATCCGACAGCTTGCTTGCCGAGTGTTTTCACCGATGCGGGAGCGTTTCAGACATCTCCCAAATTTTTGAATCAACAGTCCAACCAAGGAACGAAGAAAAAATTTCCCTCTGAAATTCATCGTTTCAACGCTAATAAAATTGAAAAAAAAAAAAAAAATGTGTAAATCGAGTGGCAAAAGTCGAGATTGGCAATTTCCGTAAAAATTTGTTTCAAACGATTAATAATCCGCGGTGTATCGTAAAAAAAAAAAAAAAAAAAAATGAACAGATTCGATAAAAGATGGGAATCGATACAGAGTATCACCGAGAATCGTTTCAACGGGCGTGGTACGATTAATTAAAAAACCGTGCCTCGTGCCGGCGGCATCGAATTTTGTTAACATCGATACAGCTGAAAAATTGTACGCGTCAGGGAGTTCGAGCGACGCGTTGACCTTAGCATACGTCCAGCCAACAGGGAACAACGGCGTGTTGGCTGTTCCTGATGGACGCGAGAGCGGCCGAAACCACGGCTAATTGGCCGCTATAATTAACAAGACTGACGTTGAATAGCGCGCGAATAAGCATCGATCGCGTCGCCCGTGATCCCTAGTCGTTTGGTATATTTCGCCAAACAGGCGTGACGAAGCTCGGTGACAACAAGCTCGACACGAGCCGCGAACGTTCGAATTTCGTCGACGGTAGTCATTCGTCAAAACCCGCGGGAGCTTCGACTGGCTCGTTTATTGAACAAATACCAGCGTCCGCAAACTGAAATATTTATCAACGTTCGGATCGCTGGTGATCGACCGGGGAAAGGTTTGGACCGGAGTGCTTTCGACGTTTTCCTGAATTAAATATTCCTTGCGTGTTCTCTTCAGAGTGCAATTACCATGAAAATAAAATATAGTATATCTCAAAGAACATACGTTGTACAATATCAAAGAAGACGATTCTAACCCAGCCCTAACCGATTCGCTCACCTCGTTAAGTAGGACTCGAATCGGCAACTGAAACGCTTCCAACGCAAAAAGAATCAATTCCAATTAGAAAAACTGATCGAGCAACGAGCGCAGCGCGGAACCGCGGATGAATAGCGTGAATCATGGCCAACCCGCGATTTTTTCCTTTCGCAGAATCAGCCGAAAAAGCGGCCCCCTGGCAGTGACGCAACGAAAACTCGGGGATATTTTTACTTCTGGCCCGATCGATTTCGCATCCCGTTTTTTTGCGGACTCGTGTTCGGTATGCGGCAAAGCGGCGTTTGGTTTTGCGCGGTTTACAGCCGCGCGCAGGCCTGCTCGCATGGCAAACGTCGGGGAGTATATAGGCTTTAGCGTACATATACGGAATCTCGACGTGCTTTTTGTCCGGGACGCACAGGGTGTTCGATGAACCACGCGTTTCCTTCCTGTAATCGATGCTACGCTCAAAAACCAGCCGATCCTTCCTACGACGCTTCGGAAAATAAACAATCTCCGTTGCGCAATTTGCGACCCGAGTTCAACGTTCGCAACTGTGCACAGTGGAGGCGAATGGCGTTTCCATAAAAAAAAAAACGAACAAATCGTGCTATTCCCGAAAAATTGAAAATATGTTTCCTATGCAAAACTGATCGAAGAACAATACATACAGGTTGATGACAAGATATTTCATTCCTCTGTCTTGGGATAACGGACAAAAAATGGAAATTACCTTTTCCTGCAGAAACAGCAATTTTTAAGGAAGAGTCACGCTCGATATGGAAGTTGATGGAAGTATCGAGGCTTACTATTAAGTTGCAAGCAAAAAATGTCGCCAACTATAAAGATCAGAGGAGCCTCGAGGCGACGTCACTCAAGCATTTCATCAAAGGGGGCAAAAAACTGATGTACGCGACGAAAAAATCTTTTTGATGCAACAAAGGGTTCACTGAACGTCCCCGGTGCCCCTAAAAATAGTCTCGTTCGATGCCAAAGAGTCCACGGACACGGACCTGGCGAGTTTTTCCCAGACACCTTGTATGCACGATCGAAGCACGCGCACAACCGTTTCTTCGGTATTGTTCGGCTTTGGCAACGGCTGAAAAGCCGCTTCCGACGCGCTTACAATGCGCACGACGTACATACACTGGAAACGGCCACGCATGCGGCTCGTTCGCGTGTTTACACAACCTATGGGGAAAGTCCAAAACGCGTTTCCACGTTGCTCGCCCCCTGAAACTCGTCGTCGGGGCGCGTTATCGCGACTGAATTGTCGGCCACGTTCGCTCGTTACCGAATTACGCAACGATATCTCGCGGACGCGTTCCCAGAAACGCGATATCCACGCTACGCGCACTTTCCGCTGGATCGATGCGATCAAGAGGCGATCCTAATTGGAAACGTGGATTAATTCGCCGCGAAATTGCGTCGTAATTTCAATCGTCGCCGCTGGATACCAAAAAGGCGGAGAAAAGGAAACTGTAATTTTCTTGATAGTGTACTACGGCAGTATACTTCGGTAATCCGGAGTAGTTGGGGAAAGAGACGATGTAGATTAGTGCAGTAGGAGAGGATCGGAACCTACAGTTTTAAAGTAACGAAATAAATCGAAATCCAAGATTATAGTTTTATTCGTCTTCTTGAATTCGTGATAATTAAAAACGATGAAATTCTCAAGATAAAAAACCAAACACTTTTTTACGTTTAATTTTCCGAATTCTAATTTTATTTCTCTCGATCGACGAAAACTAATTTACCAGAGAGGAATTAATTTTGCAACGGGAATAGAGGCATTTTCCTGAGCATGGTCCGCGTTAAAGCGGCTCTCTCGGAGCCGGTAGACTCTACCGAATGGAGGGAAAGAGTAAATTTCTCCAAGAAAACAAGCGGTCGTAATACCGAGAAAAGAGACGCCGTGGAGAGAGACTCTCCAGAAGCTCTCCTCGGCATCTAAGACCGCGGATCGCAAAGCACTTCGGGGCTTTACTGCGAAAACCAATCCCGCCCCGTTCGTTTTAACGGCTCGAGTTTTAAAACTCTTTTAAGGGAGAGTTCCCCAAAAGGAGAGAAATCCGTGCGCTGGTTCTTTGTCGCCGCTTTGCACCCCGTCGCGCGATTTTCCGCCAGTAATATTCGCGGTGAAACGAATCCTGAAACCCTCTCTTTCTCGTTGCGGAAATTAATTGAAATTTTACGCCGACGATGCTGCTTGAATTATTTTTACTTCCCACCACATGGTTTTCGACACTAAGTAAACAAGAAAAAACTGAATTTCTTTTATCCACACGATCAACAAACAAAAAACCATCTACAGACCTTCCTTCCTTCGGTTTTAAAAAGCCGGAAGGCCTCCTGTCGATCTCCTGCTTTCAAAGACAAAGTAAAAATATTCTGGATGAAACGTGTCCCGGAGACTGTTTCTACCTCGCGGAATTTAATCGAAATTTTCCGCGGGCTCTGTTATCTGAAATATTTTTCGAGTCTTTGCGAGCGCGTCCCGCGGATTGGTTATTAGTCGCGCGACGAAATTACAGCCCGCTCCAGCGACGCGTACGCTCGCGTATTTAATTATGACAGCGATCGAAATTAGCGTCGCGGGCACGCCGACATGATCATTAATTACGGGGCGATGATCGTTAATCATTTCGTCGTTTACTAGGCGGGCTGTCCTCCGCTGAGCCCGACATTAATTCCGAACTTTGCTCGTTCAAACTGGGCACTATTCGAGGCGAAAAAGCGTTCTCACTCGCGGAAACGTTCGCTACCGCCTTTCTCTGCTCTTTGTTGCCGACTTTCTTAGCATCCTCTCGTTTATGTCCCACGCGGATAAAAGTATTACACGATTTTCCTCGAGCAATAATGTTAATCTACAGAGACAACGTATGACCTCTATTTTTAAAGTCAGAACCTCATACTCCGAATAATCCAGTTCAAAATTACGACCGTCCAGAAATAACCCCAATTTTCATTGAAACAAAACCAATATCCACCGTGGCAGTTTAAGCGAGAGAAATGAAAGTACCACACGGAGAGATCAAAGAAATTGCCTATCGAGTATCCTCCCTCCTCTATCACTGCAAATCAGTAGATTATTTTTGGCCTGGCCACGATTGAACTCTGGCTCACCAGTGCTCGTCACGGGGGGAATATCGTCGACGGAATCGGCACGATTTCGCGAAACGATTTCGGCCGCAAACTACAAATAGGCGGCGCAGATCTTTATCAGGGCGATCGGTCGCAGAGGTAGATTGAATTTCGTGCCGGATTGCCATGCGCGCGCTGGGGTTATTCCGGTGCACACGTATAGCCTCCCAATTATTCGAGCAAACATGCGGGTATGCATACCTGCTGCCCTGAACCCCAGGTGAGTAATCAAGGTGAGAGCCGCATGATGTACACAGGAGGATCGTGGTCGAATTCGTGCGACCGTGGATGCACCGGCCTCCGTGGAATTACCACGTTTCTCGATCGGTCGGCCTATTATTTCGAGAATGATAATCCGTTAAAAATGCATCCATCACGCAGACCTAGCTTCTGGCTCGGCCGCGGAATCCTCATTACGCGCAATCTCCGTGTAATTTATGGAAATGGACGGTGTATCGCCGAGGCTGCCTCAATTTCCTTCGTGACTTTGAAACGGTGCACGCGTTTCGCACCATCCGTCTCGCTTTTCGAGAGCGAAACTTCCAGTTGGAGAAAAATTGCCAATAACGAGGAGAATATGGACGATCAGAATTCGTAGGGAAAACATTTGATTTCGAATTCGAGTATTTCGCGAGGGAGAAGGACTCGCTAGGTCTTTCGTTTTTACGTAAGAAGGAAACTCCTTCGTTGATAATGAATAATTTACCAGAAATACCAGTAAGAAGAGATTTCTCTACAAATCGACCGCGGTTTCGTCCATGTTAAATTTTCTCAACTCGCCCGAAACAAGAAGAAAAGGATCGGGTTAGGCGACACACAGACCAACTTTGTCTTCGGTCGGGGGCTGTATTGGGAGCGAGAACGTGAAACGCAAAAGGAAACCGGGGAATTGTTCCGTGCAAACGTCGGCACAGGATACACCTGCGCGCACAACAGGAGCACGAGATCCGAAAGAAGCAAAATAATTTTATCTCTGATTCGCGGAGGGTTGCGGGAAAAGGCTTGGCGGGAGGGCGAGCAGCGCGAGCATTGAATTGGAAGACGCTCGAGGTGGGGTAAATAAACCCCTGTAGGCGCGTGGTGTTCGCCCGCGGAGTGCGGCACGACCGATGAAAATTGCATTTCATCTCGATACACACGAGAAGTCGCCATTATCGAGTAGCGAGGATTTAATAAAAAATTCGAGTCAGGCCCCCGAAGGATCCGAGAAGGACGAACGAGCGAGGAGACTCGGGGATAAAACGGGCAGAAGGTAAAGGGGTGAAGGGCCGACCGATTCCAGAGGAAGCGAGGGAGGACAGCTTCCTTCGCGTGTGGAATATCCAATAAACCAGTGTTTCTCAAACGTTGTCCTTTCCTCGACAAACAACTGCTTGGTCCTCTCGATTTATTATTATAATATTATTTGAATTTATATCTAATGGAGCATTACTTTATTCAGCGTTCCATAAATAAATGCCACTTCGTTTCTTTTTCTCAATTCGAAAATAGAGTGTTTGTCACTGAAAATGTATCGCTGAACAATTTACTCCGTTTTTCATAAGGTAGGACTGGATTTAATTCGTGTACAACATTCAGTCGAAAAAAAAAAAAAATGAATCACTCGTATCGCCACGTTAAATTAAATTTAACTGTCCCAGTTTGAGAAACGCTGGAATAAACTCAGTGTGGATCACGCGCGAAATCCTTGCGCGACGATAAACGCACCCTTCGAATACCCCCAAAATACCGACGAAGGGAGGCGGAGAGACTACTTTCACGGCCGATTTTCACGATTCACGGAAGCGTGTACGATCGAGTGGTCGTTCCACCGAAATTTGAGTAGACTCGAGTCGCTCGACGTGAAACGTTTTGGCTGAATTTGCGACCGTTTGCGCGAGCATCGAGATTATTTACCTTTCTCCCGTCGAAGCAAGTCCGTGATGTGGGAAACATTTCCTCCGATTGCTCGATCGTCCTTCGTTCCATGAAAACTCTTAGTAAATAAATAAAGGCCAACCGATTAGGTTTGTGCATTGCGAACAATTGATTAACGACGAAGAAGATATATAGAAGTATCGCACATAGAATATTGCATCCAGATAGAACTGTTGGCAAGCGTGTTACGCAAAAAGGGCGTTTAAACTCCCTGGAGTCGGAGGAAACACGAAACAGACGCGGTCCAGCGCCTGGATAAACACGAAAATTAAGTATCATTAGGAGGGGAACGATCCTTCGAGCCCAGATATATCCGGCATTCCAATTATCCGTCGGAGACCCTCGAAACTTCCTGTCGAGTCCTTGTAAATTTGCCTCCCGGATTGTATACCGATTAGTTGGTCGCGGACCCGAGGAGCGGACGTAATTGCAGCCCCCGCAGCAAGGGCGCACGAGGAAAATTAACGTGGCAGCTGGACGAGTGCCGAACGTGTTCGACAGCTGCCAAATCAGTGCAGGTCGCGTCTCTCGTTCGGCTTTGCGAGCTGTCGGCCCTTTTTGTTCCAGTCAAAAGTCTGGATACCATCTGTTTCACGAAGGTGCGTTCCACATGTGCGTTTCACCCTAGGAAGCAATGTCTACGCGACGAAACACGTCTTTGACCCTGCATTTTCTTCGCCTCCCTGCGACGTTATGGCACGTGACTCGACACCCAAGGTAACGTGAGTGGTTCTCGAACCGCACCTTTCAGTCACCTCTGGCGATAATAGAAATTTCGGGTGGTAGAATTAAATTGTTTGGTATATTTTTCAGCGAAGATCCATTTAAATTCCAAATGTTCGGAGTCGTCAATTTTCGAGAAAAGTAATTTCAAAGGTAGTTCAATTAAAAAAATCCTGAGCTTGACTACCCCACTTGAACTCGTCAAACTCTACCTGGGGAGTACAAAAAGGCGTCCCGGAAGGTAAGTCCACGAGGAACGTTTGGGTCGATGGAAGGGAAAAGGACGCTTGATGAGGGAAAGAGGGAAAGGAGAGCCAGGTAGAAAGAGTCCAGCGCGCTAGAGGGATTTTTTCCAAGAGGCGACGAATTGTGCTGGTTCATCGGGACGTGCAGGAGCGCTGGCATTCTTTTCAACTCGCGAAAACGTCGCCGTGGCTCGTCGAGCTTGTTAAAAGAACGGGAAGAAAAACAATGGCGACGAAAGCGACGCCAGCCGACCACCAACACCGCCGCGGATCCTCTTAAACGGAGACACTTGAACTTCCGCCTCCTGCGGTCGCTTCGCCTCGCGCCGTAATCACTTTAATGCGACTGCTTATTATTTTAATGCGCCACAGCCACCGACAGCCAGCACCGAACCGTCTAACCGGTGTCTTCGAAACCCGCTTCTTCGTATTCTTCGCCACCCTGCCAACGGAACGACGATAATTAAACCCTGAGGGACACGCGGCAAGGTGCTCCTCGAGGCTCTATTCGACGAGCAGTCTGGCAATTGATTGGACGATTGTCTTAAAATTCGTAATCTTGAGAGTAAACCTCGAAACCTTTCGAAAGATGATCGAATTGTTGGTCTATCGATAACGGAACTTTGTAGGCGCTCTAGCTTCATCGTTTACGAATACTTTTGCGTTTATTTAATATACCGAGGCAATTCGATGAGTCAGTATAATGAACAGTCCAGCAGCAGCGGAGCATTATGCGTGTAATGCAGTCCATTAAAACAATTTTCAGTATTAATATCGTTTTTACGCAGACGGCGTTCAGGCACCGACACGTTGGGACCGATAATCGGGTTTAAAAGCGCTCCGTCTTCGAAGGGTTAATTTTCCTGATCGACCAACCGGTCTGAATACCGATACAGGCATCTCGCCAAAAAAAGCAACGCCGATAACACGCAAGAAACGCGATGGGATGCAATTAGTCCGAGACTCTCGACGACGGTCCGGCTTAGAACGCGCCACAAAACATCCGTTGACGTATTCAATTTCCTCTGGATGTTTACTTTCGACGACGATTGAATGCCGTGCGCTCGTGGAATCGAAAATTGAACGGTTGGTATATCAATCGACTCGAGTAAGGCGTGCAAAACGATTTACAAGAAGATAGCAAGAGTATACGTAAAAAGGAGTCGTTAGCGTTTTGCGTTGTTGGATATAAATATGTCGAACATTCAAGACCCAATGGTGATCTTCATAATTAGGACAAATCATTTTTTTGTACCAAATAATCATACTTGAATCGGCTGATACCGGCGTTTAATTAACTTTTTGCAACAACCACGCTTCCCCGATTTGGGTGGCACGCGCAGGCCGGAAATTTCGCGACTGACGCGAGTCGATTAGAAACCAGACGAAGTCGCGCCTATCGAAGTTCTTTTGGCGCGGAAAGTAATTGAGTACCGCCTCGATCAGTGTGGCGGTATTAATTTTCGAGAGCGACAACCAAGCTGAATGCCAACGAGCCGTCGGCAAAAAAGCGATCCGCCGTTTCTGATTCACTCATCGTTTTTCGACGACGCTCGCATGCTGAGCGGACACGGATCCTCGGTTAATGGTTTTCACGTGATTTTAATGGCATCAAACAGCGGGAACGATGAAATTTTTAATCAATTCCTGTTCGCCACTTATTGTCTCTCTATCGCGATAGGGGCTTTCGACGCGCCGTCGTGATTTTAGCTCATGTCACGTGGACGAAGTAAGCCTAAGTAAGCTTCCTTATCATCGACACATCTTTGTCAATATTCCTGGAGGTTGATGTCTCCACTTGTCTCCATTTTCAACGTTACAAACCTCATCATGCAACAAAAAAGGTTGACTTGCTCCAAAGAAAATAAATAAAATCGACTTTAAAAAGACCTCGCATCTAGGTCACGAACACCTGCCTTGATTTCTTCAGGAGGAATTCGCACGTTCGGTTACCCGCTTCAGTATTACCCTGGAAGAAGTTGTTCGACGGCAAACGATAACGCCATGACCGTCTTCCACGACCGCCGGCCTCCGTCTGGAAAGCTGCATTCCGTCGACGAGGACCCGTTTCGCGCGAGTCACTGTAACGGTTCGTCGAGAGTAGGATTTTTCATCGCGCCGTAAAAGTATCGATGCGCTGCGAACTGAAAAGGCTCGTTGCTGGCCCGATACTCGATAGTCTCGATGCCCAGTGCGCCGTATTAATCCAACAAACCGCGGGGTTAGTAGACTAGAACGTCAAGCGCGCAGCCATCGTCAGCCGATGTCTGAGCGAATATTCAACCCGGTCGTTTGATTTTTTGCTGGCTTTAATCCCGCTCGTCCGTGTAACCATCCGGCTTTTTATTCGTCCGATGCCCATATATAAAAAACAGCGCATCCCGACGTTAAAACGCGTCAAAGGACGCGCCTCGCATTATCGATTCCCGTAGCTTTTAATCCGGGTCTATCGCCCGCTCCCCGCTACGGAATCCGATGTTCGCGCTCCAATTTCTGCTTTAATGATTGATAAACTGTCGCAAACGACGAGTCGCCCGTACCGATACGCCTCGCGGTGTGCAACCGGTGACGTAATCGGCCACCGTTGAACTCGAGCGCACTCCATTTTCACTGATTTATTGGACGTAGGAGAGCGTGTCGAGACCGTGTTTTAGCATTCGTGGACGACGAACGAAGTTTCGAGGTTTACGCTGGATATCGAAGTTAAAATGAATTGATTTTCGAATGATCCTTCTTGGTTGAGGATGTGGCTATCTTCGGATAAAAGCTTGAACTGAGCCAAGACTACTACTGGTTCCCTGAGTAGAGCTATTCTATCGAATCTTCATCTAGATACTAAGGGGTACAGCCCTTATTCGCTATTCGAACACCTACACCCACGCCTAATCTAGATTCTCTGGAAGGTAATGCTACCGTGTTTCTGAAGAAGAAGAGTTCGATCATTTCGAAAGACCTTTAGGCTCTCGGGTTCCTAGATAACTTTACGAGAAGCTCTAAGGATCCGCGGACCCCAGAACTCGCTCCTTGAAGCATCCCTCGATTCCAAAGCCTGGTTTCCACCAGCTGGTCCACTTTTAGCGAGAACAATGGCGCCATAAATTCCTCTCGCGGAGATTCCCACCGAATCGATCTCGATAGAAAACAGGAGCCAAGGGCTCTGGCGTTCAATCGACGCTCCTCGCAGGACAACAGTTTCTGTTAACGTTTCCCAGAGGAAGTGTCCCCCAGAGGAAACGAGAACAAGACCTGCACCGAGGCAGAATTTTATTCGAATCGAATCTCCGTAGAAAAAAGATAGAAGGCCTCGTCCTTTTAACATTTCTTTCACTTGTCGTTAGGAATGTGTCTTTAATTAAGTATTCCGACCATCTCTGGCCCGCGTGGACGCCGTACGGTGCTGTTTTCGCGCGTGCACGGCCCGCTGCAACGTTTCATTTTCTTCAGCTGCTTGCTTACTTATGCTTCATGCTCTACTTACCGAGAACCGGAGTTCCCTCATGCCTGCTCTCTCGCCCGGCTTTGTTGCGCGTTCCAGTTCGCGCTATTAGTCCCGGGCCCCGTAAAACGCGTGTAACGCGATCGTTCCGTGGCTGCTGAACCACGATTGCCTTCCTGTCCGCTGGCTCTGACTAACCTTCGCGAGGAGATTGGGACTTTCGAGTTGCTGCGATGCCCGTGCATCACGGTCACGCTTTCTTCGCACCATCTCGAGCCAAGGAAACGAACGTCGATGCCGCGCAATGGGGCCAGAAATTGATTCGTAGCGCGGCAGAAATGATTGGCCGAGTCGTATGAAATCTCAATGGCGGGTCTGATAGAATGCTCGCGAAAAATGGTGTGAAAATTCGAGAATTCTCCGAGAATAACGAAACTTGAAGAAATAAAATAAGATTCTCTATTTTTGGCCAAAGGCTTGAATAACACAACAGCATTTTTATGGATCTTGGAGCAATCCAGAAATATACTTTTATCGCTCGACTCTTGAAGAACCAGATCTTATCTTACTCTTTCGAATCGTTTCTACCCACGAGCAATTTTCATCGAGACAGTACAATTTCCTGTCCGAGATTCCCCCAATAAAGCGTAAGAAGGTTGCAGAAACGATCGTCGCGAAGTAAATATACACGGTGACATAACGCACTAGTCCTCTCGCGTGTCAGAGAGTTCGTTCGAAAATGGTTGGCGCGAATTATTGGAATACGACCGGTTTACAACCGCTCTTCCAAGAACGCCAACGTCGAGGGCCCTTCAAATGTATCGCGTTCGACTCTTTTCCCCGACGCGATTCGATAAAAAAAAAAAAAAAAATGAAAAAAGAAATAAAACGTATGGGAGCATCCCCTCGAACGCGTCACGGTTAGCCAATAAATTGGTGCCGCTTCTGGAGCACTTTTGAGCGCGGAGCGTTCTGCGAATCGTTATACGTATAAAACGAACGAAATTGCGTTTGCACGCTATTTTCGGCGGCTGATAATGCCGGGACGCGGTTTCATCGCGTAAAAACGGACGCCAGGAGCAGCCTGGTTGGCCAGAATATTTTCTGATCGTCGATCCGCGTCCATTTTTCTGCGCTTTCCCGCACCACGTTTCGGGACCGCTTAAAATTCCGCCGCAGGTGAACGTGTCCACTTGGAGCACTCAAAGACGTGGACAAGGTCAAGAGGTGAGGTAAAAATATTCAGGCGAAACGCGTCGAAATTGCCGTAGATTAGCTTATTCCTCCTAAAAAAAAAAAGGTCAAAGTTCCTCCGTGAACGAGATGAATCGAGAGGTGATTTTTTAAAATAAATTCTTTCGTCGGATAAAATCGTCGGTCGGCCGATCTTCCTGGAATACCCGCGCATAATTTCGCGATGGAGCGAGGTCGACGAGTGCTAAGATTGCGCAGATTCCTGACATAACTGGGTCCGATCGAACCGTAAGGAGATATTTTAATAACCCTACTTCAACTAAACGTCTTGCTCTGATTTATCGATTTCGAACAACTCCACCGATTCCTTTCCACGGACTGTACATCCTGTGTATCTTCAACATTCTCTTGAGAAAGAAAGTCTGTTTCTTTTCCACCTAACGCACACACCGCGTTGACTCGGAGCATGATCTAAAGCACTGCCTCCTCGAAGTAATTCGGTTGTGATTAATTCAATTCTCGCCTTTAGACGTGCAGTTTGCTTGTTAACGTATCCCATTCATCTATACAAGCCACGAGAAACGAGTACAAAAACAGCGACATTAATTCTCGAGTACCAATCGAGACTCGACTCTCCCAATCGTTTTACGCTCAGAAATTTTTAACACGTTTTCCGTATATTTGAATACTATATCTCTCCCGTTAACGCAAACCTTTCGCACTGGCACTCTTTTCATTCGAAACGAAACGTATCGTTCGCGGTGCTTTCTGGTTCACCAACTCGAGTCGTTATCACGTTACACAACGATATTTCACCACGATTATATCTGTCGCGGGAACATAAATCATGGCTTCGATGGAGATTATTAAAACACGCCGTTCCATTTGTTCTCATTGGGAATCGTTCGACGAAGCGATCCCGTTAACGAGCGTCAAGTGTCGATGATTTTCGCGTGATCATTTAGCGCGAAGGTAGATAGCTGTGCGACATAAAATTCCGTTGGGAACACGAATAGAAGAAGTTTGGGGAAACGAACCATCTAGACGTCTGGGACTGTTCTGCGTCAACCTACGGTATCTAAACCAATCTCCTATCTATACCACCTTCTCCAACCTATCCTGCAAAGTGCTCGCGTAAAAGAAATCCCTCTCACACTGGGTCGTTTCACAATTTCCTACAACTTGCCCCCGTTATGACCTCAGAAAGTACCGTCCATTACTCATTGCCTCAGACATACATCATAGAAATTAGTACGTTATCGAAGACCTTTCGTTCTGATTACGAAAATATATATCTTTTTTAAATACGGTTACCTGTATATACCTTTATCATTTTAACTTTAGTCAACTGTTCTAGAAGAACCAAAGTGTGCGAGGAACCAAAACAAAAGGTTCTCCGATGATATCAACCGTGTCCAAGTATAGCTTACTCGAGGACAGCCTAGCGACTCCGAAAGGATATTCGCGAATCAGAGGTTCGAGAGCCACTGTTTTCGTGCCCGGAGGAGAAACACAATGGCTGCGATTACTACGGCACAGGCACCTTTGAGCACGTAGGAACGCAACGTGACAGCGACACCGTGACGAAGCCTCCTGTCGCGCAGGTAGCTCGTCCACCTGGCTACTCGCCGAGCATTCCGACGCGTCCTCGACAGCGGGTTGAGAACCGCCTCGCTTCTTTTGTATGTCGGTCAGCTCGTAAGTGGCGAGTGCCAGCGAACATATAGGGAGTCCTCCGAAGGCGGTTCCACCGACGGTAAGTGCATCGAGGAACGTACATACACAGCCGTGTACTTTCGCCACGGCGATTAACCTCACGCGCGCAGAAGGTCGCCCAACCGCTACTTTTATTTCCCTTGTCGACCATGTTCGAGCCGCATCCTTTGTCGCGACCACCGTGAAAAGCTACCCTTTTCTCCAAAGCGTCCTCCTAGACACTCCGTCGTGCTACAACGCGCTATTACGAGGCCGACGTCGCCGTAAATACTCGCTCGGTCGCGTTCATTCTTCCATCGATCGATCGAGGAAACAATGACGCTCCGATTCGTTCAAAGTCTGAATGTAACTCCGAAGGCCTATTCAGGGAATAGTCGGAAACGCTTCTATTTCGGGAATGCTTGTAGCCGTATGAGAATCTATTTCGTGACGTTTTCGATACGGATCTTAGTACTTGCAGTAAACTAGCTACGATACTCCGCGGTTCTATGAGTTATAGCCTAGACCAGATGATAGAAACACCTCCCTGGACCTTCGATCGAAATGATCCGACGGGAACGTCTGAGATTTCAGGGAAAGGGTCTCTCGCATCGACAATACGGCACTGAGACATGGTGCGACCATATGGCACTAGGTTGCCACGGGGAAGCAACGTGGAGCAACACCTGGCGCTAGTCCTTCTGGTTTTCTGGTCGAAGAGGACGATGATCGTGTGTCTCGACGGTAACGTCCGAGGCATTCCGGGCACGTAGCTAGCCCTGCGAATGCGAAATGACACGGTCGAGAAATAATGAGGTGGTCATGAGAAACGACGATACCCGTAAATCCCTCCGAGTGTCGCTCACCATTATGTTTTATGGGTTTCAATTTCCTCGGGGTCGGACACTGTCGCGATTCCCACCTTTGGCCCGTCCCTACTTCAAATTTCGAGCCCCCGCGTCCCATCGTTCCCCATATTTCATCCCTCTCCACGCCTCCCACCTCTTCCCAATTCCTGACATCAATTTTAATTACCGCGCTTCAGTGAACCTTCCATTCGATTCGCTCGTCTGGCTGTCGAATATTTTCGAAACGCTCCGAACCTAAACGAACCTAAGTTCGAAAAATGTATCGACAGTCGGAGCTTATTGGATGAAAATTCTGAATTACTAGAACTGCTGTAATCGAATAAACTATCCGGGTCGTGGTCGGATACCCGCCCCCTAAGCTTCTGAATCCATTCTAAACTCGCGCCTATAAACCCAGACACCTATAAAATGTACCTCCCGCGGTAAAATACAGAATATTCCGATAGAGCGATAAAGTTCGCCGGATTCTCTCGAAAGTTCGCGTATTCGAACAGCAAGTATGCCCTGGGGAATCCGCGAATCTGCTAATCCAGTCGATAACGTCCCCTGTGACCAAACCAGGAATTCTCCCCGGGATAAAAATCTCGAGCGACAAGCGCACAATTTCAAAGAAAGAATCGCGATGAATCGAAGACCGCCTAGGACCAAAGGGGTAGATAAATTCCGTGGTACGAATATTGGCTATGGTAGGTTAGACATATCCGTGGAATCGAGCAAAAGGGCGGTGATTCTCGCGGCAAACTGCCGGCGAACTTTCAACGGTAAGTCGGGGGACACTTGTACTCGGCCGAAAACACGTAAATAAAGCCCAGCAGGAACGGCGGTAAGGAGCGGCTGAAGGAGGATGGAAATTCATGGGCGAAGACGCGCGGAAAGACCGTGGAAAGGAAGGAAAGGGAAAACTCGGAGTTATCCGAGCGACGACCACCGCAAAAAGGAACACCGAGCACGAGCGCAGGCCATCCCACGCCAACAGGAATCTCGTCGCGCTTTTCAGCGGCAAAACCGCTCGGGCTACCAGCGCGCGAGACTTGCACACGTCGGATAAAGGTGCCTTTTTACGAGACGCCCAGCGTCTAGGAGGCAGGCGCCAGTCGGAAGGACGACCCACGGTACCCGAGGCATTTTTCGGCGGACGGGAAACTTTCGCCGCCTCTTTTCCTGTCTTTGTCCTCGCTGCAACGAAATCAAGCTGCCGAGGGGGGCTGAAAGGAAGCGCAAGCGCTCACCTCTGCGAAAGGGGTAACGAGGGATGGGGCTCGATGATGAAGCACGCTCGCGGAGGGTATGCGGACGCCCCGACCTTCTGTCAGGGGAGAAATTCAACGTGAGAAAAATTGTTGGAATTTTCGGAACACTCGTAAAAGTAGCTTATCTCCGGCGTTTTGAGCTATTCGGGTTCTCGTCGGGCGGTTAAAAGATTGCTATGGAAATTGCGTCGAGTATCGAGGCTACCTGTGGACTCCAAGTTCTACGAGGGAATAAAATTGCGGGGAATACAAATGAGACTCGCGTAATTTAAGAATTCTCGAAAGATCCTTTGTCTAGAAAAAGAAAACGAGACACGAAAGATAAGACGAGCACAGATACCCTTTAAATTGTCTATTCTACCTTCCACCTTGCCAAAACTTTGACAAATAATAATTCATCCCATGGCAACCCGAAACCGCGTGTTCGCGTCATACGATACGAGCAAGTATTCCTCGAAATCCAAGAACCGAATTCGAAGCAGAGAAGTCGATTCGCAGGAGGCACAATGTCTCCAAGCAAGTTCATGCCGTGGCTGAATATGTATTCAAAGGGAATACAGTGGTCCACTACGGTCAGCACTATTTCGCATAGGGTAGCGTCGCGGTACCATCGACCATCCACGACCTGTTCCTCTCCCTCCCTTAACTTCGCTTCGTCGCGGTGAATAAATTTCCAAAGGTCCGCGCCAGCCTGGCCGCGGTCTCCGCGTTCCTTTTATTTCGAATTTCCCGCCTAATCGAGGGGAACACCCGTGGATTGGTGCTCGACCACCAGGCACGGTGAATTTCGTCGAATTCGAATTTCATCCTGCCACTCGGCTACCCCCCGTCGATAATTGAAGGGGATCCTGCTTTGACGAAGGGTTGCATCTTGTCCCTCCGTTCGAATGATTATTTTCGAACAGAACGATACACCCAATCGTTGCACCACAGAATGAAACAAGGTGCTCGAGAGGTTGAATATCGAACGAATAAAACAATTGGCAAAGCATCATCCAACTGTATTAATAACACGCGAGAAAAAGGCACGGTAGTGCTCGGAGTGAAGGATCGTTTTACCAACGCTGACAGGAGCAACGTTCTCGATCGAAGCAACCCCCGATCGCGGTTTCCCCCAGGAACTAGACCGCTGCTATTAGGTACGAAGGATTTATCGAGCATCCACGAAACTTAATCGTATACCAGAGAACGGAACGGTGAAATACGAAACTCTACGATCCGCCTTAATTTCACGGGATGAGAGATCCAAGAGCGAGGGAATAAGAGAACAGGGTAAACCCACCCCCGAAACGGAGAGCTAGCGCACGTCACGATGATAAATCGAGCGCGAGAACTACGAGCTGGGGCGCGGAGCATGGTCACCCTAGCGAGACACAATCTTTTCCTATTAGCCGCGCATGGAACCTTAAAAACGTTGCCAAAAAGGGGGGGGAACGGGGAAAAACGAGGAAAAGGATCTGGGCGACGCGGCACCGTGAATTATTGCGCGACGGCGCACCCGCGCGAATTTAATCGGATGCACAGTGCGGCCCCAAAAAATATTTCCGTGGGGCTTGGGGGTCACTGAAAATTCTGTTGTCTCGACGCTTCGTGCAGCTAATTTTAATAACAGAATTCTACGCTGCGTCCAATAAAGTTACGCGTCGAGTAAATAAATAGGACGGGACTTATCGCTGCACGGCGGCTAGGCAAATTGTTAGTTACAAGTCCGTACGTTTCGAAACTGATGAAACGGGAATTCTCGAGGGGGTAAAATTATCTCGCCAAGGCGAAACAATTAGGTTCTTTGCTAACGCTCTTGTAAATCCAGGGGTCTCTATTCGCGCGGATAGTATTCTGCTTACCGGATGAATAAAATTCAGGACCGAGGAGGTTAAACAATTTTACGATGTTTCTCGCCTCCGATGACCGTAATTGGCTGAGGACGAGCGTAACGATGATTATGGGAATACGGCCAACACCGGTGCATACGTGTATCACTGGAGTCGCGATAATAATGATAGCAGCGATAAATTGTCGTTGGCTGCGACAGCGTCGACCATATTCGTGATTATGAGTATAATAAATTGGTGGACAACCGCTCGGAGGACCGATCGCTTATTATTATTAGAGCGAATATAGCGGCAGCATCGCCGCCGATTACGGTAGGTGCACGTTCTACTCTGCCGCCCTTAAGTGAATTAATTGGTCACGAAGTGATAGTCGCCGCGCGATTATCATTTGCTCGCCACAGTTTTATGGCTCGCGCATTTTTCGTCTTCTTTCCTGCGACGGTTTGCTGGCGATGGTAATTATATGTCGCGCGAGGTGCCATTTATCGTTCGGAATGTATCGAGTGATCCGAACGTCTCTGGCGCGTTCGCGATAAGTGCAAGTGTCGGGGAAGAAATTGTCGAACGTCTCGGCATTGACAAGATTAATACGTCCTATCGCAAGGTTACTTTGCGAATGGTATTGCTTGGTGCGGGCTGGGACGTTGCGGCACATCAGGCTATGGAAGGCATATAATAAAGTATGAGAGTAACATTACAGGAGAATGGATTACTGCTTGAAGCGTTTACGACATAATCCAATTACTTTTTAATTGAAACGAGGAATGAATCAGATTTTCTTCTGCCTTCGTTTTGGAGAAGTTTTAGACTGAAATTTCTGTGTTCGAACGAGACATAAATATTTAATTTTACATGTTGTACGATCCATGCTAGAAAAATCTGTATCTGGGTTTAAACAGCCGACGATGTTGTACAGCCCAGTCCATCTCGCGCGAGCTTTCGATTGCTCGTTTTTTATCGAGCTCGTTAATCTTCTCGCGTACCCGCTACATCTGTGATTCTTTTCGGGAACCGCGATGATAATTCACGGCCAACCGGAAGGAACGCGGCGATTTGAGCGTTTTCCAACGAAAGAAGCACGTTCCGGTCGTGTAATTTATCGATCGCGTAACACCGCGAAGAAGGAGAACGATAGAAACGGGAATACAGAGAAATCAGCAGGCTTCGGCGGCTCGCAGTTGAAAAGGATGTTAAAAAATTGACAAGACACGCGGAAATCTCGGCGCTGGAACGAGTCGCATCCGGCTTTCCGCTACTCGTCGGGCTTTCATGTCCGTCAAAAAACAGAGAGATTCGGGATTTGAAGCGACGGAGCAGACAAAGAAGATGCGCCTGAAGCAACGAGCGGATGAATGTAGGCCCACGATGAGGGGAAAATGGGAGAAGAACACGAACAAGGAAGGAAAACCGTTTCGACGCTGGTATTTCGCGTATTGTCTGATCTACCGGCTCTACAGCTGGATTCGTTCGCGTCGTTTTCAGCGCCAGAAGAAACATTTAGCGCTCGGTTTTCGCGAAATCGTCCTCTCCAAGGTGGATAGAACCGACGTTGCATCTTCGATACGAGAATTCGAGAAAATTGGAGACTTTGGAGACTCGTTTTGATGTCTGAGAGACGAGGAGAGCCAGGCAAAAGGAAAAAGCAATTTCCTCGAATTACCCTTCGATCATGCTAGGGGACCTTTGTCATTTTCCATCATTTTTTAATACCTTGATAATAAATATCATCCCGAAGAAAACCTTCTCCTTCCTAAGTATGAAATTTCATTTCTGAACGCTCATCGATTTAAAAACTCCAAGAAATTAGAAATGCAAAGCTTTCGTTCTCAGCGCACGAAAGACACAAAGCAATTTTCAGAGAGGATTGCTTTCCCGTCTTTCCGAGTCCAGCCGAGCGACTAAAGCTCGCGAATCCGAGCGGAAAACCGAAAGCCTCGATCGTCTTTTTGCTGGCTTTCCAGCTTACGAATATGCCAGATTGGTACCGAAGCCAGGAAGCACGGGCATACGGGTATATGCGCGACGTCGCAGTTCGGCCGGTTGGAATGCGTCCATTTTTCTCGAGGAACCGGTCTCGCCACCAACTTTCCAGAAACCGATGCTAAAACAACGAATCGAAGAAGAAACGTCGCGACGCTGGCGTCGTTCGGACACGGCCGGCAATCGTGAGGAACGCATCCGGTTCTTGTCTTCGCTTCTGCTCGTCCTTTTTGCTTTCAATTTGCGCTCGGTGTTTTTGTCCCACGGCCAATTGTTCTTGCAGTTTCCCTCGTTTCTTTCGGAATACACGGGAGAGCCATCGGTCTTCTCCTTTCTTTATGGCTCGACGTCCAAGCTTTTTCGTCACCGCTCGTACGTGGAACTTCGTCGAGCGGAAGTTCGAAAAGGGTCGAATACAAATCAAATCAACGCTCTCATTGCCATGGTCTGCGATGTTACTTTAAAACGCTTGGATAAACCCGAGGATGGATGAACACTGACACTAAGTTTCATTTACTCATAATTAAAAGGACCGATATTTAATTTCTTTTACTGCAGCACGTATCCAAAGTAACGTGTAATAAAATTTGTATAAAATAAAATTCGTGCCACAATGGATTAGACGTTCACCCTCCAACCTTCAAATCACCGATCAAATTTCACATACCAGCGACAACACGTCATGCAGTCCAATACCCTGGACCACTCCATTACGGGTAAATGGTTAAATTGCTCCTCGCAACGCATCTTCCAACCTTGAATTTCTTTGCGTTTCTCCCCGCCGGAGCCTCGGCAAATAAAATAATTGTCATCGAGCAGCGACGCATGTCGCGGCACGCAGACCCACCGGGGAACGCGTCTAGGGGTAAACCGTGTGGAATAGGGCGTGTAACTGCATTTTCTCGGAGAGCTCTGTCCCTTCGGAGTGATTGGCCGCGGGGAATATGGCGCGCGAGCGCACGATCCTACCAGGGGTGGAAAAAAAAAAACATGCATAATCGTGTGCGAATCTAGTTTCGCCCCGTACACGTGATATATTTGAAAATAATTAAACTTCTCGATACGACTTTGAATTAACGCATTATTAAAGTGCAGCTCGAGGAGGGTTGCAAAGTATAAAACAAAACATGAATTCTCAGGCTTCTAAATCAATCACGAAACTAGAGAAACGATGACGTAAACACCCCCTCCTGCATCGCATGGACAATAATATTATCGTCAAGATTCCTGATATCGAGTAGAGTGGTTTTCCGTGGACAGATGGTCGCGAATCGTCGTGAACAGGGCGAAGCTGTCCTTTCATTTCGTAACGAGGTTAAGAGCAGCTGAAACCGACGGAAATAATTTTTCCCGCCGGCTACGGGGGACACAGGGTTTGCGCTTCCTCCCCCGACTCCGTTCCTTTGCGGTCGACGCTGCTTACTTTTTTCCACCAGGATACCCTCCTCTCGGGCCGGAGAAGCCCGGAGAAAACTGATTGCCCCGGCTTTTCGCGAAATCACAGCGTTATTTATTTTTATTCCGTGCTAACGTACCGCGGGAAGCTCTCGCAGGCCACGATCTACGACGCGACGCTTTCGTTGATGCGTCGCGTTAAATCATCGAGCGCTGGTGTGTATTTATCGTCGGCTAGCGCCGCGCCACCCTCCTGTGCCAACCAGGTGAACGTGCGGTAAATTCAAAGGAAACGCGAAAGAGAAGAGGCCTGGCGATAAAGTGCCGGCATTAAAGAAGGTGATTCGAGACCACCGACGACTTTTCAGCCTCGGGATGCTTCTACTAGGGGATGGCGAACACGAGGCAACCGGAATCAGCTCCTCAGGAGTCGCAGGAGGTAAGTCTTCCCTCGGGTGGGGAACGGGAACGTAATCAGGGAGTGATTTCTTTATCCCTTGACGCTTTTTACTCCCCAAAGGGAAAAGGCAACACCTCGTCGATTTAGGTGGGAATCTGCTCCGAGCGTGTACCTATACTAAATTACGAGAGATATTTACGCCGCTGCAATTTTACCATTTTCGAGGGGCAAGTTAAATTAAACGTTGTACATTTCGAGAATAAACGAAGTGAAAAGTACACGGATTTTGTAATAATAAAGGAAACTGTAGGCGACGAAGAATCCCATTTAAAACTTCCAGTTTAAACACGTAATGTCCCTCGCTTCGCGACTTCTGTTTATGCATCCTCTTTGTACGCCGTCGCTGTCATACTTGTGTTCGATTCTGCGAGTGGTACTGTAAACATTTCGTTCAAAAGATCACATTCGGTTTGTTTGTTCCTCCCTTCTTCGTGTATGCACAGGTCCGAGAGCGAAGAATGGGTTATCCCAGATATCGCGATGTACCTTCGGGAGGACCCTCTTTAAGAACGTATCTTTCGCCCTAGGTACGACGGAGAAGAATAACACAGTCTGCAGTTCATCGCGAGAGGTTTAACATCGACTGAACTTCATTCGCAGGGAAAATATTTTTCCTCCCTCGAGCTATCCTCGTTCTCGTGCCTCGACACCAAACATTATCGCCCCTAGTGTTGCCGTTGGTAACGCGATAAAGCGTACCACGAGGAAGTTGTTTGGACGACCCAGAAATTTTCTTTTATCACCAAAGGATTATCGAGAAGATTTTTACGCGGGAGTGATAGAGATTAAGGGGTCGAACAGAGAAAGAGAAAGAGAGAAATGTGTACAGAAGTGGATATGATTTTAGGTTCCTCGTGAAGACCCTTTTTGGAAGAATACTATACTTCTAAAAATTTTCGAAAAAGTCGTCGTGTCATTCGCGTAAACATTCCGTTCTTCGATAAATTAAAACACGATAGATCAAAGTGAATTCCGTTAAGAAGAAAAATAATAATGGCTTTCTGCGTTTCGTCGCGAGTCCACCATTAGTCCGTGAAAATAATTCCTCGAGAGTCTTGCCCTGAGAACCTCTGCAGACCAATTGTCTCTGGATCTGAAACCCCTTTTTATTTTCACGGAAGGATCCCGCGCGAGCTCCGCGGGCCCTCTGCCTCCCCGTAAAAAGTAAATTGTCCTACGCGCGAGCTATACCGCTCGCATAGAAGGACGGTTTATTTATCGCGGATTTCGCACAGTGCCGGCCTCCCTCGCTCGCTTTTATGCAGCGCGGAACAAAGCTCGAAGTTCGGTGCGAGCGACGCGGACGAAAGCTGGCAACGAAGGAGACGAGGGAAACTGGGGATCGTATTTTGTTCTTTCGGCGCGGCTGGTTCCAAAGTAGCGATGGGACTGAGACATGTTTAAACCATATCGATACCCTCGACAAAAATTGATTCCATCGTACCAGTCGCAGGGGAGCAAAAGTTTTGTCTGTATACAAATCCGAAGTGGAGGATAAAAGATGGACAATCTTTTATTCGGTATCAGTTTCAAGATACTATCACTTTTCTATTTAGCTTCTATTATGCTCCCTTTACTTCACCTTCTATTCGTTTATTATGAAATACGCTATTCCCCGAACTCAAATTCTAATTTCTATCTAACGAGCAACTAATTGAAATAAAGTTTCTCTTATCCCTTATTTGAAATTCTCGTCTAAATAGGAACTCTATCCATCTCTGGTTGCTACCAGCAAATACGTCACAGGATTTTGTCCCATCGCTAGCTAGAAGCCTCCCTCGATGCGTGCGTCGGTGTGCGCGTCGAGGTAAAAAAAATTCCTTCGTCTCCGCGCGCTGTTTACCCAAATTTATGGCACCCCGGCCCCGTCACAGATGAAATTTCCATGCCGATGGAACCGGCCAATTTTTCATATCGCGATCGGCCTCGCGCACGTCCTGCCGTAACATATTTTCCAGTCCTTACGGGCAAATGAACGAGCTTCATCTATCACATTTACAACACACCCCGTTCGAAAGAACACAGGAAACCGTGTACGGTTTTTGACCAATGGCTATACACCCCTTCTCATTCCTCTATTGTTTCGATATTCTTAATGAAGATGTAGCAAATTCTTGATTCCCCTACCAACAAGAAGGGAAGAAAATAAAAAAAATTCCACTTCAAAATTACTTACAAGTATTTTTAATAAAAATGGATTCTTCCAAGACTAAAATTTCTATCATGCTCAACCGAGCTTCGTCGCCGATGGCCAAGCAATTCGACCGACGAAAATACAAACCATTTGAAAAGAAGAAACAAAAATACACGAAAGAATACACAGCGCAGTCATCGTCCTCGACAATGAACCATCGATGGCTCGCGTGCGTTCAATCAACTCACCCGCGACTTTCGATCCAATCTCCGCGCCAGAGGCCCGATTCAAATGTCTCCGACTAGCACCCCTTTCGCGACAGGCCAAGCGAAACGCATCGATCATATTTATGGTACGACAGAAGCGTAATCTGCTTGTCGACGTGGATCGCAGGGGCGAAGCCCGAATCGGGGAGTCGGGAAAAAAGAAGAGGAGGTGGAGTCTGTGGCGCCATGGGACCACCAGGCCTCTGCTCCCTCGTCTTTCTCGAGTTTCGTGTCCCTCCTCGGCCCGACGAGACACGTTCCAGTCACGTAACCTTAAATTGCTCAATTATTTCCCGATCGTCGTCCCAGCTGCCGACGTTTGCAGTCCGGGAAGAGAGTGTGCGACTATCCGTGCCAGACAATCGGTGGTTCCTTAGATAAAGCCCGTCGCGACCGCTATCGGGAAAATATTCAACCTTATTTTCGCGGAATTGTGCTCGTCTCCACGAGCCAGGAAAATGCCCCCGTCGAATCGGGATCGACGATCGATGGAACGTCTGTGCCCGACCGAACAAATGGCAGAAATTTATGAAACCAGCGACCGGCGTATCGCGCTTAACGTGTCCTACGCCAAGTTTTACGATCTGTTATTCTCGGTCTATCGGTGGCAAACTTCTCGTGTCGTGTCATCCATTTTTCATTCCTCCGCAACGCTCGAATCGTTCCAACGTTTTCAGAAATTTCCTGGGTGCCGGTCAATTCCGACCGCGGGCAAAAATATCCGTGACAGCCTTCTCGCGGCGGGCATCAACGTTCTCTCCGAACGAAAATGTCGGGGAAACTTGTTTCGCGCGGGTTACGACTGTTCTTGTCGGGATTTGCGAACTCTTTGGGACACCTCCAAAAGGTGAGCTTCCAGACCTCAGGATGTTCTCATTATAAATATATACACGTGTAAAGTTTATTTATGTAATGCTCATGTTAATGCCGGTGGCCGAAAAGAAAACGGAAGGTTGGAGCCTTAAGATCGAAAGAAGATGCAAATCCGTCCATATGGTAGCAATTGCCTCATCCTCCGAGATCCTCTGGCTTCCCTGGCGAGTATGACATACGATTTGTTCGTTTTTTTGCTCTCGGGCGCTTGTTCTTGCTCGCGAGCGCCGGTGGCGCTCTTTAATCACCGCACTATGCGCCTCGCGGCGAACATAAAAATGGCACGTCGCGATTTGCCGCGCCGCCAGACAAAACTCCGCCGCCGCTGTACGCGTTAGCTTTTATTCGGCGGTTTTGCGCGAAACGACTGGAGACTCTGGAGAAAATCCCCCACGCACCCTCCACCCACCGTGTGTTCATAGATTCGCATTCAAAGCTTTTACGACTGCGAGCTTCAACGAACCCCGCCGCTGTTTGCGGACCGTTCTCGTATTCCCCATTGGTGCTCAGTCTTTAAACCGAATCGTTAATCGCACGAGCAGAATTCATAAAGCAGAGAAATAAAATTTCTTTGACGGTCAGTCATGCCCATAGTCCGCGAGCTTCATCGAGCATTTTATATTTCGTAATTCGCGAATCTTTTCGCGACATTTCCGAGCCCGTTAGCTACGAACCGAAATAAATTTAAGCGAGAGAAGGTTTGACGTTCAGTCCGACATTTGACCACGCGAGGTTAACCAGATTTATTTATAAGAAACAGAAATTTCAAAACTGATAGTATTATACTTTCAGTGTAGAGATTATTTTCCTTTTTCTAGTATTCCACGAATACATATTTATTGCAAATAGGTTTTCTTCTCTTTGATTCAGACAACGGACGTTTCGTTAATTTTGTACGTATGTTTCATTTAAAATATCGTGTTTTCGTTACCCTTGCTAACGTTTCATAATATTGAAACAAGTGCTGCTCCTCCCCTGAGTAATATTAATATTTCATAATATTATTATGATCGTAGGAATTCTGTTAGCACAGAGCCAAAAACGAATATCTTCCCTTGGATTTAGAGTCAAGAGGATTTTCTACCGACCAAAAGCTTACATTCCCCCCCCCCTCCGCCCTCCCTCAAACATTAACTTATCGGTACTAAGTGTTTATGAACACCGGCACTATTTGCAAGTACAAAGGGCTTATCCCGTGAGCAAACGTTGTGAAACATTCAACCTTCGTATAACAAGCAATCTCTCGCCTTCCAAATCCCCTACACGAGAGCTCTTCATTCTTCTACTTTCCACGGATTTCTGCTGTCCGCAGTTCCGGTTTCGCGCGACAGGAGCCGCCAGAGCGTGCACCGTGTGTCCGGCAGGATAATAAAATCGCGAAGCCGTGACAATTTTCGCAGAGTCGTAAAAACCGTATTAAACCGGCGAATCGAAACCTAGCACTTTTCGGATGTCGCCAAGAAAACGCAGAATCTTCGTCCTGGACACGCTCTCGAGCCATGGGAACGTTCGAGTTTCTCCAATTTCATACGTGGCAATTTCCATCGTTTCACGAGGATCGTTCCAAACTTCAAATCGGTCATTTTTGTAATTGGTACGAGGGTCTTTTGTTCGAATTATAACAATATCACAGGTTCTGTGTGAAAATAGCCAAAGGTTTTAAGTGACCAGTTTCATATTACAAAAACTGTGAGACTATTTTTTACACGACAATGTCTCACAGAGCAGATCGTGCAACTCGGAGCGTCGACAATTTACTTTTCGTAATTATTTCAATCGTTCCAGACGACGATTTCTGGTCGAAACGCGACCAGTGTTCGGGACAAGGGACAATTATCAGACAAACGCGTTTCACGAAGGGGACGACCGACGAACGAGATAAGTGAACGCCAGCGAATTCCTGTCGTTTGCCCGCGCCGCGCCGCATAGGTGCGCACGGAACGACGAAAAAGAGCGAATCTGTCGTCGAGGAACACGGGATTCTCTGTGCACCGCTATTTTCGTCTAATTAGCTCAGCCATCGTTTAGGGGAGCGAACTTGACATTGAAAAAAAAACGACCTACGATAGCGTCGCAGCGCTCCTCCGTCTATCTTATCTTTTAATTAAGTGAAACACTTTGATCACGAAATAAACCAGAGCTTCTCGAAACTATACACGAGTCCCGACACTTCGGAGTATATCGTTGAAATTCTCTAAATCGTGAAGCATTAGGTTTGTAACTTTAGGCACCGTTGCTTTGGACTGTCAACGTAGCTTCAGAATAAATAAGAAAAATTATTTTCGGCAAACGAATTTATGCTGCATCGAATTTGCTTCAACGACCAAAAGAACAAAGCTTGAGGAATAATCAGAAAAAGGAAAACTGGTAATAATCGCATAAATCGTCTGGAACTGATTTGTATGGGAAATGATACAGTGTACGCAAAAGGATTAAAATGAATTCGGAGAGCCAAGTTTTGTTCACCGAAACGATTCTACGAACGCGTTAGCCACGGACGCTCGTATTTTTCACAAGAGCAGTCGATTTATAGTTACAAGAGGGCTCGTTGTTAATGGGTGGGCTGGAGTAGGAGGTTACAATACCCTCCACAGTGCTCGCCACGCGGTCGAGTTATCGAAATTATGATTGCGAAGGGAAGGGGAATCGATTTCGCACCCTTCTAGTATAATGAAAGATCCCAATTGTTTCTTCAGCCAATTGATCGCACTAAATAGTGTTACACTGGTCAAACATTGACGTCAAACATACATCTAATACCTCTACAGATTCAAGGACTTCTTATTCAACTAGAATACACACAGGTTACTAAGAAATTGCTTATCGCACAAGCCCTTTGTACTTGCATTTTTCCAGGAATAAAGTAAACGATGTAAACAAACGCGCACGGACTAGCTTCGCGAGAAGTCGTCATCCGGAACGTGTAAATATTATCGCGAGTGAAAAATCGAAGAAACCCTCGCACCAACGAGAGAACAAACACGTATATCGGGCGATGGACAAAAATTCGCAACTTTTCGTCAGGGGGATAGGTGGCGCGTTTTTGTCGTCATTAATTCTGGGGATATCGTCGGCGTCACGAGGGTTGGTTTCTTTTCTCGTACGACGAACAGAGATTATGGATCCGCATCTTCCAGCCGGGCTGAGAAAAACAACACACGGCGGCTGCTGCACGTTTCTCGAAACTTGCTTCGTGGACAGGGGAAACGAGACTTTCTAATAAATGAAGATTCCGCGTTGGATCGCTGCCAAACTCGCGGATAAATTTTTACTCGACGCGTGCGATCCGATCGAGTAACGAAACCTCGGAGTAACACCGGTGTGACGGAGCTATTTACGTTTACATACGTAAGAAAACTACTGGTCGAGTTTCTTCATCTTATTGATAAATTGGAGCAGCTACATTTTTTTTTACACATTAAGTCTTACAGGCAATTAAACACAAAGAAAGATAATATGGTTTCTAAATTGCAAAGAAAAAAGGTACTCCTTTTGATACTTTTATTTCAGGATGCCGAGCATTTGCTCTAATTTGCCGCGAAAATGAGAAACATTTACCTCGACGGGTGTTTAGTTGCATCAGAGCGTGCAGTTAATCCTTGTTATTTCGGAAACTGGCTGTCTACGGAAGGTAAAAGATTCTATCACCTGACCAAACTCGGCGACGATTTATCATTTGCTCGGAACCGGGCACAGGAACCGGGCGCGAAGCACGGAACCAATCGAGACGCAGAAATGGAAACCTGTGCTCTTGATTTCCTCTCCGTCGTTCAGGATACGGACTATCGACGAGATTTCCCCATAAAAGGGCCGTCGACCGAGGCGACCAAGTCCTCGGTCAAAGCCAAAGTCACGCTGAGGTAATCTCGGGTCAGGGTGTTTTCTTAGGAAATACTGGTCTCCTTGGGGAAAGGACGAAGGAACCGTAACCGGAGCGACTCTGTGAAACTCGCGTTTTCATATTTTCTCGACAACTCGGGAGGTGGGTAGAAATTTTTACACGAGTAACAGACGATAAATAGAAACGCGGCGATTCATTCGCGACATTTACTCGACTGAATTATTCAAATGAATTCGCGTTCCAGGCGGAACGCAATTTGAATCCAATATACGAATTGGAATTTTTATAGAACAAGAACGCAGCCTGCTCGATTAGTATTCGCTTGAACTCCATTTTTCCATGTATTCCCATGAATTAAGAGAAATGTTTGGTAAGCCCCTCGTAGAAGAATTAAATACGTTACGATGTGATTCCAGACTATTTCGATTAAATAATACACAAAGGTCAGCGAACCGGTGCGGGTTTTCCTAGAATCATTCTATTGTAAACATTCTATTAAATCCTCTCAAATGAAATTCCCCGGCAGTCATCGATAACTTCAAATTCGAGCTAAACAAGATCCCTACACGTTTCTGGAAAACGCGATGACGCGACTTGCTTGGACGTCGCACGCGACGCAATAGCTCCAGAGGTAACGAAGCTGGAAAGGATCGATTAGAAAGGTGTTACGACAGGCCAGTCACGATCGTTGGCGAAGGTCAAGTCGCACCTCGACGCCGCGCGACGCCGGAAGAAGAGTTTCCGCGAAGTCGGCCGGGGCTGGGAGGTACGGCAGACATTCGCAAGGTCGTGAAAGTAATTAAAAGTGAATCAAACCGGGAGAAAGAGGGGAGGTGAGTCGTAAGTACTTGCGGGCGGGCGCAATTAAAGCGTTACGAAACGAAAACATTCTCCTATGCGCGTTGCTTCGAGAAAACGTGGAATTCTTTTTGACGCACGGAGGCAGGAAGGAAGGGAATAGGATTGTCGATTCGCGATTCGAACCAGCCTTTTTCGTTTCCCGACCGATATTGATCCCCTCGGGGGGGGGGGGGGGGATGAGGAGACTCTATTTCCTTAAATCCAATAAGATTTGAAAGCGGAGAAAAGCGTGGAACGGATACCAAAAATTTGGAAAATAAGAAACGAACGGGTTCCGTAACCGATACGATTCGATAACGGAACGCTTCGATTACCGCCGCCTTCGGAATTTTTGTGGAAATGAAAAATTAAATATACTCGCAAAAATAAATTGAGAAAGATCATAGCGATGAGAAGGTTGTTTTTATCTTTATAAAGCTCCGAAGAGGACCGGTCTACCAGACGATGTGTTTCATTATCGAATGGCTTGCAGTATAAACTGGAGTAAAATGTATAGGTGGTTCATCGTTCAATTGATAACGCATCATCCGAAACTATTATGGTCTCTCAATGCATTCGCAACAGCTGACGTAATTTTTCGTCGTCTTCTCACCTATGGATTACGTCAGCTGTCCGCAGCTGGCGTAATTTTACGTCATTTTGTACTTATATGGAAGCAGGAGACTCTACGCTTCGTATTTATGATTAAAGCGTCTATAAATTGATTCGAAGTTCGCGTAACCGAGTGTTCGAGCGATGACAAATTAATTTCGCCTACAGGCTATTGCGATTTCATGAATTCAAATTTTCTAATTTGCGATACCGCCTGAGACATTCTAATAGTACACAGTGAAACGCTCCCGAGGACAAAATAGATCTGCACGACGCGATCTACCGTTGCAGCCGATCGAAGGCTGCGCTATACGACTCCTGAGACATCGCCAATGCACGCAACGCGCACCACGCTATTTATGCTCGCGTTGCGCCACGGGATCGTAAATCGCGTCGAGATCGACGTTAAAAAAAAAAAAAAAAAAAAGGAAGAAAGAGAGGAACAGCATACAACTCGTTCGAGTAATTGCTTCGACCGCATACCGACAAGCGACAGACTGTCGTTCGAATCGTTAAAAAAGTCCCGTAATTGCAACGCTTAAATGTTTGACCCGTTACTCAACGTCGCGGCAAAGCCGTCGATGCGGGAATCGGTTCTGCGAACAATCGGTGAGCAGCGTTTTCTAGCGACAAGAAGAGTCGCGTTACCGTTAAGCGTCGCGATGGAATTTCCTCGCGTGGTCGAAGCTGGTGCCACGGTAGCGCGAAATTTTGCCGCGTCCACGCTTCGTAACCGGACACTCGCGCCTGAAGAAGAGCGAGGAAACCGCACGAGGCAAGCGTGTCTTTCGGTGTCGAGGAAAAATGCATTCTTTTCAGTCGATCGTGCTACGGGAGTCCGATTCCGCGTTACGTAAGCGTAGTCCGCAAGTTTCTGTCTTTCCAACGACCTTCCTGTGATGGATCGAGTCGGCGGGTCGATGAACTTTTATAGAATGATCGAATGGAAATTTTATTGCATAGAAGCTCGGGTTAAATCAGGGTGTTTCGGTAAAAAAAAATTCACAGGGGACGCCTTTATAATGTCCTAGGACCTTTTTAAAAATGATTCCCACTCCCCGGACTATCCAAGCCGAACCTATTCCAAAAACTGACCAAACGAAAATAAATTTCCACTTTCGACGAATTGAAGCGCGCTCGCGATGACGGTCTGTTTCGGTTTCGAGCGTTCCGAGCCATCCATTCGCTCGCACCCTCGTCTGCAGATGTCGATTTATTTCGTAGACGCTCTGTTCGGCCGGAAATAGAAGTACCGAACACCGTTTGAGGGCGGGTCGATTTAAGAAGCGAGTAAATTTCCTACCGCGAATTATTCCGCTCGCGCAACCGTCGGCCGAGCGAGAAGTTACCATCGAGGCAACTAGATTCCCAACGGCGACCATAATCGAGTTGAATTTTTAACCGGGATTGTTGCCACCGGTTCCTTGAAAGACGACAGAACTAATCGAATTAAAAACGTTCATGAATTTTAATACACTCAACCCCGGGCGAAATGAGTTTTCGCGGTGTTTCTTCGTTCGATTCCTATCCCCCCTCCTCCTCCCCTCTCCCTCCCGTCGTCGAAGACTCGCCTAAATCTTATATTACTTGCGCAGCTACTTGCCTCGGCCCCCCCCCCCTCCCCTCGGGGTGCCGGGGATTAACAATTTCTGGGAAAAGACGGCTTATGCTCTTAGCCATACTTGTGCGAAATTTTAACTCTTGTTCCTAATCTTTATCGAGCAATTTATTCGTACAAAATGATTTCACCTTTATTCGTCGCGAGACTCCAAAAAGTCAGGGTTACCTTTTTGCTCGAATAAAAATCTGAAAAATGCCGTAAATTACCGGGGAACGTAATCGCACAATCGAGTATTAAATAAATGAACGAATCTCTCGCGAAATCGGATAAACGCGGCCAAGTTTGGCCGTAAAAGATTCGAGATGAAACTCGCCGATAAGCAAGAGGAAAGGAAAACTTTCCGCGCGGTTTCCGGGGGAAGGAGCAGCAGAGAGAGAGAGAGAAAAAAAAAAGAAAGAAGTAAACCGAACTGCGGATTGTGGGTCACCCGGCGATCATGTCCCACTTTCTCTTTTTTCCAGGTTTCGTGGACGGCCCATGCCCACGACCCTTCGCCTCCTCTCGACGTAAAACGATCCTCACGGGAAGCCATAAAACTTATGCCGTGCCCATACTCGCCCGGTCCGATTGTACTTTCGGCGTGCAAAAACTCGTGTCCCCATAAAAAGAAATATGTGGTTACGAGGAACGTGACTTTTAGTGGAGTAGGTCTACGAGTACTTGGGTACCTGGATGGCTTTGTTGGGTTCTACGATAGCGAGGCGCAGAACCGACGTATTCGTTGCAAATAGATTGGAAATGAATTTCGATAAATAATTATCTTCAGTATCCTCTAAATGAAATTCCATTCTACTTTATACTATACGTCCTGTACTAAAGGATCAGTCCTATTATCAATTACTATTTTAAAATCTACTATTTAATGATACCTATTATTTAAAACGAAATAGAGTATTTATCGAAGCCCATTCGAAATAATATTTCCTTAGTAGCGTGGAAATTTGTCCTCGTCGCTATATTGGAACGCTGTCCATTCGGCTCGGAGGTTGAGGAATATATCCACGGCAGATTGGGAGCTCCAAACGCAAAGGGATTACGAGGCGAAGAGAAAGAAATACGTTTCATGTAAATTCCCTCGGTTTCCACGGGTACGACATAATTGCCCCCGCGAAATGGACCAAGGTAAATCTGTTCGCGCAGAGGGCCAGGGACACGCGGTGTAAAAGAACGGTACAAAGCGATAATGGCGGAAAACGAGGCGAGATGCAAATGAGAAACCCTGCATAGTGAGACAGAGGGGTGCTCGCAGGTGCGCGCTGTAATCGATTCCCGCGATCGGTACGAGCGGAGAGGAGCGATGCTCTGCGAGGGATTACTACGATTATCCGAATAATTAGCCCAGAGTTTCGGGATAGAGGGGAAAGGGACCGGCAAATAAAGCTTTGGCCCAGCCAACCGACGAATTCGAATTCCATCGGTGCATTTGGTCGCATAGCTTCGACGCGGCGCGTATAATCGACGTGCCGCTCGCGATTCTTCGCGGGGAAAAATTCGAAACTAGCTCGAAACTGCGCTTGCCACCGGGTCTGGTTAATCGACATTCGATCGCGATTCGTTCCACGCGAAATCGCGTTTTCTCCGACGATTAATCTGATTGGAATTCTTTCTGTTTGCTCGACGTGCCGACGCGATAAACAGAAAAGCGGTTCTTTGGATGGTTACCAAAGGAATTCGGAATGATTTTACCCGATTGTCGAATTCGGTGACTTAAACAGTAAATAAATAAACAGTAGTAACGATGTGGGTGTTGTCTCAGCTGTTTCTAAGTTTCTAATAGCGATTTACGGCCCGGTAGCCTATTAATCGCCTTTTTACCATGGGATTTGTTCCCATCATTATGTGAATAATGAATTATTATGACAAAAAAAAAAAAAAAAAAATATAAAAAAAATATACATGTCGAATCGAGTAACCTCGTCCTTTTCGAAGTCGGTTAAATAAATATTAATCTGAAAACGAATGTAATAGATAAAATAAATATTATATAGTACTAACGTTATGAAAATAAAAGATACCATAAAATTCAATCCAATGTAATGTGTTAATTCGCTATGGTAAACGACTGGCCCTCTGGGGGGGAAAGTACGCTCGACAGATCAGGGCTGTCATGAAAAGAAAAGAACGATAAAACACAATGACTCACCTAACGCTTTGCAGCTTCCGCCGTGCAGGGAATCTCCTGCGAGTTGAATGATGGCCATGAGAAGATCACCAAGCATCAGGCAGGCGACATGATGAGTCTGGCAACGCCAATGCAGGACGTGATGAGAGGCGGGCAACAACCAGCCAGCAGCCAACGTTGCTGCCAGGAAGACCGCGCTAATGATGAAGCCCACGGGGTACAAGGTGAACCTGATATCGGCCGCTTGGATCTTCGGTCTGCAAGTTACCAAAGGAAACAAGTTAACTTTTATTCTTTCTTCTGTTTGCACGTCTTAATTAGCAAAGTCGGTCGGTCTGTCACTGTCGGCGCTCGAAGAATTCACGTACCGATCGTCGCGAAATTTCGACGCGTCGGCGTTGTTTGCTTGACGGGAAACGTTTCTGTTTAATTTTCCAGTACGACACTTACACACGGTTTCTCCACTTTCTGCTGGGGTTCGAGTAGCATTAGTAAGCACACTTGACTTGTAATCGTAAGTAGACTTAGCGAATATACAGAGAAATTCGAGAAATTATTCGACAATGTGAAATATGACACGCAGCGACATGGCGTGCTCCTACACGATGAGTTATTACGCGCCGGCGCCGCTAAGGGCGCTGGGCCATATACAGGGTGTCCCAAAACCGCGGCCGCTCGAACGGTCTACGCGCGCTCTGATTGGTCGGGGTTTTCGCTTAATATCTCCTTAACGAAGCCCCATCCGACATTTTTGCAAAGGAAATTGTTGTTCAGAATCGTCTCAGCTACCCCCCATTTCCGGCTCCTCTCCGAGTTTTGGGACACCCTGTATGTTCTTAAATACATCGATATATTTCATTAATATGATTTATATGATTAATACGATTTAATAATAATGATTAATATCATAAACATTAATCTAATAGACAAAATAAATATTATATAATTCTAACATTATGAAAATAAAAGATACTATAGAATTTAATCTAATGAAATGTGTTAATTCGTTAATCGCGCGGTAAACGAAGTGCCCTTTGAGGGGGGAGGCACGGACGACGGATCAGCACACAAAGAGAAAATAGAGGCAAAACACAACTGCTAACCATATTAATAAAATGAATGTCAACGGCAAATACATATTAATAATCGCGAAGAATATCGAGAAACACGTTTTGAGATCCCCCTGATCACGGTTTGAACGTTGGAAAAACTATTTTCAATTGCATTTTTGCCAACTCTCTAAAACATATTCAATCATCCGTTACCTTCTAGATCGACTGAAAGCGAATTTACGATTCCTATTTTACGTCGCGACTACGTAGCATCCCACTGATAATTTCTCGTCTCGACATAACTCCTTTTCGTTTTACGAAACGCAAACCCGTACAATCGGTTCCTCAATTTCAACGTAAATCTACAACCTGTTCTAGCCGGGTTAGCCAAGCAAGCTCAGCGAGTGAAAGTCCAAGAGAGAAATCGTACCTCTGATTCCGAGATTGTTTCAGCTTAGTCACGTCGACGAACGTCTCTCGCGGCGAATGAATAAACACACTCGTCGCGAATAGGGAAAAAAGCCATCTTCCAAGTAATCAACGTGTGCTGAACATCAGGAACGCTCCAAGCGTCTTCTTCACGCTGCACGTACGTTCGTACGACGAGTAGTGTCTCGTACGTATTCGCCTTTTTTCGCCGCCAGAGCCGCAACCACTTTCGCGCGTAAGCGTAAAATTAACCCGGGAAAGTTCAAACCTACCCTTTAACTTCCAGTCTTCCACTGATTGTTTTGTAATATGAATGCAGAAATAATGCATCGACCGAAGATTTTTCATCTTATTATACAGTTCTTCTAAGATCGACAAGGCTTTAAATTATTTTCGCACTTACACGCGAATCAATTTCAACGGTGAAAAAATTACAAGTAGCAGGAGACGTCACCGACGGAGGAAATCGTTTTCTACGCGAACGTATTTGTTTCCTTTCGTCAATCGATCGTTGCGAAAACTTTTCCTCGAGTTATCGGATCCCTGTGTAAACGGACAGGCGAACACCTTCGCTTCTAAACGAAACGAAACGACGATGTGCGGTCGTAGCTTCAGGTGGTACGGCGGTCACTCGTAAAAGCTGCCTCCTCCTCGGCCGCGGGCCACGTGTACACGGTCGCGTTAATTGAGTTTCGAGCGTTGCTTTGCAAATTGCACGCGAAACCCGTGATACGTTTTCTGTGTAATTTCCGGGACTCTTGCGCTCGCGGACCCTATTAACGCCCATCGTCCCGGAATCCCGAGTCCGGACTGGACGAAAGCAACCCTCGCAAACGGAATCCATAATATCGAACCCCAGAACGTTGAAAGTTGTTTAAGAAATTCTGTTTCCATCCGTGTCTCGTATTTCTGTCGTTCGTAACTAATTCCCCGCGATATTCCATTCCATACACAGAACTTCCTGCTGTCGCAGAAATGCTCTTCGGGTGGTATTTACGACGGATAAACTTCGATCTTGTGTATCGATCCTGATTAGTAGAGAAATATTTATAAAACGCGATTTTCTCTGAACTACGTCGCGAACCCAAGATCTTCCTTTCAACGTATAAGAACCACTGGAATACCTGTTACGTCCGGTACAACAAACCCTAGAGTACACAGTGCCGCTATATGTACAATGACGAACAGGTTCTGTCGTTTTAAGGCATACCAAGTTTGAAGATCGAGCGTTCAGAAACGAAATTCTTCATCTTTCGCGTTCGCCACGATCAGAAAAAGGCTCGTTTCGAATGCCGATCGTTCGAACGAGGGAACGAGTCACGAATGACGCGACGTATCTCGCGGATGTGACCTAGAAATTCTTCGACAGAGGAGTGAAAGTGAGCCAGCCAACTTTTTCTGGAGGTGTCATCGATGAAACTCGGTATGTTCATCCGGGCTACCATCGAACATGCAATTAAGCCATACTATAAATCAAGATTGGGACAGCCGATACTTAACCGAGCAAAAAGACGATTCGTGCTCCAAGCTGCAAAGTGGGTCGCTGCATCGATCCACTTTGCTCTTTCGTTAAACCCGAACGGATTAATTCGATCAGCTATCGATTGAAAATAAACTAACTGGAACGAGTGCTCGTAGAAGTTTGTTGTAAATTCGATATTCTTACGATTACAAGTGTTTTTATTAAGATTCTCTTTCAAAACCGCCCACTCAATGTATCGGATTGGAACTGGAAACATAATCGTATGCGCAATTATTATTTCAGACAGCCGCTGTTTATCCATTATTCACGATTTCGGCCGTGTTTTCGCTGCGCGGTTCGTTTTCATCCGGTCTGGCAAAAGTTCGAAACACGCGCTCAGCGACGAGTTCCCTTCGTTACTTTAATTTCGTTTAACGCAGAGGAGCGAGTAAAACGGTCGTCGCACTGTTTTTGGGAGCGTGAAGCTAACGAGGGAAAATCGGGTTGCAGCGTTGAAAAACGAAAGGGTAATAATAATTTTCTTGTGCACGATTGCGGAAATATACTACACCGAGTAAATTACGTAGCGACGCTTTGTTGACTCTCGTAGCAAACAGTCGTTTAGGAGTTCAACGTCGAATATTATTCAAAGCTCTATGATATATTCCTTGTAGATACATCATTTGCTAACGAGTCTACCGTTTCATTCTGGTCCTGGATAGTTTCATTTTCTTTGTTACCAAGAGACAGAACGATAACAGTAGCCTTTGAACGTACCTTTGCGATGCATGCTCCGAGCAGGCGAACACCTTGACCACCTGGTTCAATTCTTTGATCCTCTCGACGCAGAACTGGCCGGTAGGTAATGTGACCCCGTCTATTTCCAAGCCACCGTCTGGCAGTAACACGGCATCCTTCGCGTCCCCCAAAATCGTGAAGTTGTCCGAACGTGGACATGTTGGGAATCCTGACACGATCTCGACGGCGGAGGATGCGTTCGGTAACAACGGCGTGGCGTCTGCAGCTTCCTTTAGCTCAGCACACGTGTGTCTGCAAAACATTAACAACTTTCACGTTCCTGTTCTGTCTGGGCAACCGTTGTTTTCGATTTTCACTGGAGATGTACCAGAATCAAGCGCTGAAAGACGTATACCTCGTTCCTAGAAACGAACGAGTTACAAGGGCTGCGCGCTGTGATTTTTTCTCAATCTTAGTCGCGATAGGTGGTTAAAAAATTTCAGGAAACGTATAACGTACATCTCGTCGCTCGCAATAAATATGTAAATGTTTATCGCACGGCGCAGTGATGATGGATGGCGGTACGCTGCAGTAAAATCTAATGTAATGCAAATTCAACGAACGATAGGTTGTAACATACAGGACGAATGATTTATGTTGCGATGTTTTTCTGTCTCTGAATCAATATGTATAGAACTTGGAGTGACAAATACATTTTAGTGGATTTAATAAATTTTAACAAAAATACGGTCTTTCCAACGGTCCATCACTCTTTCGACTCGTTGGCTGTTCGATTGGAATAGAATGCTCGGAGCGTAAAGGGTTAATAAACCTTTCTCAGACTACAAAGGCTATGAATTAGCAGAATCGCGAACGATTGGAATTTCAGCTGCGAGCCAGGCTCGCGCAGTTTTCGACCGTAAACACTCGCCAGTAAATATAGTCGGTCGCACGAATGGAAGGCAGTGGTACCATGCGCCACGAAAGAAGGTCGTATCGCAGGAATTTATCTAGGAAACGCGCGCTGGCTGTACAGAATGCCAACAAAGTCCACGGAACGCCCAAGCATGAGCGATTGGAAACGCGATTAAAACCGAAACCGACGTTTTCTGTTTACCCCGAACGTCACGCTTGCATCGCAAACAAAACGCGTTCGAGCGACGCTCACCCTCCCCAGCAACCGTTCAATCATTCATTTTTGACCCGAGTGTCAAACGACAACCCACCTTTCAATGGAAAATACACTGCACCAGATGAAAGCAATAAATCCCGCGAAATCGTCGCGACCACCGTTTTGTTCGATGCTAATCGCCGTTATCTCGACATTTCGAGCCATAGTGGCAACACTTGCCACATTTTTCGTTCAGTTATTAGTTGCTTTATTTTCGTAGATCTTACGTTGATTGTATTTAAGTAATTGCAGTAACGTAGTCGACAACTGCTTTTCGCGAAAAGAAGTAACCTATGATATTTACATCGCGTTTGAACAGGTAGGCACGATACGACCTTCTGGTTTCGTTCGTTTTATTTGTTTTTGAGTTGCGACCACGTATGAATACCGTATTTATGAAACCGCCCCGTGTTTACAGTTGGGACATCGGATCCACCGACATTCGAACATTTAGGTATGTAAACAAAAGTACTCGGATTTAAATCGAGACCCGACTTGTCCCAAATCTTTGAATAAATTGAAGCAAGCGTAGTTTCTGGCTGATTGATTCCAATGTTAACGCAACCTCTTCCAAGTATCTCGGATACGGGCAACATCTTCGTGGACCCATCTTGACAAACACGAATAACCCTAACGCGCTAAACTAGTTTCGACTATCACCTACAGATTGTAGGGAGAACAGGAATATTAGATTTGTCGAACCGCTATACCGACCCGGATCTTTTGCCCGCTGGACGACTGTTCTACCAATTAAGCTATCTAACGCGGTGGATCCCTTCGTATTGTGTAAATAGTAAAAAGATATGCTCCGCTATACCTCGACGCTTATTGTTATCTTGTACCTGACTCGTAAGCGATCGTTTACATTATGCTATCGCGTTCGAATAGTGCTTACGCGCCTAACAATACGTTTCCTTTGATACCGTGGTTAAGAAACGGATCGTTTATGGATCTATGTTTGCACGTTTCGTCACTGCAGTAGAATATATTGTCGAAGTTTAGTTCCCTATCTTAAGAACACCGTGTGTCATCGAACTGCTCGCATATCAGAGTACTGCAATGCACAAGAATTCTCTACGAACGGTTGATAACGAATAGTAATTTATTAGCAATTTATTTATTAATTTTTTATTTATTGGCCTATTCGATTTATCGATAAGATTTTTAACCAAAACTTACATTTCCTCGTGAAAAGCCGCGTCCTCGTCGCAGCACCGACGAACCCTGGGTCTCATGGTCGCTGCGGCGTGATTTCCCTCGATTCTCTTCTGCACGCACACCAACAGAGCGTTCGCGTCCACGCAGTACTGATCGGGCTCGAACTTGTCATCTGCGTGGACATCGAGGATTGCCTGTCCGTCGTCCAAAAGCACGAACGGATTCGTGCTTCTGTAGGGCACGAAGGTCAGCACAGAGTTGTCCCCGCACTCTGGCTTCCTCCCCTGAACGATGTTCCACTCCGGAGGCGGATTGGACAGGATCGTCTGACGGGACGGCGAGTAGATGAAGGGTTTCCACACGTTCGCGGTGGCTTCGCAACGGGTCGCGGTGTCCGCGTCGCCGTCGGACGTTTTCACCAGCTCCTCTTTGTCGCGACAACACTTGAGGATTCTTAGTCTCGATCGCGCGAAATCGGTTGGCTCCGAAGCGACCATCGTCACCAGCACGGCCAAAATCGCTGCCAAACGAAACGCCTTCATGGCGTTGCTTTGTGAAAAATACGCGGGAACTCGATTAGAGCGGTCGATCAAACCGAGGACATCACCTGGAAAAACGACACTCCGTTTTACAGTCACTTGTCCCTCGCTGGAAGACTCGATACGGTTAGAGGAATAGAGAAATCACTGTTTTCTTAATCAAGCTTTCGGTAATACAGTTCCAGATAGTGGTCTCAGGCTGCTCGCGAACGACACTAACGATAACCAGTCCCGAACGATCTATCAGACCTCTCTTAGCGACCCGAAATTGGAGCGATCCTCGTATATTTGTAAACAGCGAATGGAACGTTCACTGACAGAAATTCTGTACACTTTTTTTTGCCTTCGGATAATAAAGTCGATCTCGATACGGACCAGTTGACGTATGGATGACGAAAAGAAGCGTCGAATTACATGTATAAAAAGTCTGTTTTGGAGCGTCCCGAGGTATTCTTCAGGATCGAAATCAGACGTGACTCACCCGCTCGGAGGTTTCGGAGTTACTGAAGCGGTCCGACCACGCGGCCGCCTCTCGAGCCACCGGGAGCAGCGTGCTCCGAAGTGCGCGCGCAGACACTTACTGCTCCCGCCCTTATTCAACCGCCTAGCTTTCTTCTTTCTTCGCAACGACCTTCGTCCACGATGCCACCTTACTCTGCGGGGGTAGAATTCGCGACCACGTGCTCGATCCCACTAGCAGCTTCCTTCCCGGAAGTGCAACGGTACTCTGCGTGGAGCTCTGTCCTGTGTTGTTCCCCGTGGGAAACGCGCGCGTCTTTTCATTCTCGATTCCTCGCTGTTTGCTTACCGCCTTACCCGTTCCTGCGACTTATTTGCATCTCGCTCCTGCGCGTTTGCCAAACAGTTCTACGCGAGATTGGACTCTTTTCCTAGCAAGAGTATCCTATATTTGAATAAGCTTGCTTCCAGGAAAGCCTTTGACACGATTCATCACAATATTTTGATATCCAAGTTGACTTTGGTATACACGGAACCATATTCGAGCGGAATAATGAAAATACGCACAGCTCTATTTGTCCTCGTCAACAAAAAAGGACGACGTTGCAGAACTGACAATATGAAAATTAATTGATGTTAACGCAGCACGTTCGTAGAACGAACAACAGTATTGCTCCGCTGTGTTTTTATCATTCGTCGAGTGTAACAAAAATTTATTTTCATTTACTAAACGAACGTAGTTATCAATTGCAACTCGCTGAAAATAGCACCCATGTAGATTCACCGTGTGGAATAAATATAGAGTCGCGTGCAAATGGAAATAAAGTTTATTACCCAACGTTTCGACCCTGGCTGAGGACCCTCTTTGACGAAGTACAATGTTGCCGCAATGTTATATCAATGATAGTTGTACAAATTATTGCACGAAAAATCGTTTCGTTCATGGCAAGGATAATTGTATGGCACTGCCATTCGACGCTATGTCGAGCGACAGGTGGTAGAACAATTAATCGTTACGTATGTGATCCCATTATATACACTTGTGGGCAAAAGTTAAGAAACAAGTTATTCATGGTCGTTTCCCTAAAAATAATGATTTTTAAGATATATCATTGTTGAGGCAAACGAACGTTTTCTTAAGATTTTCGTGTAGTTTTCAAGTACTTGTAAAATGAAAATTCTTGTAAAATTAGAGCTCGTTAACTTTTGTCCGCAAGTGTCTACGGAATGTTGAGGTCACGCCTACTATACATTTGCTCCTATCCTTACGAGAAAATATCGCGCAATATGTAGTTTGCTAATTACCCTGCTCAGAATGATTCGGAGACAATGTTTTCTCGACAAATTTAGAAACGTCGAACAACTGGGTTTTGAAATAATCCTCTCTATTTAAAGTAGGCTAGGTAAAGAAACTAACATCTTACGAAACTTTGTTAAAGAGGCCAGGTCTCCGATATTTCGCAATTCGATCCAATTATTCCTTTCCCAAAAAAAAAAAAAAATTATGAAGCAACCTCAATTATAAGATCGAGTTACTCCGCTTCCTATACACACCGAACCAAAGATCGAGATGATCGCGGAGTCGGGACCGGAGGCAGCACGATTCCCCAGGCTTCCGGGAAGATACAATGGCCGAGTGGAATCGCTGGGAAAATATACACTAACGCCCTCGCGTTCATTATTATTGACACAATAAACACGGAGCGGCGTGGCGAGCCATCTCGGTATCGCGAAATTACCATCTCCGACTATGTATTTTCAAAGTGAACATCCTGGCCTCGGATAAGCAGACGCGGTTCATCGCGATGCAGCTTCTGATCGCGCGAAAGTCGACGGCGATAATGACCGCGAATGAAGGTAACAGTGCGCGAGTTCAAGTCCGTAAACCATCCTCGAGCAAACCGCGAAGACTCGCTCGGTGAAACGCTTTCCGCATAGAGCGCGCCGCTCGTTCCGATAATTTACGGTCGCGTTACGTTCGCGAGATTCACAACGTACCGCCCTGTGATCTCGTTCAACGGGACCTGATCTGAGATTCAGACTGTGTTCTGAAAGTCATTCGACTCGCGATGATAAGAACAATAATATTCCTTCGGTCTTTTGCACGCAATTTTAATTGCTTCGACATAGGGTGCAGTATAATAAATTCTTAATAAATATACTTTCTGTATTTCGTTAAACCGAAGTGAATTCTATTAGAAACCTAACCTTGATTACTCTCGATTCCCGCGAATCGGGAAATTACGTCTGCGTTCGCAACCGAGCAAAAAAGATCTCGTGGAAACGAAAATTCCAAAGAAACAATTTCCAGTTGTTTTCTAATTGCAAGCTTACCATGCCGAGGGAAACATTGCGAAACGACTTCACGGAATCGTTCACTGTTCGTCGATCGCCACCCACCAGCGTCTGTTTCGAGTTGGAAGTTTCTCGAAGTTGGTCCCGCGTCCAGAGTCCGCGGTCGAAAATTGATTTAAAAGCGTCGTTGCATCGGGGAAACCTTTCTCGCGGAAGAAAAACCGCCTAGTAGACTACTTTTTGCCGTCGCAGTCGCTTCGGAGAGAACGCGCGAGACGCCTGTTCCGGGCCGACGAGCGGAAACGGTTTAAAAGTTGCGGACGGCGCCAATTAAACTTCTTCGCCGTTTCGCCGCGGCAAAAATTGGGAATTTATGTCCGAGCTGTAGTCGTGGCTCAGCGAAAATTTTATCAATTAAAGTGTCCTTAGCGTCTTCGAGACCAGGGAAAACAAAGGAACTCCCGCTCGCTTCTGCCCCGCTTTTCTGCTCTGTCACGTGTTTGAAAACAATCAGTGGCGCGGCAGATTTGAATCTAATGAAAAGCGACGGTAGGATAAGAGTGTCATGTTTTTCTTTCAATACATAATTAGGTGTTTAGATCGTCTAGCTTTCCAGTCTAGTGCTCCAGAAATTCAACAGCATAAATATTTTGCCCACGCACCCCTGTCGCAGAAATCCTCTTCGTTTTTAGGGGTAGTATTTGCGCAAAGTTCGTAAATTGCCGCTTTAAAGTGTCCTTAACGTCATCCCTCCAACGAAAAGGAGAAAGCCCGGGGAATTATTTGTCGCGGGAGGCTCGGTGGCGCGAGTCGGGGCTGCTTTTTTTTTTAGACTTAATGCGAAACTTATAGCAAAATTAGTGGAGCCGGAGATGTATGCCGCAATTACGTGGCTGTCCGGCGCGCGCTGAAATATATCCCAGGGAGCAACGAACGGGTTTGGCGCGGCTCGCAATCGAGTCTCGCCGATAAAATCGTTTTTCAAATTTCGTTGCGAACGCACGCGACGTCGGTTAATAGGAAGCTTTGGAATTCGGGGCAGCCCCGACGCGCGGTAAATCACGTGGATCCACGAGGCTCTCCGACGCTGTGCGTCGCGACGCAACCCGCGCACGTTAATAGGTTTGCACGCGCGTATCCCTAAGCGTAATACAGATTTTATCTACCCCAAAGCGTTGTCTACCGACGAAGGGTACACGCTAACACTGGGGCCAGACGGTTTGATCCACGTTGCTTCCAAACGATTTCGAAATCCGGTGAAATCATTGCCCGATCGACCGTTACTCATTAAGGGAATCGCTCGTGCCCAACGATCGTATCGGCCGAAAATAATGCGCTCTGGGGGCCCCGTACGATAATGCAACTCCTCCCCCGATTCATCCGCCAGCCCACTCCCGGCTTGGTTTATGAATTGCAAAATGCAATCGAGCGCGGGATCCGGTTTCATTCGACTAATTGAACCGGCGGAATAATTAAACGAAACGGAGAAGACGCTGCAGGAGAATGCTATACATGCATTGCGATGCGCGATGCTGCAAATGACCAGGATCGGAGTGGATTTCAAGCGGAAAATTGTACGAAATGTTATTGCAACATTGACTACGATCGTTGAAAATTCGTTGAAGGGTAAAGAAATTGCGCGTTGGGAAGCTGCAAGTCTTTATGTCACTTCTTCCCTACGATAAATTTACACCGGCAACCTTCGGACAACCTGTAAAATATTTACAGCGCGAAACGATGGGAAACGCGAATTCTTTCCGCGTTAGGAGGGGAAGTAAAATACTATAAGGAAAGCTTGCAGGAATAAAGTTATTCATGCGACAGAGTTGACGATAAGGTTTTTCGATTAAGTCGCGATGCCGTAAAAGTCTTCCTCCTTCGACGAAAAGGTTACAGCCGGGGTCTGGCGAGCTAATCTCGAGCCCCATAAATACGAGGACCCATGGGAGGAACGTCGTCGATCATAGCGATTCGAAACAGGGGGCGAGAGGGGAAGGAAAATTAACACGGCTCTTGTCGAAGGAGAACGGCTCGTCGTTACCGTTTCAAGATAATCGCGGCAGCCTTGAAAGCTCGTAGACCAAGGCCCCGGAGGATCGCGGTCGCGTTCGGTTTATCGACGACCATCTTACATTATGCATTCTGTCGCGTGCACTTAAATGCCCTGGCACGGGTTCTGGCCAACCAGACGTTACCCGGCGTGGACTTTTTCTAATAGCAATTTACCCATATCTTTATCATCGAGGCGATACGCCCGATACGACGCGTCGTACTCGTGAAAGTAGACGATAAGTATCTCTTTCGGACGGATCTATCTATGATAGTTCAAAGACTTGAAAGCCCAAGGCAAACGTCTATGCGCGTTTGCACGCGTAAAACAACGTATTCAAGAGCAGTTCGTTTTCAAGCCGATTACTTTCGTTATACGGCGATTAGGCGATTCCAAGCTGTTCCCGTGGCTCGTTCCTTGACCTGTGTCAGGTTCGTTGAGACGGACGACAGACGTTTTTCCAACGAACGCGATTATCGCGGAGTCGAGGACTCCGACGACTGATCGGAGATTATTAAAATAAGCTTCGTTAATTAAATGTCCACGGAAGGGTGCGGCGAGCGACTTGGCGATTATTGCAAATTCGCTTAATTCGTCTCTGACGATCCCGTTAGCTAAAGATTTTCATTACGCCCAGAACTAGCGCACGCGGACGGAAGTGGAAATTACGCCTGGCGTAATTAAAAGTGGAGAAGTAAGACGCAAGGACGATTAACGAGGGTTTTCGTTGCGTGTCCACGATTCCTATCGATTATCCACCGACTACAGATCAGCCCTCGATCCAGGGAGGGACGTAACTCTTCCTCGGGATTGACTTATCAATACCAGAAGAGGAAGAAGTTTACGAGGGATATTCGCGCACACGTTTCACGGGCACGAGCGTCGTCTCGGCGTGAAAACTCAATCGTAACGGCCTATAAACGGCGCCCATAAAGATCATAACGGTACATTAAGTCGAGTATCGTCGACGAGCGAAAATTTCGCGGGGCTAATCATTTCCTTCGTCTTGCTCGAGGGGTTCCTCCTCTGCTTTAGAACGCTGGAAAGAAGCTGTTTCATCGATATTTTTGTTCTCGCAACTGTGCATTTTTTTTTAACAAATTACGCCGCTTCTTAAAAACACAATGTTTTAGTGGTAATATAAAATGAAGAATAAAGAATATTTTTAAGGGTTGAAACTTCAATAAGGCGTAACCGGAAGAAGACCGATTTCGTTGAAGTTCTGAAGTAGAAGAGCCCGTTAGAGGTGTCTGAAGTAAATTTAAGACCGTGTTACAGACCCGGCACCGGTGTGTGTACACATCGGAAGCACGCTCAGGCTGCGCTGTTGGTATCACCAAGTAATTTATGGGGCGATTGCACAGGCCGTTCGCAGACTATGCGGTCGCTGGTCAGAGCGTGCATATACCTTCCTCGAAGATACGACGTGCACGCTTCCTGCTTCGAGTACTTTCGCGCCGTTTTGCATATTTTTCACAGCTTCTCGTGCTTTCGTGGCTCGACGCTTATCCAGAAGAGTTTCCAATAGTCAGACACGTATCGACAGAAGGAAAACTATAAACGAAAGATAACGTGGATCGTAGATCTTAGCCACCTGTAGATTTCACGTAGCACGAGTAAGGTAAATGCTTCTATTAGGATGCGAATAGCGAACGTTCTGCTTCAGAGTCATTTTTAGAACCTCTGATAGTAATATATTGGGTTGGTAGGAAAATCGTGGATCGAGAGAAACAGAGAAGTTTAGTCGAGTGTATTGGGGGTGGCCGAGATTTTATGGACACCATAGGGTGGCGTGTGTATCGTGACAGTGACGTTCAACGAGGCGGTAAGAGAGCCTTCCTCCGCGAAGGGATCTTTGTAAACTCAATTTTCTGACTGGCGCGAGATAAGGGCTGGCCTCTTCCGCTCGCCAGCGTCACTGCCACCGGCAACGCTGCTGCCACCCTCGTCACTTTGATATCGATGAGGGTAATTTACGTGAACATTGTTGGCGAAGAAGATTGATGCGTCGAGTGCGTGCAGGCCCACCGAACCTTCCCTCCTCTTCGCCCTCTGCTCTCCCTTCCGCCTCTCCCTGAGCGTTCTTCGCTCTCTTCCTCTATTCACCCCATCTGCTCTATTTTCCCTTAGCCACCCACTCGAGGGTGGCGCGCAACATGATGAATTACGTTTCGACACCCAACGGGACCTGTACGATTGTCCTGCGAGACTGCCCCGTCATTCGACGTATTATTACGCGCGTGAAACTGGCGCCTTGCCTCTTTTGGGGGTTTATCGTGGCCGAACGACATTCCATCCCCCTTCGCAGGACAGAGCAATCAATGACAATCGCCACAACTGCTCCACGTGTTTCAGTTTTATTTTTAGAATAGAGTATAGCTTGACTTGGACGTCATTTCACTTCTTATTCGAATCATTTTTTAATCCAATAAACGCTCGTCTAATGTAACACTCTATCGGTGACGTCTAAAATGAACGGAATTCATCTAGTGGAAAGACGAAAATAATTGCAGCATTTGTCGAACGTCGATGCTTTATCGCGCGCTATCTGCGCTAGGCATTCGCACCTGGATGGTGACGGCGAAAACGTTTGGACCAGTAACGGCTGCGTCGATAAGCTCGTGCGTTCGAAGAATTAGCTCGTTCTGTGCTAAATGAATTTCATTTGTCGACGTCGAAACGAGGCTTTCCATATCGAGAGCCGCGCGTGTGCCGAATGAGAAAGAGAAATGGACGAGTTACGAGCGGAATCAGAGTCATTGTTCCATCGAAGAAGATGAGAGATAACCTTATTTTTGCCTGGGAGGTGGAAGAATAAAAATCCGGTGGGAAAGCGTGGCAAGAAGTTTCTAACGAAGATAATTCGATAGCTGCAATAACGATAGTTCAACCAATGGATGGTTTATCCAAGAGGACTCAATCCATAACTTCTCCAGATCTATGTACACTCCCCATTTCAAAGCTGTACAGGACTCGACAAAAATCGCGAATCAAACGCACGAAATCGTATTTAGATCTATCCCAAATCCCTAACACCGGATTCCTGACCAACGGCTGACCCAAAGCGTCCCATAAAACTGTCGCGAGTCTCGCTGCCTCTGAAACTCCGAAACTCGGGAAACACGGAGGCGCCCTCGCCTCTGTTAATATTAATAGCGTCGTTTCTCAGACGGGCCAGCTCGCGAGGAGCTCGCGCAGTCACGTGGAATAAAGTTATCCGGAAAGACGCGATTCGGCTTGTTACACGTTAGATGCGCGGCGGGTATTAAAGTTTAACAGGACGACAAAGAACGCGGCAGCCCCGGCGAGCAAAGTATCGCGTGAATTCGCATAAAAGAGCAAAGCCGTGTCGTACAGGCAGTAAAACGCGAGCGTAAATGCGCATTGATTTACGTCGGTGAAAAGAATTCGATGTCTCGATTCAACCGAGAGTCCAGGATTATTTTCACCGTTCGTTGGTTCGCCACCCCTGCTTGTTTGAATACGCATAATGACGCCGTAAAGAGCGCCGCTGGTACGTACACGGGACGCTCCCGCGACATATTCACGAGCGTCAGGTAGAAATCCAGTATCGCTGCTTTGCTTCGTTCCAGAGTAAGCCGAATCGACGTCCCTTTATTTCTCGGCTTAATCGTCTCGCCACATTGCTGCTACCCTTAAGTGGACGTTCACATTTTCGAGCTAAGTACTAATAAGTAGACACCTTAAACGATTCGTTCCTTTTTCTTAATCACGAAGAAACCAACTTGGTTCCTCTGTGTTTGTTCCAAGTGGCAGTGGATGGAATTCCTCCATTTCATTACTTTACAGTCGACAAAAATGCACTGAAATCAGGAAATTCGGAGTGCAAAGTGTCAATTGTCTTAAAATTTAAGTCTGGCTGTCACGTGTAAATAAAGCACTGTATCTTCCGTGTCGAGGAGGGAGGAAAGCACGACTGGGCAAAAATTAAAGATATCGATCAAAGGTCCCGCATGAAGCTCCTAGGGGGCAAGAAGAGCGTCTTCTAGGGGTAACGCGGAGGCCTCGGTATCCTGTCGGTTCCGGATGCGTGAACACCCCAAATCGAGTTCGTCGAATGCGAGCCAGCGTTATTCAGTCGGATACCGTCGCTCCTTCGCTCCTGTCCCTCGTCTTCCTGGTTACCCTCGCGCCCCGTTAGAAATCCTCCACCCTCCGGGTCGGTTAGCTTGGCCAGCCAGCGAAACGAGCTTCGACACGGTACAGCGAAGATCAGCAGCTGCGTACCACGGTCTCGCGGTGCACCGTGCTGGTCTTGATAGATGCTCTCACGCCAAAACCTGAACCTAAGACTTAACACGTGTCTATGCGGGCAGCACGAGTCCCTGCTGCGCGTTCCTTTCTCTGGAACTGCAGAAGCCTCTGCAGCTCGACTGTCTCTAGTTCCTGCAATCGCAATCTTTCTAAGTTTATGGCACGGTTGAATCCGAACACGTTGAAGTAAACGAACAATTTATATAATAAAACAGACACGAGTTAAGTGTCCAATAAGATTAGTGTCCAGTAAGACACTAAACTAATAGAGTGCCTCCATTACAATATGTTCTATAATAAATTTGCCTCGCTCTATCGATCAAAGACACCTCCCACTTACATCGAAATTCTTCAGATTGTCAAACATCCACTGCACATCGTTGCGGTTAAGAATCGTCGCTCCAGCCGCTCTCGGGGAAACATGACCCTTCTCTCAGCGATTGCTGGTTCCCGAACGAGCCCTTCTTCCACTTGTTTTTGATAAAGAGTCACACGCTTCGAAGGGACGCTGCCACGAGTCCCACAGGCGCACGGTCTTCTTCATATTCTTTCACCCCCTTTCATCTCGATGTCATCGTTCCAGGGATCCAATCGAGACGCCCCCGTGCAACAGAGCTTCGGGGGTAATGACGACAGGGGGACGGATGAGACCGAATAAAACGTCAAATGCGAAGGTCCTTTGTGGCGTTGCTTGCTTTCGGAGATGGATCGATCATGGGAGCGCGTAACCGCGATGTTCGAGTCTTTCCTGTCCGAGAAACGGTAGAGTAAAAAGTTCCACGGATGCGTTGCTATCGGAAGAAAGCCAATTGCAAGCGATTCCTCGAAACGCAACAGCCGCGCATTAAAATTCATGGGACAGGAGAAGCCAAAAGGCAGCACCAGCATCTGCATACATTACAATTTTATAAAAGTCGTTCGGAGTGGATTAGCATGTTTCGATCGCGGTTCGATCCGTGGTCCTTACGAGCCCGATTTCGACTCGGCCGCAGTTTCGAGGGGAGGGGGCGCACGACGAGCCGTTTAATTATTTTTATGTAAATGGCGAGCGGCAGTCGGGGATTACTCTTGCAATTTCGCGGGATGAACGACGGGGCCAATTCGTGGGGCACGGGGCTGGATACGGGAGACTCGAGTAATGTTGCGAACGCGTTTCTGGCCGCCACGGGGGTTGGAGGGACAAACCTCGTGGGGATGTTTACCCCTCGGTTGGTCGAACGCCTAGAAACAGATGGCAACGTGCTCTCAGTTCTTTGAAACATTCTGGAAATCATCGGGTCATGTTTTTCACAGGGTATACGGTTCGCATAGCAGGTCATCGACTTCGAGAAAGTCGAAAATTTACCTAATCGATATTCGAATAATCGTTTATTGTTCCGATCAGCCATCGTTTGCAAAGGTATGCGATACCTTTCAGGAAACGTGTGATTACTGGTTCGATTATGCTCCTCGTTCTTGTTTCTTTCCTCGTCGTCGCAGCTGTGGAAACTGCCGCGAACGGAGGGGCCACGGAACAGCTCGAGGGAATAATGTTTAAGCATCGAGGAGGCTGGAGTTCAAAGGAGGTATCAAACACGCGTTTCGACGCTGGGAACTCGCAATTTACAATTCCTCTGAAAGAATAACCGTGATCGGAGACCCTAGGTACGGACGTTTTAATTCGAAATGCCCTTCGGTGCGGAGCGGACTCGCGAATGGTATTTCTTTCCTCGTTATTGGAATTGCGAACATCCTGCGGCGGCAAACAGCTGGGAGAGTCGGAAACAGCTTGAGGGAATTATGACGAAGCGCCGAGGAGGCTGGAATTCCAGGTGGTATCGAACACGCACAATTTACTTTGACTTCGCGGGGACAATTTTATTAACGACTGAACGTGGGAAAGGGGAAATGGTTCTGTGTGAAAAGGTGCAAGAAGATAAAGAAAAGTATCGATGTGGGTCATTGGAACGTGCTACTTTTACTTCTGAACCTAATGCTCCAGAACTCGAAAAGAAAAGATAAGAACAGGCCAGGGAAAAAAAGTGGAATCGCGCGAATATCCTTTATTTAACGGAGAATTACCCACGCTCCCGCAGTCGTGACTTACCCAATGATCTATGCCATAGATTTTATGGGAAATTCGATGCCCGAGGGGTTCGTGGAAACAGCAGGGTGCGTTTCGTTTATTGCGAGTTTCGGCGCCCACGAAATCCGCTTTTTCCTTCTGTGACTAATGCTCCAGGTTTTTGTTTGCCCTCGCGACATCCGCGTGTTTGCTGTGCAACAATAAGCGTTACCACTTTCGTCGCGGTGCTCAATTAAACGACCATCACGCGCCACTCGACGAGCAAGTGGGATCCTCGACGATCAGAGGTAATTCTACCTCGACGTATCGTTTACCTCAACGACCATAATCGTCCTCACGAATACAGAGAGAACGCCAGTAGTTTTTTTTTTTTTTTTTTTTTTTTAAAGTCGCTAGAACAAAAATCTCCGAGAGCACTAATTGACACGTGGGAGAAAGGAAATAACCAGAGTGGGCGTCTGTCGAGATAGCGACGCCTGTTTCGGGCCCCGACGCCGCCATACTTTACTTGAAAGACGGATGAGTGGTCGATTATTCCTCTTCCGAGCTCCGAAGCAATTCTTTTTTCTCTGATACATGACAACCGTTACAAAAGAATACATCCATGTCCATTTCACGTTGTACTACGCTATTCTACATTATCAGTTTCCAAAGAGGGCCGGTACAAGATATTGAAAATTCTTAGAAGGTGTTCGACTAAGAATTATTTAACGTTAAATGTTCCCAATGATTTATTTGAAAGATAAAGAGCGTGGAAACCAATTTCCAACGATATTCGAAAGGATTGGGGATTTTCGTCGAGCACCGAAAGCAACTTCGATGCTTCGAGGCCATCGCTCCGAGACTTTGGAGCCCTGTGCAAGCTTTCCTATCGGCAGTTGACAGAAGATAAACAGCGCGGGCTGCAGTTACATACGACGCCGGTCAGTCGCCTATCCCTGATACTTCTCCTCTGGTTTTATTATCTATTTGCACCACGTGCATCGTATCCGATATCGCTCGTATCGCGATCAGAGACAGATCAACACAGATTTCTCTGCGGTTGACCGACATCGATAACTCTGGCTCGTAAAGTCTTTTTAATTAATCGCGATCCTCTTGCAACGTTTGCAGGCTTCGCGGAATGACGGACGAAAATAAGAAATGCGATGGAACTGGAAAATTATTCGATCCCCGACGAATTGAATCTTCTGTAGATAGTACAGAGGGAAAAAATCGTCACCGCGATATCGGTTACCTTCCCGATCAATCGGTTATTGGAAGCAAGGTATAGAATGCAGGGAACAGAAACTTTGAAGCGTCTAGAAAGTAAGCGAAACCTTATGCTTTGATTCTGTTCTCGTATCGAACCATAAGTAAAGTGTACTATAACTTAAACACTGTCTCCACGTGGGAGGCAAGCGTCAGACATCCACTTTGTTGTTCGACGAAATTTCAGACTCCACTGGACAGTCTCTGACTTTAATCAGCTCGTGTTAACGCAAACCACGAACGTTTATTCGTTTCGTCGATGCCCTCCAAGTAATATGCCGCGCGCGACTCGGACTGCGTCACACCTTCGCAGTCACAACGAGTCGTTTCACGCTGAAAATCGTCTTCGCGCGCATTACCTGCTAATTAAAGCCAGGAAGATTTAAATGACGTCGGGGTAAACGCGTTTCCAGCGAGACAATGGGGGCGATTGTGTTGTCTACGAAGCGGTAATGCGCTTCGACGCGTCAGAGTTATTTTCAAGTCTGACTAGAATATATTTGCACTCTGTGGATTTTGTTTAACATGTGCGACTCTCGAGTTGTTTCATGTGAAAAAACTAAACGTGTCTATTAGTAGTAAATAAATAAATAGAACCCGAACCTCAGAGGGTTAACATATCAAAAGGAATCGTAGTTTAGCATCGACTAAAATTAAAATCGCAAACGCTGATCTCGTAGTTGATGTATTCAAACATCTCGCCTTATCCTTTGACTCAGGATTGCATTCAAAGCGAAACGGGGTTTCCAGCGAGCGATCTCTATTTTTCGTGCTGTACCGCGAACCGAACGTAGAACGATGCCAGCCGTGTAACACACGATACGGTTACGAGGTTACGAAGAGAGGATTACAGGCTGCAGCTGCAGGCCGATGTTTATGCCGCTGCTGAGTGCAGCGATCCAAGAAACCGAGTTCATCCTGGATGTTCTCAAAACGTAAACCGAGCGGTAACAGAGGCTTACGCGCACACAGAGTGCTGAACTGTGTGTTTCAGCACTCTTTGGATTTCCAAACGATTCTCGCGTCGCTCCTTCGACTCGTGTAACGTCACGATCGCTGTAAGTGGTACTCCAGCGCATCGATTTTATTTCGTCTTTCAAAACGGGAATCAACAATATCTTGGCTATTTATACGTTCAGGAATTAATAGATGACTCGATTAGGAAGTGAATAGCTGAAGAATTTATGAAGAATTTATAATTATAATTACTGTGTAATTAAACGTCATCTGCAAATAGCGTTAAGAAAACTTGTGCGTACGTCAAGTCTAACACTTTGTACACGCAAGTATATACAATGAATGTACGAATGGAAATATATGCGTAGTATTGTATGACGCGCATAAACTTACGATCTGAATCGACAGAACGTTTCCGTTTCAGCATGAAAGCACGCCGTTATACGAGAAAAGCTACACGAATAGCGAAACGTTCTAACGGTGGGTAGATTTGGATAATAGTTGCTCGAATAATAGAGAACGTGCGCCATACGCTGAAAGGTACAAGCATTAGGCACATTCGATCAATCTTTGACCCTCGAAATAATCCCAGGGAACCTCCAAATCCCTCGACCCCGTTTGTCTCTCGATTCCCCGTGTCAATGGCGCGCGAGGCCCAAGGTGAAATAGAATTTAGGGGGCCCGACCTAAATTCAAATGGGACACATTTCTGAATCGAATCGAATCTTATTCTACCTCAGAATCGTAAGGACTCTAAAGCAAAATAAAAATCTTTAGAAAACAAGGCGTGCAGATACTTTGTCGGCCTTGGTTAAATTTCAGACTGTAAGGGCCCCTTCGATAGAGATCAGAGGCAGATGTTCCACCTGCTCGCGAGAAAACGCATCTCTGTGTGCAGGATCGAGCCCAGGATCGAAGCTCGAGGCTGGTGGCGCGTCTTTCGGTCGATGAAGAAGCAAGAGAGGCGAAGATTCGAAAAGGTGGGAGGACCTCGTTCCGTGGTCTCATTCAGGCAGCAAAATCAGGACGCGTGAAAGGGCTTCCGGTGGCATTCAGGTATCAGAAGGCAGAAGAAAGAGGGAATTAACGGGTGAATGCCGCGACGGTCGCAGACGCGTCCCTTAAAATCGTGCGTGTACGCGCTCGCGCGTCCACGTTTGCGTGTCCCATTATGTATACGGATTAACCTTCATTCACGGCCAAGATCTATTCATCGAGCTCCCGTGAACCCCCGAAACAATGACGGCCGTACATCTTCGTTTCGCCTCGGTTTCGTTCCTTTGGTCAGCGCTCTTCCCGCCACCGCTCCCTTTCTGATTTATATCGTGGAGATGGCTTTTGAAGTTGCGCGCAGACGTCCCCATAAATTTACGCCACCCGCCGCGGGACCGTTCGATGTTGCCTTTCTAACCAGCAAATTGGAGTACACTGTTAATTAAGATCGCGTGATGCCGTCTCGGCTCCCCGCCGTGTTCCTACGGAAGGAACAGTTTCTTCTACTTTCGGGTGACAAACTACGCCGCTGCCAACACCGGCAAGCCTGCGTTCAGGGACCCTTTACAGAGTTTGAAAGGGCAGTGATAATGTATCAGTTGACGTTATTAGGAAATGTGGAGTGTTTAGTACAATAATGGAAGAAGGATGCAACGAACTGCTTCGAGGGTTGAATCGTAAGATTCGAAGTCTTAAAGTGTTGCAAGAAACACACGAATTTTTGCGTTGCCATAAACAAGCCTCGAAGCGGAGAACAAAGAGTAAAAGACAAGTCGAGACTCCTTTCTCGATTTCGTCGGTGAAAAGTGGGTCGCGCGTCGGTGAAGACGCGGAGAATCAGGTACAAGCGACTGGAATTTCCTACAGCGGCGGGGAATCTCGTAATTTTTTATGACTTGTACGAACGAGTTAACCGGCCATTGGATGGATGCGTGTTGACAGTTTCGAGTACACTTGGAAACTCGTACGCGCGAGACGAGGAGCGAAGGCGACAGCTCGTATCGTTCAGCTGGGGCTGGTTGTTTCCATGCGAACGCGTCCAACGAAAGAAAAAAAAAGAGGATAGCAGCGCGAAAATTCGTGTCGAGCTTCTGTCGTACCGATAATATTTCACAACCGGTGCACACGAAGACTGGGGGAGAAGAGCGATGATCGCCATCGAACGATCCATATGTGATATTTTTTTTTTTTTTTTTTTTTTTGCTTTGGAGTGGAGCGTATTTAATAAGATGTCGTTTACTATTGTGAGGTTTTTTTTTTTATTTATTAACGCAAATTTACGATACAGAACACAAATTTACATTGGAATCTCCGGTGAAGCTAACTTCTTCCTGGATTGTGCGAGTAAAGCCGAGAATCGACTCGAATCGGGAAAAAGGTTTGGGAACAACAAGAAGAGTCGATGAGAGCCTTTTTGCCTATAGCGCACGAAGGAAACTGAGTTTCCAAGTTTTTCCCGAGGAGAGCCGACGGGGCAGAGGAAACGTGATCAACGAACGACGACGACGATGCAGCTTTGATCCTTGGTGGTCTTTGATCCGAGCCGCGGCGCGGATTTGTTACTCGTCGTCCCTGTCGTCGATGGAATCGAGGGGGCAAAGAAAATAATTGTCGTTGTTGTAACGGCGTGGATAATGATACGCTGCCTGTGAACGAAGCCTCAAGGATATCTGGTTTTCATTGCGGGCCACCGATTTTCGAGCACTCGACCAACCACGTTAATTGAAGGTTTATGTAAGTCCTGTTTCGCTGGAGCCTATGGCTCGCGCGCCCTTCTTCAGCGCGGGGATAATCGTCCTTCGTGGAATATTGCGATCGCAGCCACGCTTGGAATCTCTTAACCGGTCCTATACGGGGTAAACAGAAAGCAATTTTATAAACGAGGACCAAACTGACGGTCGATACTGGTGGATCCTTCCAAGATGCAATTGTCCTTTTGAGAGATGTAATCTTTCTTCGGGGAGGATAAAGAGTTTCGTGAATTACAGGAACGTTATAGAGATTTTCTTCCTTTAGTTTCGTCTATATTTTTGCTCTCGGGAAAGTCTTTATCGAAAATTTCCAAAATTACGGTCGAAGAACTCCGACCTCGATTCTCGGTGAACGCGGTGCAAAGAGAGCGCCAAAGACGAATGCTTCGATTGTTTTATTGGAGCGAATTCCGAACGGAATTTCGAGGATGAAATGTGGCCGATTCTCGACTGGATAAAGCCAAGCAGTATCGATACAATTTATTTCACCCGAAATCATTTTCGTTTACTTTGAGGTAAGAAATTTATGAGGAAATTCACCTCGCACTTTACGACTTTCTTTCGTGGGTCTTCAGTTTTGTTTCCAAAAGTTATTGCTGATATTCTGTAGTCCTGTAAATAATTGAAACACGTTTCGGAAGAAGTGCGTGCAAATAAAAATATAGAGCAGTTCAGAGTAGAGCTGTCAGAAAGCTCGGAAAAGAAAGCCGAGAACTCAAAACAAGCGAGCGGCTAGAATAAATCGAGCAATCCGAAAGAAAGGAAGAGTTCGAACCTATCCTAAGGTTGCCAAGTTGTTTAACCCTTTGCCAATGTGAGGAATATTATTTATTTGACACTTTGCACCCGGAACATTGTTTTTTTTTTATTTACTCGACTATATCAAAGGATTATGCTAACCAACTAGCCTTTAGTAATGAATGGGATGCGTCATTACCCCAGAGGAATGAGCAGCACTATAATTGTTAATAATTATACGTTATTATTCATTAATTTCATTGCAATCATATATTTCCATATATAAAAGCATATTAGGCAAGTTAATGGACACGAAATCAGTATCGCCATCTAGCGGCGGGGACCGAACTAACTTTTAACATATATTCACATTTTTCACTTTCTTCTGCATATTCATATAATTTTACATTGTAATTATCATAATTCAACTTCTGATTGTTGATTTGTACACCAATAATTAACTGGTATTTAGTTTCTAAAATAAATAAAATTACCGAAACATGTGGCGCCATCTCTGGCAAACCGTCCAAGTTTGTCCTGAAATAGTTCCTACTTAACGCCGCTAGATGGCAAAACATATTTTGGTATTTTTATTTATTGAAAAAACTACGCATTAGACATTTATTAGTATATTAATCGACAATTATTAGTTGACTTATAGTAGTTAGAATCTAAAATTACATTTATATGCAGAGAAAAGTAGAAAATTTATGTTTCGAATATTTTCAAGTTGGTGGCGCCATCTGGCAACCGAAGGTGGAAACTATTTCACAACAAACTTGGACGGTTTGCCGAGAGATGGCGCCAGATGTTTCGATAATTTTATTTATTTTAAAAACTAAATATCGCCCAATTTTTAATGTACAGATCACGAACTAAAAGTTGAATTATGATAATTACGATCTAAAATTGTATTAATGCACAGAGAAAAGTAGGGAATTTATGTTTTGAATATTTTCAGATTGGTA